>NC_140250.1:19445175-19447675 GCF_949987555.1 Borostomias antarcticus
AATTACTTTCATGACTTTGTTGAGAGAGGGAGAGAGCAAGACAGATTGTGTGTATGAAGCACTTTATAGTAATATAATGTGGTAGTATAGTAATATAATGTGTTAGTATAGTATAGTAATATAATGTGGTAGTATAGTATAGAAATATAATGTGGTACTATAGTAATATAATGTGGTACTATAGTATAGTAATATAATGTGGTAGTATAGTATAGTAATATAATGTGGTAGTATAGTAATATAATGTGGTAGTATAGTAATATAATGTGGTAGTATAGCATAGTAATATAATGTGGTAGTATAGTATAGTAATATAATGTGGTAGTATTATAGTAATATAATGTGCTATTATAGTAATATAATGTGGTAGTATAGTATAGTAATATAATGTGGTAGTATAGTATTTTAATATAATGTGGTAGTATAGTATAGTAATATAAAGTGGTAGTATTATAGTAATATAATGTGCTATTATAGTAATATAATGTGGTAGTATAGTAAAGTAATATAAAGTGGTAGTATTATAGTATTATAATGTCCTATTATAGTAATATAATGTGGTAGTATAGTATATTAATATAATGTGGTAGTATAGTTATATAGTGTGGTAGTATAGTATAGTAATATAATGTGGTAGTATAGTATAGTAATATAAAGTGGTAGTATTATAGTAATATAATGTGCTATTATAGTAATATAATGTGGTAGTATAGTATAGTAATATAAAGTGGTAGTATTATAGTAATATAATGTGCTATTATAGTAATATAATGTGGTAGTATAGTATATTAATATAATGTGGTAGTATAGTAATATAATGTGGTAGTATAGTATAGTAATATAATGTGGTAGTATAGTAATATAATGTGGTAGTATAGCATAGTAATATAATGTGGTAGTATAGTATAGTAATATAATGTGGTAGTATAGTATAGTAATATAATGTGGTAGTATAGTACAGTAATATAATGTGGTAGTATTATAGTTATATAATGTGGTAGTATAGTATATTAATATAATGTGGTAGTATAGTAATATAATGTGGTAGTATAGTATAGTAATATAATATGGTAGTATAGTAATAAAATGTGGTAGTATAGCATAGTAATATAATGTGGTAGTATAGTATAGTAATATAATGTGGTAGTATAGTATAGTATTATAATGTGGTAGTATTATAGTAATATAATGTGGTAGTATAGTACATTAATATAATATGGTAGTATAGTAATAAAATGTGGTAGTATAGCATAGTAATATAATGTGGTAGTATAGTATAGTAATATAATGTGGTAGTATTATAGTAATATAATGTGGTAGTATAGTACATTAATATAATGTGGTAGTATAGTAATATAATGTGGTAGTATTATAGTAATATAATGTGGTATTATAGTATAGTAATATAATGTGGTAGTATAGTATAGTAATATGTGGCAGTATAGTATATTAATATAATGTGGTAGTATAGTAATATAATGTGGTAGTATAGTAATATAATGTGATAGTATAGTACAGTGATATAATGTGGTAGTATAGTATAGCAATATAATGTGGTAGTATAGTATAGTAATGTTATGTGGTAGTATAGTAATATAATGTGGTAGTAAGGTAATATAATGTGGTAGTATAGTACATTAATATAATGTGGTAGTATTATAGTAATATAATGTGGTATTATAGTATAGTAATATAATGTGGTAGTATAGTATAGTAATATGTGGCAGTATAGTATATTAATATAATGTGGTAGTATAGTAATACAATGTGGTCGTATAGTTATATAATGTGGTAGTATAGTATAGTAATATCATATGGTAGTATAGTATAGTAATATAATGTGGTAGTAAAGTATAGTAATATAATGTGATAGTATAGCATAGTAATATAATGTGGTAGTATAGTATAGTAATAAAATGTGGTAGTATAGTAATATAATGTGGTAGTATAGTATAGTAATATAATGTGGTAGTATAGTAATATAATGTGGTAGTATAGCATAGTAATATAATGTGGTAGTATAGTACAGTAATATCATGTGGTAGTATAGTATAGTAATATGTGGTAGTATAGTACAGTAATATCATGTGGTAGTATTATAGTAATATAATGTGATAGTATAGTAATATAATGTGGTAGTATAGTAATATAATGTGGTAGTATAGTATAGTAATATAATGTGGTAGTATAGTAATATAATGTGGTATTATAGTATAGTAATATAATGTGGTAGTACAGTAATATAATGTGGTAGTATAGTAATATAATGTGGTAGTATAGTAATATAATGTGGTCGTATAGTAATATAATGTGGTAGTATAGTAATATATTGTGGTAGTATAGTATAGCAATATAATGTGGTAGTATAGTAATATAATGTGGTAGTATAGTATAGTAATATAATGTGGTAGTATAGTATAGTAATATAATGTGGTAGTACAGTAATATAATGTGGTAGTATAGTAATATAATGTGGTAGTATAGTGATATAATGTGGTAG
>NC_140250.1:19452675-19460175 GCF_949987555.1 Borostomias antarcticus
GTGCTGATGGTGGTAGTTATGTAAATAGCGTGAAGTGTAATGTGGAGATCATTAGCTGTATGAATGTCTGGTGAAAAGCCTGTGATGATTAGAGAGATGAGCTGCAGTGGAAGACGGGTCTCTCCAGCGTAAGACGGGTCTCTCCTGCTCATTCATCTTCCCTCATCAGATCAAATCAAATCAAAGCTTCCAGATATACATCAATATTTTAAACCCAAGACGCACACAAACATAAACACATAAAATACACATGCATGCTTGAGTGCCAAGGTACGCACGCACGCACGCACGCACGCACGCACGCACGCACGCACGCACGCACGCACGCACGCACGCACGCACGCACGCACGCACGCACGCACGCACGCACGCACGCACGCACGCACGCACGCACGCACGCACGCACGCACACACACACACACACACACACACACACACACACACACACACACACACACACACACGCCCTCCACAGAGGCCCCTCCAGCAACGGCAAATAATGCAAGCAAGATCTCAAGCTGATCGGACTGGTTTTAATCCACTCGGATCGATCGTCACACATGTCTGCTTTCTGGCTCAGCCAAGGCAGAGGACACTAAACCCAAGCACATATATGATGCATTATGTGCACAGATTAATAACATTTACTCTTAAAATACCCAAGTGCCTCAGTGGAACGTGGCTTTAGTATTAGCAAACAAACCAAGCAAACTAACTGATCCTCTCCATCTCTCTCTCTCTCTCTCTCTCTCTCTCTCTCTCTCTCTCTCTCTCTCTCTCTCTCTATCTATCTATCGCTCTGTCTCTCTTCCCAAGTGCACACAAAAAACTGGATGATGGCAGAAAATCTAAATGTAAATCAGACAGGGAACAGACAGATCCCTAAGTTCTATAGACTTCAACAATCAGCCATGACCAAGTCAAACATCTTCTGGCGAGTGGGCCTGGCATTTCCAACTTCCTGTTCCAACACTCATTTGGACGCAAGCAGCAGTAGGGGCCAGTTATCCCAATCAACAGACCAGTTATCCCAATCAACAGACCAGTTATCCCAATCAACAGACCAGTCATCCCAATCAACAGACCAGTCATCCCAATCAACAGACCAGTCATCCCAATCAACAGACCAGTTATCCCAATCAACAGACCTGTTATCCCAATCAACAGACCAGTTATCCCAATCAACAGACCAGTTATCCCAATCAACAGACCAGTTATCCCAATCAACAGACCAGTCATCCCAATCAACAGACCAGTTATCCCAATCAACAGACCAGTTATCCCAATCAACAGACCAGTCATCCCAATCAACAGACCAGTTATCCCAATCAACAGACCAGTTATCCCAATCAACAGACCTGTTATCCCAATCAACAGACCAGTTATCCCAATCAACAGACCTGTTATCCCAATCAACAGACCTGTTATACCAATCAACAGACCTGTTATCCCAATCAACAGACCAGTTATCCCAATCAACAGACCTGTTATCCCAATCAACAGACCAGTTATCCCAATCAACAGACCTGTTATCCCAATCAACAGACCAGTTATCCTAATCAACAGACCAGTTATCCCAATCAACAGACCTGTTATCCCAATCAACAGACCTGTTATCCCAATCCCACTTTGCTCTTTTGTAATATCTTGTCCACTCATATAATCTGTAATGCAGATGTACTTCAGATAATAGATGGTTGTTACTTTCAGTAATACTCTGACAGGCACTAGTGGGCCAGCTCAGGGGTCCTGAGTAATACTCTGACAGGCACTAGTGGGCCAGCTCAGGGGTCTTGGGGCAAGGCAGTGAGTACCACACATTGACTCGAGAAGTAATTCAGGAAGTTGTGACACTTCAGGGCCACCGTAATTGATCCCAATGTGGAGATCACCCCAGCGTAGTGCACAGTATTACCATCAGACATCCCAGATCCCACATACTGCTAAACATTCAGGCTCTGAACAGCGACAGAGTGAATCCCATCCTTGCCCCACTTCCATTTACCCTTGAAAAATGTGGCACTTCTATTCCTAAGAGTTTCCACTGAATAAAAAGATGAGAATCTCATGAATAGCACTGCTGGGGCAGTGTGGACCATACTAAATGGTACGCCCCAGAGCACCAGAGCAGGGTATAAGCAGATATGCTGATATGTATCATAAACAAGGACACAATAAGGACATCGTGATGAGGTGGGTTCTGGGAATAAAGAAAAAGAAGGCCCATAACCGCGCACGTGTGTGTGCATGTGTAGCTGGCAGGGTGTGTGTGAGTCAGACTGTAGCTTAACTAGAAATGGTACTCAGCCAGAACAGACCTCCACCCCTAAACACAGACCACCCCTAAACACAGACCTCCACCCCTAAACACAGCCCTGAACACAGACCTCCACCCCTGAACACAGACCTCCACCCCTAAACACAGACATCCACCCCTGAACACAGACCTCCCACAGACCTCCACCCCTGAACACAGACCTCCACCCCTAAACACAGACCTCCACCCCTGAACACAGACCTCCACCCCTGAACACAGACCTCCACACAGACCTCCACCCCTGAACACAGACCTCCCACAGACCTCCAGCCCTGAACACAGACCTCCACCCCTAAACACAGACCTCCACCCCTGAGCACAGACCTCCACCCCTGAACACAGACCTCCACCCCTAAACACAGACCTCTACCCCTGAACACAGACCTCCACCCCTAAACACAGACCTCCACCCCTGAACACAGACCTCCACCCCTGAACACAGACCTCCACACAGACCTCCACCCCTGAACACAGACCTCCCACAGACCTCCAGCCCTGAACACAGACCTCCACCCCTAAACACAGACCTCCACCCCTGAGCACAGACCTCCACCCCTAAACACAGACCTCCACCCCTAAACACAGACCTCCACCCCTAAACACAGACCTCCCACAGACCTCCCCCCCTTAACACAGACCTCCACCCCTGAACACAGACCTCCACCCCTGAACACAGACCTCCACCCCTGAGCACAGACCTCCACCCCTAAACACAGACCTCCACCCCTAAACACAGACCTCCACCCCTGAACACAGACCTCCACCCCTGAACACAGACCTCCACCCCTAAACACAGACCTCCACCCCTGAACACAGACCTCCACCCCTGAACACAGACCTCCACCCCTGAACACAGACCTCCACACAGACCTCCGCCCCTTCCATTGAATCCCTTCTAAGATGGACCATGCTACACTCTTCAGATGGACCATGCTACTCTTCTAACGAGTTAAGATGGACCATGCTACACTCTTCTAACGAGTTCAGTGAAAATCAGTCCAGTAGTTTTTTCGTAACGCTGCTAACAGGCAAACACACGAACAAAAACACACGCACACACAAACACACGCCACCGAGAACATGACCTCTTGGCTAGTCTCTCCAGACTCTAATAACATGACCTCTTGGCTAGTCTCTCCAGACTCTAATAACATGACCTCCTGGCTAGTCTCTCCAGACTCTAATAACATGACCTCTTGGCTAGTCTCTCCAGACTCTAATATTATGTAGACTTCATGCACTGTAGAGGCTGGGCCACGTCGCCGCCCAAGCTGGTGTTCTGAGGGCGTATCCACGGGTCAGAACTTAAAGAGTGACAGGTCGTAGCAGCAAATGAGAGACGCTAGCCCAGGTTAGATGGGTGGGGCATATCTATGGATGGGAACACCTGATCCCGAGTCGTTACTGATTGGTGTCGCTGGGATTCCAGGGCTACCAATGAATTGGCAGAATTTGACCAGACCCAGAGAGATCTGCAGCATGTAATAACGTACAGTAGTTAGCGTCGCTTACGTAGTGGATCAGAGAAATAACTCTCATGGGCGTTGAGACGACCTCTCGCCCTGCACTGTCGCTGGGTCTCTCGCCCTGCACTGTCGCTGGGTCTCTCGCCCTGCACTGTCGCTGGGGTGGAGGTAATAAGAGAGGAATAAGTCTTATAGTAGCCCTGCGTAAGAAGAGTAGCCCTGATAACGTGTGTGCGTGAGCACATGAGAGGAGAGGACAGAAGAGGAGAGAGAGGTGACAGAAGGAGCAAAGGGCAGAGGAAAGGAGGTGAGAGGACAGAAGAGGGGAGAGAGGAGAGAGAAGGAGCAAAGGGCAGAGGAGCGGAGGTGAGAGGACAGAAGAGGGGAGAGAGGAGAGAGAAGGAGCAAAGGGCAGAGGAGCGGAGGTGAGAGGACAGAAGAGGGGAGAGAGCAGAGAGAAGGAGCAAAGGGCAGAGGAGCGGAGGTGAGAGGACAGAAGAGGGGAGAGAGGAGAGAGAAGGAGCAAAGGGCAGAGGAGCGGAGGTGAGAGGCCCAGCTGGTGGAGGTGTGATGATGAGATGGGTGGACAGGACAGAGGGGGGTGTGGGGAGGGGAGGCGCATGTTTCACACCATGTGGGTTTTATTCTAATTGGATGTCAGGGCTCACTGTGTGTGTGTGTGTGTGTGTGTGTGTGTTTGTGTTAGTGTGTGAATGTTTGTGTGTGTGTATGTTGTGTGTGTGTGTGTTTGTGTGTGTGTATGTTTGTTTGTGTGTGTGTATGTGTGTGTGGATGTATGTTTCTGTGTGTGTGTGTGTGTGTGTGTTTGTGTGTGTGTGTGAATGTTTGTGTGTGTGTGTGTGTGTGTATGTTGTGTGTGTGTGTGTGTGTGTGTGTGTGTGTGTGTGTGTGTGTGTGTGTGTGTCACAGCCTGCAGATGTGAGCAGCAGCATAGTAAAGGCAGCGGGGCTCTTAATGGGACTTAATAGGAGGGAGAGAGGAGAGAAACAGAGAGATGGGCTTGTTTCCTGTAATTAGACATCTGCAATAAGACCAGAGAACCAGAGAACCAGAGAACCAGAGCACCAGAGAACCAGAGCACCAGAGCACCAGAGAACCAGAGAACCAGAGAACCAGATCACCAGAGAACCAGAGCACCAGAGAACCAGAGAACCAGAGCACCAGAGCACCAGAGAACCAGAGCACCAGAGAACCAGAGCACCAGAGAACCAGAGCACCAGAGCACCAGAGAACCAGAGAACCAGAGAACCAGAGCACCAGAGAACCAGAGAACCAGAGCACCAGAGCACCAGAGAACCAGAGCACCAGAGAACCAGAGCACCAGAGAACCAGAGAACCAGAGCACCAGAGAACCAGAGCACCAGAGCACCAGAGAACCAGAGAACCAGAGCACCAGAGAACCAGAGCACCAGAGAACCAGATCACCAGAGAACCAGAGCACCAGAGCACCAGAGAACCAGAGCACCAGAGAACCAGAGCACCAGAGCACCAGAGAACCAGAGCACCAGAGCACCAGAGAACCAGAGCACCAGAGAACCAGAGCACCAGAGAACCAGAGCACCAGAGCACCAGAGAACCAGAGCACCAGAGAACCAGAGAACCAGAGAACCAGAGCACCAGAGAACCAGAGCACCAGAGAACCAGAGCACCAGAGAACCAGAGAACCAGAGCACCAGAGAACCAGAGCACCAGAGCACCAGAGAACCAGAGCACCAGAGAACCAGAGCACCAGAGAACCAGAGCACCAGAGCACCAGAGAACCAGAGCACCAGAGCACCAGAGAACCAGAGAACCAGAGCACCAGAGAACCAGAGAACCAGAGAACCAGAGCACCAGAGAACCAGAGCACCAGAGCACCAGAGAACCAAAGCACCAGAGAACCAGAGAACCAGAGAACCAGAGCACCAGAGCACCAGAGCACCAGAGAACCAGAGCACCAGAGAACCAGAGCACCAGAGAACCAGAGAACCAGAGAACCAGAGCACCAGAGAACCAGAGAACCAGAGCACCAGAGAACCAGAGAACCAGAGCACCAGAGAACCAGAGCACCAGAGAACCAGAGAACCAGAGAACCAGAGAACCAGAGCACCAGAGAACCAGAGCACCAGAGAACCAGAGCACCAGAGAACCAGAGCACCAGGCACGTCTCCTCACTGAACAGGTGGCGGAGACGAGTGTTAGAGTGTGTGTGTGTGTGTGTGTGTGTGTGTGTGTGTGTGTGTGTTAATTAACTGGGCCGCATGCCTACAGACCAATGAGGTAATGTGTCACGCCACATGACGACCAGCACCTCTAGCAGCGGCGCCCACGGACTCTGGCGAACAGAACAGACGGGTCCAGTCTGTGATGGAGCGCTGGGCCCCGCCCCGCCGCGCCCCGCCCCCTGCCCCGCCCCTGCCTGAGTCCGGCCCGGTCTGAGTCCGGCCCGGTCTGGACTCAGGTTCGTCACACTGCCAGCCGGCGTCTCAAAACACACGTCTGCCAATCATGTTTAACGGCGAGCGTCTGTGCCGGGCGGAGAGGGACGCGTGTGAGCGAGCGTGTCAGCTGACCTATACTCATTTCCTGCTCCAAATGTCACTCAATGAATATGAATGAAGGAGCTGTCTGGCAGACGAGATCTGGCTCCCTGATTGGCAGCTGGTAACGGGGAAGCGGCTTCTTACCCAGAATTCTCCTGGGCCTGGAGGAACGAGTGACGCGGAGCGGAAAGAGGCATGAGATAAAGAAATATCACCTGCCCACGCGACGGACGAGACACAACGATGGAATCAGATCGTCAAAGGCTGACGTCCGTCACGCAGGGAGAGGAGGACATGGAGGAGAGGAGAGGAGGACATGGAGGAGAGGAGACATGGAGGAGAGGAGACATGGAGGAGAGGAGACATGGAGGAGAGGAGAGGAGACATGGAGGAGAGGAGAGGAGACATGGAGGAGAGGAGGACATGGAGGAGAGGAGGACATGGAGGAGAGGAGACATGGAGGAGAGGAGACGAGAGGAGACATGGAGGAGAGGAGACATGGAGGAGAGGAGAGGAGACATGGAGGAGAGGAGAGGAGACATGGAGGAGAGGAGACATGGAGGAGAGGAGGACATGGAGGAGAGGAGAGGAGACATGGAGGAGAGGAGACATGGAGGAGAGGAGGACATGGAGGAGAGGAGACATGGAGGAGAGGAGACATGGAGGAGAGGAGACATGGAGGAGAGGAGAGGAGACATGGAGGAGAGGAGGACATGGAGGAGAGGAGGACATGGAGGAGAGGAGAGGAGACATGGAGGAGAGGAGAGGAGACATGGAGGAGAGGAGGACATGGAGGAGAGGAGGACATGGAGGAGAGGAGAGGAGACATGGAGGAGAGGAGGACATGGAGGAGAGGAGACATGGAGGAGAGGAGAGGAGACATGGAGGAGAGGAGACATGGAGGAGAGGAGAGGAGACATGGAGGAGAGGAGACATGGAGGAGAGGAGACATGGAGGAGAGGAGGACATGGAGGAGAGGAGACATGGAGGAGAGGAGGACATGGAGGAGAGGAGAGGATACATGGAGGAGAGGAGACATGGAGGAGAGGAGACATGGAGGAGAGGAGAGGAGACATGGAGGAGAGGAGGACATGTAGGAGAGGAGAGGAGACATGGAGGAGAGGAGAGGAGACATGGAGGAGAGGAGAGGAGACATGGAGGAGAGGAGGACATG
>NC_140250.1:19465175-19480175 GCF_949987555.1 Borostomias antarcticus
CAACTTTCATACTGACAAAACCATTCATGAGTATCGTTAAGGGTGTTTTTTTTTACATCTGTGACGGCAGAAAAAAATAGTCTATACCTTGTGTTTGTAGATTTATTTACAAGCTGAATATGGTACTGCTTACTGACTATTGATGACATAAATGTAGCTGTTATATAAATCATATTGGAGTAAGTGTGTGTTAAGATAAGTATGAGACAACACCACAATCACAAGGCAGAACAAAATTCAGCACAGACCTCAGGGGGTTAAAAGAGTTTGGTAACTAACAGTATGTGTGTGTGTGTGCACTTGTTGTGTGTGTGTGAGAGAGTGAGAGAGAGAGAGAAAGAAAGTGTGTGTGAATGTGAAGTGGATTTATAAGATGCTGCTGCCTGCGCTGAGGTTGATAATGGACTCCAATAAGACAGGGCAGAGAGGACTGGGACACACAGCCACAGAAGGAGAGAGAGAGCGAGAGAGAGACTATTAAAGGCACATTAATTAAATTGATCCAAGGCCCCGGTGACAGAATATTCCACAAGGCCATATTCCACACAGTCATTTATCATCCTGGTCTTTCAACTGGCCCAAGGGCTGCTGGGAGCTCTGCTCTGCCCAGAGAGACCCTCACTATCTCTGAGGAACCACTTCTGCGGGGGTGCAGAGAGTGGAGGGGGGGGGCAGGTCAGTAAGAGAGAGAGAGAGAGAGAGAGAGAGAGAGAGAAAGAGGGAGGGAGAGAGAGAGAGAAAGAGGGAGGGAGAGAGAGAAGGCATGGAGAGCATATAGAAGAGGCTGTACCTGTTTCATGTAAGCGTAGCACATGGTCTCCGCGACACGCTTGCCCTCGTCGTAGCACGCCCGGGGGCCGATGGGGTTCACATGGCCCCAGTACTCCTCATTCTGGGGATGCACCTCCGGATCTGACACACACACACACACACACACACACGCACACACACACACACACACACAAAAGTGAAGTAGCTGTGTGCACATCCAATCTGTACTTTAGGCGAGGTGGCAAGATAAAAATATGTATCTATAAGAGAAAGGGATATCTGCACACACACACACACACACACACACACACACACACACACACACACACACACACACACACACACACACACACACACACACACACACACACACACACACACACACACACACACACACACACACACACACACACACAAAACAGAGGTTCTGGTTAAAAGTGTCAAGTGAGAGATTAGATAAAGATTAACTGCGAAGGAGGAGATTCTGATTGCCTTGTTTGCTTTGCCGCTTAATTGTACAATAGCATGCACTGGTTCAGCTGCTGAACACATCTATCACACACACACACACACACACACACACACACACACACACACACGCCCTCCACAGAGGCCCCTCCAGCAACGGCAAATAATGCAAGCAAGATCTCAAGCTGATCGGACTAGAAGCAGACTAGTTTTAATCCACTCGGATCGATCGTCACACATGTCTGCTTTCTGGCTCAGCCAAGGCAAAGGACACTAAACCCAAGCACATACAGTATATATATGATGCATTATGTGCACAGAATGAGAGGAGAGAGGCGGCTCAGAGGGAACTCTGTGTATCTGCCGGTCAGCTGTGACGGTCAGCTGAGGCGCAGCGAGAGACCAGGTCTGCAGAAGGAGAGGATTACCAGCTTCAAGCCTTTAAGCTTCACAATCACAATTCTTTTTATTGCCATGCAGTTTTTCAACGTACTAGGAATTTGCTGTTGGTCGCGGTGCATCACATGAAGACATGAAGACATAAAGACATGAAGACAGGACGAGACAGGATGAGACAGGATGAGACAGGACGAGACAGGACCGTGGAAAGACAAGTCTGGCAAGTACAAAATGCTAGTGCAAAAAAGACTAAGCTAAGAAAAAGAACAATATACCAAAAGTAGTGGTCAGTGTATATACAGTGAGTATGCAGAGTGTAATGTAAACGCTACACACTACACCACGCTACACACTACTACACACTACACACTACACACTACTACATGCTACACACTACACCACACTACACACTACTACACGCTACACACTACACAACACTACACACTACTACACGCTACACACTACTACACGCTACTACACACTAAACCACACTACACTACTACACACTACTACACGCTACTACACACTACACCCCGCTACACACTACTACACGCTACTACACACTACACCACGCTACACACTACTACACGCTACACACTACTACACGCTACACACTACTACACACTACACACTACACCACGCTACACACTACTACATGCTACACACTACACCACGCTACACACTACTACACACTACTACACACTACACCACTACATGCTACACACTACTACACGCTACACACCACCACACTACACACTACTACACGCTACACACTACTACACGCTACTACACACTACACACTACTACACGCTACTACACACTACACCACACTACACACTACTACACGCTACACACTACTACTCGCTACACACTACTACACGCTACTACACACTACACACTACTACACGCTACTACACACTACACCACACTACACGCTACTACACGCTACTACACACTACACCACACTACACACTACTACACGCTACACACTACTACACGCTACACACTACTACACGCTACACACTACACCACGCTACACACTACTACACAATACACACTACTACACACTACTACACGCTACACACTACTACATGCTACACACTACTACACGCTACACACTACACCACGCTACACACTACTACACACTACACACTACTACACGCTACACACTACACCACGCTACACACTACTACACAATACACACTACTACACGCTACACACTACTACATGCTACACACTACTACACGCTACACACTACACCACGCTACACACTACTACACAATACACACTACTACACGCTACACACTACTACATGCTACACACTACTACACGCTACACACTACTACACAATACACACTACTACACACTACACCACACTACACACTACTACACGCTACACACTACTACACGCTACACCACACTACACACTACACCACGCTACACACTACTACACACGACACCATGCTACACACTACTACATGCTACACACTACACCACGCTACACACTACTACATGCTACACAATACTACACACTACTACACGCTACACACTACTACACACTACACACTACACCACGCTACACACTACTACATGCTACACAATACTACACGCTACACACTACTACACGCTACACACTACTACACACTACACCACACTACACCACGCTACACACTACTACACACTACACCACGCTAGCTCGTCTGTATTTCAGTGCAAGGTCTGGATGACAAGATTGTAGATGCTTTATTAAGTTTGATGTGTTGCCTCCTTTTGTCTGTACGCATTGCTGCATCGCCTGCACAACGGAGGCCATCATCTATCGCGTTTCCTTGTTTATCTGGTTTAAAACCCAAATACTGTAGTTCCATATTAAACTTTTAGAGTTATGTTTCTTCAATAATGTTACATTTGATGGTACGGACTCAGAGCTAGGGAACGCTTCTGACGTTACGATAGCCTACTGAGAACAAGACTGGCTCGCGCCTAGTGTGCAACACTATTGCACACTACACCATGCTACACACTACACCACGCTACACACTACACCACGCTACACACTACACCACGCTACACACTACACCACGCTACACACTACACCACTCTACACGCTACACCACGCTACACGCTACACCACGCTACACACTACACCACGCTACACACTACACCACGCTACACGCTGCTGGCCGATCGATATGCAGGCCGCCGAGAGACCAGCCCATTAGAGCGGAGAGAGACCAGCCTATTAGAACGGAGAGAGACCAGCCCATTAGAGCGGAGAGAGACCAGCCCATTAGAACAGAGAGAGACCAGCCCATTAGAGCGGAGAGAGACCAGCCCATTAGAGCGGAGAGAGACCAGCCCATTAGAGCGGAGAGAGACCAGCCCATTAGAACGGAGAGAGACCAGCCCATTAGAGCGGAGAGAGACCAGCCCATTAGAGCGGAGAGAGACCAGCCCATTAGAGCGGAGAGAGACCAGCCCATGAGAACGGAGGATCTGTAGGATGAGCTTTCATGTCAGCAGTCATATGGGGAGCAGAGCGCGGTGAACACACTGATTATATCATTGATTGCTTGTACTATGTGTGCGTGTGCGTGCGTGTGTGCGTGTGTGTGAATGTGTGTGTGAATGTGTGTGTGAGAGAGGTGCAGGATGCCATAAGGAAGATGAAGAAGACAAGGCCCCTGGAGGTGATGGTATCCCAGGATGGGGGAGGGATGGTGGGGCAGATCTCCATGGTCACGAGGCATGAGGCTGGAAATGAGGCCGACTGGAAATTACCATGGCGTTTCCCTCCTGTCCCACACACACACGCACACGCACGCACGCACGCGCGCACACACACACACACACACACACACACACACACACACACACACGACTAAACATTCAGACTCCTCCCCCTCCCCCTCAGAACACACCTTCTGGCCTTCGGTGTCAGTCGAACGAATAAATGACTTTAAAGCAGTAATTCAGTGATCCCTTTAACTGAATTGTCTACTGAATTTTTAGCACCCAAATAAGATAGAATAACTGCTAAATTACTTTATTCACTTTTTGTATCAAATGATGCCTCCATAATGGTTGTCATAAGTCATACAATCTTGGTTGAATCATATGGAGCCGAGCCAGCATTATGCCCCTTCACTGGAAATGCTATGTAGCACTATAGTATAGCCAAGCAACCGCCTGACAATCATCCATGCACTTAGCAGCACAATCCGTTTCAGTTGATGTAGTCTCTTTAATCACGGCATTATTATAGAAAGGCAATATAGTGCAACATACTAGGTTAGCTAGCTAGCTTTCAGTAGCTAGTGTAATCGTATTCCATCAAACTATGCTAGCTAGCTAACTAGCAAGCTAGTAGGGCCGTCAACTTACACAGGTATTAAAAACAGAAGGTATGAGTCAGTTAAGCACTTAATAAGTCGGCTATCTACTTAAGCTACTTAAGCCCTAACGATGCTGGCTGTCAGAAATGTAACATTAGCTAACGTTAGCTAGCTAACTGAAGCTGTGCCTGTGGTCTGTGGAGTTAGCTAGCTAGCCATCATGTTAGCCAACACCTGGCACAAATAAGAGATACTTTCTATGCTCTGGAAATTATTTTGTTTAAAAAGAAGAATAGTTGGGCAGTGGCTAGATAACCAAGGCATTTTGAACCGTGTCATAATTTATTAGCTATCGATATAGTCAATTCAGCCCTTGTTTGCTTGCTTGCGCTCAACGAACCACAAGGCAGCAGTTGTCCTTGCAGCTGGTTGCGTGTGCAAGTTCCACATCTCCTCAAAGCCACTAGCGGGCTAGAGTTGTGTACTACCGGTGTAATGTTTTATTGATATCAGTCTAGCCTCAATTGAAAACTACAGGAGACCACTGATGCCTTTAAAGCAACCTTGAGATTTAGATGGTAGCAGGGGCACAAAAGCCACGGGGGCAGAATTATTTTCGGGGCATAACGGCAAGAGGGAGGGGCATCACGGCCAGAGGGAGGGGCATCACGGCCAGAGGGAGGGGCATCACGGCCAGAGGAGGGGCATCGACTGCCAAGGCCGTCGTGGCCGTTGTGTAATTCCCACCCTGACACTGGTGTGTGTATGTGTGTGTGTGTGTGTGTGTGTGTGTGTGTGTGAGAGAGAGAGAGAGAGAGAGAGAGAGAGAGAGAGATGGTGTGTGAATGTGTGTGTGTGTGAGAGAGAGAGACAGAGAGAGATGGTGTGTGAATGTGTGTGTGTGTGTGAGAGAGAGACAGAGAGAGATGGTGTGTGAATGTGTGTGTGTGTGAGAGAGAGACAGAGAGAGATATTGTGTGTGTGTGAGAGAGAGACAGAGAGAGATGGTGTGTGAATGTGTGTGTGTGTGTGAGAGAGAGACAGAGAGAGATGGTGTGTGAATGTGTGTGTGTGTGTGTGTGAGAGAGAGAGATGGTGTGTGTGTGTGTGTGTGTGTGTGTGTGTGTGTGAGAGAGAGAGACAGAGAGAGAGATGGTGTGTGAATGTGTGTGTGTGTGTGTGTGTGTGTGTGTGTGTGTGTGTGAGAGAGAGAGACAGAGAGAGAGATGGTGTGTAAATGTGTGTGTGTGTGTGTGTGTGTGTGTGAGAGAGAGAGATGGTGTGTGTATAAACTAACAGGATTGTTGTGATGATATCAGTCAGCCTGGGGTCCTTCCTCTGAACTGCCCTCTTGATCCCATCCAGGCACAAATTCATATTGTTGATATTGATATGGTGGTGTGTGTGTGTGTGTGTGTGTGTGTGTGTGTGTGTGTGTGTGTGTGCATGTGTGTGTGTGTGTGTGCGCGCATGTGTGTGTGCGTGTGCATGAGTGTCTGTGTGCATGTCTTACCTCCATACACCTCAGACGTTGAAGCCAATAGGAGACGAGCGCCCACCCTCTTGGCCAATCCTGGGAACACACGAAAGACAAGAGCAATCACACCCAGAACAAAAGCCTAGAGACACCTGAGCAGAGACAGAACAATCAAACTCGAAACTTGACACTGTGTTCTGTGGAGAGATCAGAGGCAGGTTCTCTGCTATGACTGAGGAGGGGAACCGGACTACCGCTTGGTTCCACGTGACATGAGAACAACAACACAGAATCAGAGAACGTGTGTGTGTCTGTGTGTGTGTGTGTGTGTGTGTGTGTGTGTGTGTGTGTGCTGTAAGCAGCTTGCGCAGTAATTTCCCAAACCGGGCTCTCTAGCACTGGCAGTAACACAGCATCAATTTGCAGAACATATTCAGGGTAAACTGATGAGAAGCTGCAAGAGATGTCATGTATGGTGATGATGATGATGATGATGTGGGTACTATTCACCAACAATAACATGCTGATGAAAAATACTGTACCTCTGTACATCTCTCCCATCTAACGACACACACACACACACACACACACACACACACACACACACACACACACACACACACACACACACACACACACACTCCATTTCAAAGCCCCCCGAAGTCTTCACTGAGGCAACCACCAGGTGTATCTGCTCTGTAACTGCTGAGCGACGACAGATTTGAGAAACGCGGCAGCAATTATCATCCATTATCAACAGAGGATGAGGGAAGACGGGAGGGAGGATGAGTGGAGGATGAGTGGAGGATGAGTGTTGAAGTGGAGGAGGGAGAGAGAAAGGAGAGCTGAATGAAGAGGAGAACCTTGACAGGGACAGAGAGAGAGGAAGGGAGAGATTCTTCACGCCCTGGTCCTACACTTCACACTGGAGCACCTGGACAAGAAAAACACCTCCATCAGGACGCCTCATCAGCGTGGTCCTGAAGCTGGGAGATGTAGGCCTCATCAGCCTGGTCCTGAAGCTGGGAGATGTAGGCCTCATCAGCGTGGTCCTGAAGCTGGGAGATGTAGGCCTCATCAGCCTGGTCCTGAAGCTGGGAGATGTAGGCCTCATCAGCCTGGTCCTGAAGCTGGGAGATGTAGGCCTCATCAGCCTGGTCCTGAAGCTGGGAGATATAGGCCTAAGGAGCCTGGTCCTGGAGCTGGGAGATGTAGGCCTCATCAGCGTGGTCCTGGAGCTGGGAGATGTAGGCCTCATCAGCCTGGTCCTGGAGCTGGGAGATGTAGGTCCTGGAGCTGAGAGATGTAGGCCTCATCAGCCTGGTCCTGGAGCTGGGAGATGTAGGTCCTGGAGCTGAGAGATGTAGGCCTCATCAGCCTGGTCCTGAAGCTAAGAGATGTAGGCCTCATCAGCGTGGTCCTGGAGCTGGGAGATGTAGGTCCTGAAGCTGGGAGATGTAGGTCCTGAAGCTGGGAGATGTAGGTCCTGGAGCTGGGAGATGTAGGCCTGGAGCTGGGAGATGTAGGCCTGGAGCTGGGAGATGTAGGCCTGAGGAGCTGGGAGATGTAGGCCTGAGGAGCTGAGAGATGTAGGCCTGAGGAGCTGGGAGATGTAGGCCTGAGGAGCTGGGAGATGTAGGCCTGAGGAGCTGAGAGATGTAGGCCTGAGGAGCTGAGAGATGTAGGCCTGAGGAGCTGGGAGATGTAGGCCTGAGGAGCTGGGAGATGTAGGCCTGAGGAGCTGAGAGATGTAGGCCTGAGGAGCCTGGTCCTGGAGCTGAGAGATGTAGGCCTGGAGCTGGGAGATGTAGGCCTGAGGAGCTGGGAGATGTAGGCCTGAGGAGCTGAGAGATGTAGGCCTGAGGAGCCTGGTCCTGGAGCTGAGAGATGTAGGCCTGGAGCTGGAAGATGTAGTCCTGGAGCTGGGAGATGTAGGCCTGAGGAGCTCCTTATTCAGGAACTGGTCACTGGACTTCTTCAGACAGACCACGGGTGGTGAGAATAGGCAGCAACAGCCTCACCTCTTTGTCGCAGATGATCTCTAATTGATGTCCTTGTCCTGTGTCTTAAACGTAGTTTCCAGATTATTTTGTGTCTCTGCAGTCCTCCGTTCTTGTTTGTTTGAGATGGGGCATGAGTAAACAAACACTAGAGAACTTCTACCGCAGCATCATGGAGAGAATCCTGACTGGAGGCATCACAGCCTGGTAGGACACCACCCCCGCCCACCACAGGCACGCCCTCCAGAGGGGGGTGAAGACAGCGCAGAAGATCATGGGTGTGGAGCTCCCAGCCATCGAGGATCTCTACAACCAACGCTGCCACAGGAAGGACATCTCCTTCACAATCACACCAACCACCAGCGTATGCCTCAACCCTAGTCAAATTCCTAGTATGTGTGTACCATACACACGACCAATAAAACGGATCTTGAATCTTGTAAGGAATACAAGAACCTGTACCTGCTTTCACACTCTCACACTCTCCCCTGTGCTGAGGGAGATAGAGGATGCAGAGAGCGTGACCAGGTCATCCTCGTACGCATCACTCTCTTCCCCGGCATTTCTGTTCCGTAACCCTGGGCAACTGATTACCACAGACGAGCCTGTTTGGTGAAGCCCCCTGCAGAAAGGTGCGGGCGCGTATCGACCTCCTGGCGTCTCCGTGGCACCTGATGGGTTGAATGTTATGCAAACGCCTTCGTATAGACCCCTGATAACAGATCCTGGATCAGCATAGTCCCCCGATAAGAGCACCTGGATCAGCTGTGGGATTGTATAGTCCCCCTGATAACAGCACCTGGATCAGCTGTGGGACTGCGTGCTGTGGAGGGTTAGGGTTAGGCTCACCCAGCATGTTGAGGGTGGGTTAGGGTAAGGGTTAGGGTTAGGGTTAGGCTCACCCAGCATGTTGAGGGTGGGTTAGGGTTAGGGTTAGGCTCACCCAGCATGTTGAGGGTGGGTTAGGGTTAGGGTTAGGGTTAGGGTTAGGGTTAGGGTTAGGGTTAGGGTTAGGGTTAGGCTGACACTCACCCAGCATGTTGAGGGTGCCGATAGTGTTGGTCTTCAGGGTCTTGATGGGGTTGTACATGTAGTTGGGAGGAGAGGCAGGAGAGGCCAGGTGGTAGATCTGGTCCACTGGAGAGAGGGACACAAAATAAACAGACAATAAACAAACTGAATCAGATGTAGTAATATTCACACCATTTATTTTTGATGTGAGCATTATATGTTCAGCTCTGTAGAATGGGTATTAGACATTAGATATTCATTATTAATGGGTATTAGACATTAGATATTCATTATTAATGGGTATTAGACATTAAATATTCATTATTAATGGGTATTAGACATTAGATATTCATTATTAATGGGTATTAGACATTAGATATTCATTATTAATGGGTATTAGACATTAGATATTCATTATTAATTCCCATTCAAGGCGTCCACTCACAGTGAGTGTTTCTAGTCCTGTTGAATTAGAGAGATTCTGATCAGAGTATGACCATTAAGATGTTAGAACCGAGAACATTCTAGAACTGGGAACATTACAGAACTGGGAACATTCTAGAACTGGGAAGATTCTAGAACTGGGAACATTCTAGAACCGAGAACATTCTAGAACTGAGAACATTCTAGAACTGGGAACATTCTAGAACTGGGAACATTCTAGAACTGGGAACATTCTAGAACTGAGAAAATTCTAGAACTGGGAAGATTCGGCAGATGGTTGGGCTAGAGAAGAGAGAGAGACCAGGTCCTGACTGCTCTCTCACTCATCCTCTTCCTATCTACACAGCAGCAAGAGAGACACTGGAGAAGAGAGGAGGAGAGGAGAGGAGAGGAGAGGAGAGGAGAGGAGAGGAGAGGAGAGGAGAGGAGAGGAGAGGAGAGGAGAGGAGAGGAGAGGAGAGGAGAGGAGAGGAGAGGAGAGAACAGAGAAGAGGAGAGGAGAGGAGGAGAGGAGAGACCATGACATTCTGCAGGTTGACCTTTGCCTCCCAGAGTGAGATGCAGACAGGTGTTTAAAGCTTGGATCTCAGATCAGTGGGTGTGTGATCAGTGCGTTTCCCTGATAACCTTTCAGAGGCCTTCATGTCTTCTGTATAAGGGTAGAACACACACCCTGCTAATAACACCATAAACACATCTCTCTCGCTCTCTCTCTCTCTCTCACACACACACACACACACACACACACACACACACACACACACACACACACACACACACACACACACACACTTTGATGGGCGTTCAAAGCTTGTGTTACACTTGCATTTCCAGAAAGAAGCTATTCGAGCAGAAATGCCAGAGAAATAAGGAGATGAGACACGTTGTCATGCTGACCAGCATGTCCACTAAACCCTGCTGTCCTGCGTGACGCCGTGAGGAACCATGATTCCACGCTTCACATGAGCTGTTACCATCAGGCAGACGCTGCAGGCTAACATCCCTCCAAATCAATGGGCTCACATATCATTTGTGCCTAGCAGTATTGTATTACTGAACACACTGTATTACTGAACACACTGTATTACTGAACACACTATTACTGAACACACTGTATTACTGAACACACTGTATTACTGAATACACTGTATTACTGAACACTGTATTGAACAAACTGTATTACTGAACACACTGTATTACTGAACACACTGTATTACTGAACACACTGTATTACTGAACACTGTATTGAACAAACTGTATTACTGAACACACTGTATTACTGAACACACTGTATTACTGAACAAACTGTATTACTGAACAAACTATTACTGAACACACTGTATTACTGAACAAACTGTATTACTGAACACACTGTATTACTGAACACACTGTATTACTGAACACACTGTATTACTGAACACACTGTATTACTGAACAAACTGTATTACTGAACACACTGTATTACTGAGCAAACTGTATTACTGAACACACTGTATTACTGAACACACTGTATTACTGAACACACTGTATTACTGAACACTGTATTGAACAAACTGTATTACTGAACACACTGTATTACTGAACAAACTATTACTGAACACACTGTATTACTGAACACACTGTATTACTGAACACACTGTATTACTGAACAAACTGTATTACTGAACAAACTGTATTACTGAACACACTGTATTACTGAACACACTGTATTACTGAACACTGTATTGAACAAACTGTATTACTGAACACACTGTATTACTGAACAAACTATTACTGAACACACTGTATTACTGAACACACTGTATTACTGAACAAACTGTATTACTGAACGAACAAAAGCCTCCCAGAGTGAGATGCAGACAGGTGTTTAAAGCTTGGATCTCAGATCAGTGGGTGTGTGATCAGTGCGTTTCCCTGATAACCTTTCAGAGGCCTTCATGTCTTCTGTATAAGGGTAGAACACACACCCTGCTAATAACACCATAAACACATCTCTCTCTCTCTCTCTCTCTCTCTCTCACACACACACACACACACACACACACACACACACACACACACACACACACACACACACACACACTTTGATGGGCGATCAAACTATTCTGTATAAGGGTAGAACACACACCTCGCCCAAGTTCCAATCAAAAAGAAAAAGATTCTCGCTCACACTGTTCACCTCTGCATTGTGAATTTATTTAAAATAAGTCAACGTTTCGGTAGAGAAAGGTCGCGAGACTGAAACGTTAGATAGGTAGGTAAATCAGACAGACAGACAGAGAAAGATAGACAGACAGACAGACAGACAGACAGAGAAAGACAGACAGACAGACAGACAGACAGACAGACAGACAGACAGACAGACAGACAAAGACAGACAGACAGGCAGACAGACAGACAGAGAAAGACAGACAGACAGACAGACAGACAGACAGACAGACAGACAGACAGACAGACAGACAGACGGTCTAGAAACCTCAACAGCCCCACGGGCACGCCCATTCTCTTTAATAACCCTGACCTCTGACCTCTGCCCACTGCCCATCACAGCTTAGTAATCACCAGACCTGGGGTCAAAATACCAGTAGCTTGAATATGTTTTAATTAGTTCCATTGGGCCAGATAAGGAAAAACAAGCAGATAAATAATTGAAATGACAGATTTTCAAGAGAGATACCAGAATGCCTGTTAAGAGACCTTGGGTCTGCTCTCTCTCAGTAAACATGTTAAGAGACCTTGGGTCTGCTCTCTCTCAGTAAACATGTTAAGAGACCTTGGGTCTGCTCTCTCTCAGTAAACATGTTAAGAGACCTTGGGTCTGCTCTCTCTCAGTAAACATGTTAAGAGACCTTGGGTCTGCTCTCTCTCAGTAAACATGTTAAGAGACCTTGGGTCTGCTCTCTCTCAGTAAACATGTTAAGAGACCTTGGGTCTGCTCTCTCTCAGTAAACATGTTAAGAGACCTTGGGTCTGCTCTCTCTCAGTAAACATGGCATTTTTGCTGTCAGCAGTTTTTCAGGGAAAAGCATCAACGCCAATTAACCTTGTTAGAGTGTTGTGTCCCCCCCTACACACGCATGCACACACACACACACGCACGCACGCACGCTCGCATGTACGCACGCGCACACACACACACACACACACACACACACACGCATGCACACACACACACACACGCACGCACGCACGCACGCACGCACGCACGCACGCACGCATGTACGCGCACACACACACACACACAGATGTCAGTGTGGATCCACACAATGCTGCTATAATACCTCCACTGACCTGAGAGCACAGACAGTGGCAGAAACAGGCTAGTATGTGAGTGAGTGAGTGAGTGAGTGAGTGAGTGAGTGAGTGAGTGAGTGAGTGAGTGAGTGAGTGAGTGAGTGAGTGAGTGAGTCAGTGAGTCAGTGAGTCAGTGAGTCAGTGAGTCAGTGAGTGAGTGAGTGAGTGTGAAATGCTCACAAGTCTTTTTTGTCCAAGTCGGGTCTCCAATCTCTGAATGTGTAGTAAGGTCCATATATATATAATATGGAACCACAGGCGTCAGAGAGGAGAACGGTTCTAAGATCATGTAGGCTAATCTAATTCGGCTAGTTCAATCTTTTTTCTGAATTTTGAGAGGGTGGCTAAAAGATTGATAGAAACAAGGAATCTTAAACGAAGGAAGGGACATTACATTGTTGGGTATTTAGAAGTTTTAAGGCAAGGCAGGTTTATTTGTATAGCACATAGCACATTTCAGCAAATAGGCAATTCAAAGTGCTTTAAGTAAACTACACATGTATTAAAATAAACTGTATTCACTTTGTGTATCTCAGTATATTAGATAGGTGATTCAACACATTTGCACTAGGATTATGTATGATTCAACTAATCCTAGTCCAAAAAATGAATGAATATCCTCAACTATTCAGGCATGTACTGTATTGTACTCTATTCAGGCATGTACTGTAACAAAATAGTAGGAAGGCTAATAGGATATAGGCTGTAGGATATAGGATATAGGCTCTAGGCGATATGAAAACATGCATCCTCTTGATAACATGGTAAACCAAAGCTCCTCAGCTTGCAGGCAATTTATCATTTGAATATTTAGATGTCATTTTTAATTGTGGCAGTGTGGCAACAACCCGTGACCCCCCCCCCCCCCACATGAAAAAACGCCAGATAAGCATGTCTGTGTGATGCATAGGCTAAGACCATTAACATGTCTGTGTGATGATAGGCTAAGACCATTAACATGTCTGTGTGATGATAGGCTAAGACCATTAGCATGTCTATGTGATGATAGGCTAAGACCATTAGCATGTCTATGTGATGATAGGCTAAGACCATTAGCATGTCTGTGTGATGCATAGGCTAAGACCATTAACATGTCTGTGTGATGATAGGCTAAGACCATTAACATGTCTGTGTGATGCATAGGCTAAGACCATTAACATGTCTGTGTGATGATAGGCTAAGACCATTAGCATGTCTATGCGATGATAGGCTAAGACCATTAGCATGTCTGTGTGATGCATAGGCTAAGACCATTAACATGTCTGTGTGATGATAGGCTAAGACCATTAGCATGTCTATGTGATGATAGGCTAAGACCATTAACATGTCTACGTGATGATAGGCTAAGACCATTAACATGTCTATGTGATGATAGGCTAAGACCATTAACATGTCTATGTGATGATAGGCTAAGACCATTAGCATGTCTATGTGATGATAGGCTAAGGCTAAGACCATTAACATGTCTATGTGATGATAGGCTAAGACCATTAGCATGTCTATGTGATGATAGGCTAAGACCATTAGCATGTCTATGTGATGATAGGCTAAGACCATTAACATGTCTACGTGATGATAGGCTAAGACCATTAACATGTCTACGTGATGATAGACTAAGACCATTGGCATGTCTATGTGATGATAGGCTAAGACCATTAGCATGTCTATGTGATGATAGGCTAAGACCATTAGCATGTCTATGTGATGATAGGCTAAGACCATTAGCATGTCTATGTGATGATAGGCTAAGACCATTAGCATGTCTATGTGATGATAGGATAAGACCATTAGCATGTCTTTA
>NC_140250.1:19485175-19540175 GCF_949987555.1 Borostomias antarcticus
CCCCCCCCCCCCCCCATGCCGGTCCAGAGCGCTGCGTTCTCCCTGCTGGTCTCCCTCCGCCCCCCCTCCTGACCGCTTGTCTCCGTTGGTTCCTAAGCGATGTGCCATTTGGCGTGAAATTGGTCCTATTTGTCCGTAGCGTGTAATAAGGCTCTCTGAGAATCAGTCGGTGCACGAACATGAGAGCATGAGGCCTCCAACACTTTCATCCCCATTACTGCACATCACACATGCTCTTCAGTCACCTCTACTCTGTTATCTAACTCTGCCGTATTACACACACATATGAGCACACACACACACACACACACACACACGCACACACAGCACGCACACACAGCACGCACACACAGCACGCATACACAGTCCTTCCCATGGGCAGACTGGCAAACACGAGATCTGAAGTTTTGCATATTCAGGGAACAGGGTGTTCTAGCCTGCTGTCTCTGTTTGTTCTTCCTTTGTTTGTTTGTTTGTGTTCAGGTTCTTTAGATTAGGGTTAGTTTAGATTAGGGTTAGGGTTAGTTTAGATTAGGGGATAATGGAGCATTTGCAGCAACTCCAGCACCACAATTGTGATGTGCACAGAATAAACACAAGCCCCTGCTGTGAGATTAACTGTGTGTGTGTGTGTGTGTTTGTGTGTGCGTGCGTTAGAGATGCGCTGATGGAGTTTGAGCACCCGAATCCGCGTGCACTCATCAATCATCCACCCGCCACCCACCCGACGTCATTATCTTCTAACATGTAGAGACCCGCCCCCAACCCGCCAAACAGGAAGTTATTGAATTTACATTTAAATGATGTCCAGCCGTTCGTGCTCATTTGCTTTTCATATAGGCGCATTTTCTTGACTTAAACAATTTAAATGCGTGTGTGTGTGCGTGTGCGCGCGTGTGTGTGTGTGTGCGCGCGCGTGTGCGTGTGTGTGTGTGTGTGTGTTTGTGTGTGTGTGTGTGTGGTCACAGATGTACCTCAGCTCCAGGTCTCGTATCTTCTCTCTCAGGGGGGCGACAGCCTGCAGACACCACGCAGCAGGAGAGCAGAGAACGGGGCGAGAGACACCGACAGAGACAGGAACAGCGATTACACAACCTGGAGCTTGTAAATGTGTCATGTGTGAATGAGTGTTGAGTTTATCTGTGTTGAGCGCTGTGACTGAACACTACATGACATGAAAATAGAGGAATGTTGAATGAGATCCTGCAGAGATACATTGAGATAGTGTGAACATTGAGATAGTGTGAACATTGAGATAGTGAGAACATTGAGATAGTGAGAACATTGAGATAGTGAGAACATTGAGATAGTGAGAACATTGAGATAGTGAGAACATTGAGATAGTGAGAACATTGAGATAGTGAGAACATTGAGATAGTGTGAACATTGAGAGACAGTTCATCTCACATTTAGAATGCAATCAAGAAATATTGGCTGATGTCTGAAAACAGCCAAATCATATCGAACTGGGCTGAGTTTCCCAGAGGCATCGTAGCGCTATGATGGAAACTCAGCCCTGCTCCGTTCTATTGAGCGTCTATTGAACTGCTGTGTTCTATATCATTTGTTGTAGGATATAGAATTTAGGATATAGATTGTAGGATATAGAATTTAGGATATAGATTGTAGGATATATAATTTCATTTAACTTCGCTCTTTCAGGGAATTTGCCATGTTAATGACACTGACATTACAACAAGTCTGATTATGCTTCCCTCTGGAATATGTCGGGGTGGGTCGTATGCCCTCCTCCCTTGTTCTCTGTAAAGCACATTGTGTTGCCTCTGGGTATGAAATGCGCTATACAAATAAAGCTTTGATTGATTGATTGATTGATTGATTGATTATATCAGTCGTGTAGTAAGAGTAGTAAGAGTAAGAGTGTAGTGTAGAGTGAGAGTGTAGTGTAGAGTAAGAGTGTAGTGTAAGAGTTTAGAGTAAGAGTGTAGTGTAGAGTAAGAGTGTAGAGTAAGAGTGTAGTGTAGAGTAAGAGTATAGTGTAGAGTTAGAGTGTAGTGTAGAGTAAGAGTGTAGTGTAGAGTAAGAGTGTAGTGTAGAGTAAGAGTGTAGAGTAAGAGTGTAGTGTAGAGTAAGAGTGTAGTGTAGAGTAAGAGTGTAGTGTAGAGTAAGAGTGTAGTGTAGAGTTAGAGTGTAGTGTAGAGTAAGAGTGTAGTGTAGTGTAGTGTAGTGTAGAGTAAGAGTGTAGTGTAGAGTAAGAGTGTAGTGTAGTGTAGAGTAAGAGTGTAGTGTAGTGTAGAGTAAGAGTGTAGTGTAGAGTAAGAGTGTAGTGTAGAGTAAGGGTGTAGTGTAGTAAGAGTGTAGTGTAGAGTAAGAGTGTAGTGTAGAGTAAGAGTGTAGTGTAGAGTAAGAGTGTAGTGTAGTAAGAGTGTAGTGTAGAGTAAGAGTGTAGTGTAGAGTAAGAGTGTAGTGTAGTAAGAGTGTAGTGTAGAGTAAGAGTGTAGTGTAGAGTAAGAGTGTAGTGTAGAGTAAGAGTGTAGTGTAGAGTAAGAGTGTAGTGTAGAGTTAGAGTGTAGTGTAGTGTAAGAGTGTAGTGTAGAGTAAGAGTGTAGTGTAGAGTAAGAGTGTAGTGTAGAGTTAGAGTGTAGTGTAGAGTAAGAGTGTAGTGTAGAGTAAGAGTGTAGTGTAGTGTAGAGTTAGAGTGTAGTGTAGAGTAAGAGTGTAGTGTAGAGTAAGAGTGTAGTGTAGAGTAAGAGTGTAGTGTAGAGTTAGAGTGTAGTGTAGAGTAAGAGTGTAGTGTAGAGTAAGAGTGTAGTGTAGAGTAAGAGTGTAGTGTAGAGTTAGAGTGTAGTGTAGAGTAAGAGTGTAGTGTAGTAAGAGTGTAGTGTAGAGTTAGAGTGTAGTGTAGAGTAAGAGTGTAGTGTAGAGTAAGAGTGTAGTGTAGTGTAGTGTAGTGTAGTGTAGAGTTAGAGTGTAGTGTAGTGTTAGAGTGTAGTGTAGAGTAAGAGTGTAGTGTAGTGTAGTGTAGTGTTAGAGTGTAGTGTAGAGTAAGAGTGTAGTGTAGTGTAGTGTTAGAGTGTAGTGTAGAGTAAGAGTGTAGTGTAGTGTAGTGTAGAGTTAGAGTGTAGTGTAGAGTAAGAGTGTAGTGTAGAGTAAGAGTGTAGTGTAGAGTAAGAGTGTAGTGTAGTGTAGTGTAGTGTAGAGTTAGAGTGTAGTGTAGAGTAAGAGTGTAGAGTAAGAGTGTAGTGTAGTGTAAGAGTGTAGAGTAAGAGTGTAGTGTAGAGTAAGAGTGTAGTGTAGTAAGAGTGTAGTGTAGAGTAAGAGTGTAGTGTAGAGTTAGAGTGTAGTGTAGAGTAAGAGTGTAGTGTAGAGTAAGAGTGTAGTGTAGAGTAAGAGTGTAGTGTAGAGTTAGAGTGTAGTGTAGTGTAGAGTAAGAGTGTAGTGTAGAGTTAGAGTGTAGTGTAGAGTAAGAGTGTAGTGTAGTGTAGAGTAAGAGTGTAGTGTAGTGTAGAGTAAGAGTGTAGTGTAGTGTAGAGTAAGAGTGTAGTGTAGAGTTAGAGTGTAGTGTAGAGTAAGAGTGTAGTGTAGAGTAAGAGTGTAGTGTAGTGTAGAGTTAGAGTGTAGTGTAGAGTAAGAGTGTAGTGTAGAGTAAGAGTGTAGTGTAGAGTAAGAGTGTAGTGTAGAGTAAGAGTGTAGTGTAGAGTAAGAGTGTAGTGTAGAGTTAGAGTGTAGTGTAGTGTAGAGTAAGAGTGTAGTGTAGAGTTAGAGTGTAGTGTAGAGTAAGAGTGTAGTGTAGTGTAGAGTAAGAGTGTAGTGTAGTGTAGAGTAAGAGTGTAGTGTAGTGTAGAGTAAGAGTGTAGTGTAGAGTTAGAGTGTAGTGTAGAGTAAGAGTGTAGTGTAGAGTAAGAGTGTAGTGTAGTGTAGAGTTAGAGTGTAGTGTAGTGTAAGAGTGTAGTGTAGAGTAAGAGTGTAGTGTAGAGTAAGAGTGTAGTGTAGAGTTAGAGTGTAGTGTAGAGTAAGAGTGTAGTGTAGAGTAAGAGTGTAGTGTAGTGTAGAGTTAGAGTGTAGTGTAGAGTAAGAGTGTAGTGTAGAGTAAGAGTGTAGTGTAGAGTAAGAGTGTAGTGTAGAGTTAGAGTGTAGTGTAGAGTAAGAGTGTAGTGTAGAGTAAGAGTGTAGTGTAGAGTAAGAGTGTAGTGTAGAGTTAGAGTGTAGTGTAGAGTAAGAGTGTAGTGTAGTAAGAGTGTAGTGTAGAGTTAGAGTGTAGTGTAGAGTAAGAGTGTAGTGTAGAGTAAGAGTGTAGTGTAGTGTAGTGTAGTGTAGTGTAGAGTTAGAGTGTAGTGTAGTGTTAGAGTGTAGTGTAGAGTAAGAGTGTAGTGTAGTGTAGTGTAGTGTTAGAGTGTAGTGTAGAGTAAGAGTGTAGTGTAGTGTAGTGTTAGAGTGTAGTGTAGAGTAAGAGTGTAGTGTAGTGTAGTGTAGAGTTAGAGTGTAGTGTAGAGTAAGAGTGTAGTGTAGAGTAAGAGTGTAGTGTAGAGTAAGAGTGTAGTGTAGTGTAGTGTAGTGTAGAGTTAGAGTGTAGTGTAGAGTAAGAGTGTAGAGTAAGAGTGTAGTGTAGTGTAAGAGTGTAGAGTAAGAGTGTAGTGTAGAGTAAGAGTGTAGTGTAGTAAGAGTGTAGTGTAGAGTAAGAGTGTAGTGTAGAGTTAGAGTGTAGTGTAGAGTAAGAGTGTAGTGTAGAGTAAGAGTGTAGTGTAGAGTAAGAGTGTAGTGTAGAGTAAGAGTGTAGTGTAGAGTTAGAGTGTAGTGTAGTGTAGAGTAAGAGTGTAGTGTAGAGTTAGAGTGTAGTGTAGAGTAAGAGTGTAGTGTAGTGTAGAGTAAGAGTGTAGTGTAGTGTAGAGTAAGAGTGTAGTGTAGTGTAGAGTAAGAGTGTAGTGTAGAGTTAGAGTGTAGTGTAGAGTAAGAGTGTAGTGTAGAGTAAGAGTGTAGTGTAGTGTAGAGTTAGAGTGTAGTGTAGAGTAAGAGTGTAGTGTAGAGTAAGAGTGTAGTGTAGAGTAAGAGTGTAGTGTAGAGTTAGAGTGTAGTGTAGAGTAAGAGTGTAGTGTAGAGTAAGAGTGTAGTGTAGAGTAAGAGTGTAGTGTAGAGTAAGAGTGTAGTGTAGAGTAAGAGTGTAGTGTAGTAAGAGTGTAGTGTAGAGTTAGAGTGTAGTGTAGAGTAAGAGTGTAGTGTAGAGTAAGAGTGTAGTGTAGTGTAGTGTAGTGTAGTGTAGAGTTAGAGTGTAGTGTAGTGTTAGAGTGTAGTGTAGAGTAAGAGTGTAGTGTAGTGTAGTGTAGTGTTAGAGTGTAGTGTAGAGTAAGAGTGTAGTGTAGTGTAGTGTTAGAGTGTAGTGTAGAGTAAGAGTGTAGTGTAGTGTAGTGTAGAGTTAGAGTGTAGTGTAGAGTAAGAGTGTAGTGTAGAGTAAGAGTGTAGTGTAGAGTAAGAGTGTAGTGTAGTGTAGTGTAGTGTAGAGTTAGAGTGTAGTGTAGAGTAAGAGTGTAGAGTAAGAGTGTAGTGTAGTGTAAGAGTGTAGAGTAAGAGTGTAGTGTAGAGTAAGAGTGTAGTGTAGTAAGAGTGTAGTGTAGAGTAAGAGTGTAGTGTAGAGTTAGAGTGTAGTGTAGAGTAAGAGTGTAGTGTAGAGTAAGAGTGTAGTGTAGAGTAAGAGTGTAGTGTAGAGTAAGAGTGTAGTGTAGAGTTAGAGTGTAGTGTAGTGTAGAGTAAGAGTGTAGTGTAGAGTTAGAGTGTAGTGTAGAGTAAGAGTGTAGTGTAGTGTAGAGTAAGAGTGTAGTGTAGTGTAGAGTAAGAGTGTAGTGTAGTGTAGAGTAAGAGTGTAGTGTAGAGTTAGAGTGTAGTGTAGAGTAAGAGTGTAGTGTAGAGTAAGAGTGTAGAGTTAGAGTGTAGTGTAGAGTAAGAGTGTAGTGTAGTGTAAGAGTGTAGTGTAGAGTAAGAGTGTAGTGTAGTAAGAGTGTAGTGTAGAGTAAGAGTGTAGTGTAGAGTAAGAGTGTAGTGTAGTGTAGAGTAAGAGTGTAGAGTAAGAGTGTAGTGTAGAGTAAGAGTGTAGTGTAAGAGTGTAGTGTAGAGTAAGAGTGTAGTGTAGAGTAAGAGTGTAGTGTAGAGTAAGAGTGTAGTGTAGAGTAAGAGTGTAGTGTAGTGTAGAGTAAGAGTGTAGTGTGGAGTAAGAGTGTAGTGTAGAGTAAGAGTGTAGTGTAGTGTAGAGTAAGAGTGTAGTGTAGAGTAAGAGTGTAGTGTGGAGTAAGAGTGTAGTGTAGAGTAAGAGTGTAGTGTAGTGTAGTGTAGAGTAAGAGTGTAGTGTAGAGTTAGAGTGTAGTGTGTAGTAAGAGTGTAGTGTAGAGTAAGAGTGTAGTGTGTAGTAAGAGTGTAGTGTAGTTGTCATGCTATATTAGGATGAATATTAGGAATGCACGGTGAATATCGGACAGATAATTATCGGGCCAATATCAGGAATTATGACGTCATACAGATAAATCCGATAACGTTAAGAATAGCTCTGATGAAAAAAAAAATTAAAATAAAAAGCTCAGATAAGAAAGTTTGTGAGGCTTGCCAGTACTGTGTTGTATGATTAGGAAGAGGTCTGTTTGATTTATTTCTTGGCTCCGCCCGGTTTGTTTGTCTGTACTATGATGTGGATGGATTGGGAGACAAATCAAGCGTTCCCTTTCTCCTGCTTGTGACGTAAACGGCCCGTCACTAGTTCATTCACTGTTCAGGGAAATACAGAGGACCAGGTTATTTGAATATATATATATATATATATGTGTGCAGAGACAGAACTGTTCTTGGTTTTTGTTTTGTTAAAGGAGTAGTAAAGGGAAAATGCATGTTTAGCCCTGTTTTAAGGTTACTTATGATCATATACAATGGTTCAGATCAAAACGTTAAAGCTAGCACTTTTGAGAAAGTCTGATAATTGCTGGACAGAAACAGGTTAGGGTTAGCGTGCTGGACTCTGATCTGAGCTTTGAGGCCCATATAAAGAATGTGACCTCATTGTATCACCTCAGAAACATCGCCATGGTGAAACCTTTCCTCTCCCAGACTGATACTGAAAGACTCATACCGTAATTCCTCTAATAGAAAGAAAATGATCACACAAAGTGGGCGCAGGCACAATAGGCTCTGTATCACGGGGGTTTACAAGGGAATCAAAATCACTATAAAGAATATGGGGCATATTAAGACTTTTGGAGACAAGGTCAGATTAGCAGTCCTGTAAAAACCCAAACCAGATATGCAGCTTGTCCTTTTTCCAGCTTCTCTCAGCTCGCCTGCGGTACACAAGCGTTTGAGAGCGCGGGTTAGGGTTAGGGTTAGGGGTAGAGTCATTGAGCCTTGGCTCAGAAGGTGCCATAGTGTGTTGTTTCCTCAAGGGATTGATGGAACCCAGGATGCTAGTGACCCAACTCCATCCACGGGAGAGAGCACAGAGCTAGAACAGCTAATAAAGCCCAGGGCTCCGTGCTCTTCAACCCGCAATATCCGCTTGTTCCTCCAATTACATTGACTGAGATCCATGTAATTAAGGGTGAATTTACCAACTGCTGGGCGGAGGAAAGCAGGCTGCCTAACATAATCACCCAGCAATCAGAGAGAAGTGTGAGTGCCTTGGGAACCTGGGCCCTTCCTAGCATCGCTCATTAAGACCCCTGATTGACAACTTAAACTACACTCACAGTGCCATGTGCAAGAGAGTGCAGCACGTGTGTGTGTGTGTGTGTGTGTGTGTGTGTGTGTGTGTGTGTTTAAAGAAATTACATTTACATGGAGAAGGAAAGACAGAGAGAGAACAGCAGAAAGGAAGAGAGAGAGGAAGAGAGAACAGAAGAGAGAGAGGAAGAGAGAGAGGAAGAGAAAGGAAGAGAGAGAGGAAGAGAGAGAGGAAGAGAGAGGAAGAGAGAGAGGAAGAGAGAGAGGAAGAGAGAGGAAGAGAGAGAGGAAGAGAGAAAGGAAGAGAGAGAGGAAGAGAGAAAGGAAGAGAGAAAGGAAGAGAGAAAGGAAGAGAGAAAGGAAGAGAGAAAGGAAGAGAGGAAGAGAGAAAGGAATAGAGAAAGGAAGAGAGAAAGGAAGAGAGAAAGGAAGAGAGAGGAAGAGAGAGGAAGAGAGAAAGGAAGAGAGAGAGGAAGAGAGAAAGGAAGAGAGAAAGGAAGAGAGAAAGGAAGAGAGAAAGGAAGAGAGAGGAAGAGAGAGGAAGAGAGAAAGGAAGAGAGAGAGGAAGAGAGAAAGGAAGAGAGAAAGGAAGAGAGAAAGGAAGAGAGAAAGGAAGAGAGAGGAAGAGAGGAAGAGAGAAAGAAAGAGAGAGAGAGGAAGAGAGAAAGGAAGAGAAAGGAAGAGAGAAAGGAAGAGAGAGAGAGGAAGAGAGAAAGGAAGAGAGAAAGGAAGAGAGAAAGGAAGAGAGAGGAAGAGAGAGAGGAAGAGAGAGGAAGAGAGAGGAAGAGAGAAAGGAAGAGAGAAAGGAAGAGAGAGGAAGAGAGAGAGTAAGAGAGAAAGGAGGAGAGAAAGGAAGAGAGAAAGGAAGAGAGAAAGGAAGAGAGAGAGGAAGAGAGAAAGGAAGAGAGAGAGGAAGAGAGAAAGGAAGAGAGAAAGGAAGAGAGAGAGGAAGAGAGAAAGGAAGAGAGAGGAAGAGAGAAAGGAAGAGAGAGGAAGAGAGGAAGAGAAAGGAAGAGAGAAAGGAAGAGAGAGGAAGAGAGGAAGAGAAAGGAAGAGAGAAAGGAAGAGAGAAAGGAAGAGAGAGGAAGAGAGGAAGAGAAAGGAAGAGAGAAAGGAAGAGAGAAAGGAAGAGAGAAAGGAAGAGAGAGGAAGAGAGAGAGGAAGAGAGAAAGGAAGAGAGAAAGGAAGAGAGAAAGGAAGAGAGAAAGGAAGAGAGAAAGGAAGAGAGAGGAAGAGAGAGGAAGAGAGAAAGGAAGAGAGAAAGGAAGAGAGAGGAAGAGAGAGAGGAAGAGAGAAAGGAAGAGAGAAAGGAAGAGAGAGGAAGAGAGAAAGGAAGAGAGAGAGGAAGAGAGAAAGGAAGAGAGAAAGGAAGAGAGAGGAAGAGAGAAAGGAAGAGAGAGGAAGAGAGAAAGGAAGAGAGAAAGGAAGAGAGAGGAAGAGAGAAAGGAAGAGAGAAAGGAAGAGAGAGGAAGAGAGAAAGGAAGAGAGAAAGGAAGAGAGAAAGGAAGAGAGAAAGGAAGAGAGAGAGGAAGAGAGAAAGGAAGAGAGAAAGGAAGAGAGAGGAAGAGAGAAAGGAAGAGAGAAAGGAAGAGAGAAAGGAAGAGAGAAAGGAAGAGAAAGGAAGAGAGAAAGGAAGAGAGAAAGGAAGAGAGAGGAAGAGAGAAAGGAAGAGAGAGGAAGAGAGAAAGGAAGAGAGAGAGGAAGAGAGAAAGGAAGAGAGAAAGGAAGAGAGAGGAAGAGAGAAAGGAAGAGAGAAAGGAAGAGAGAAAGGAAGAGAGAAAGGAAGAGAAAGGAAGAGAGAAAGGAAGAGAGAAAGGAAGAGAGAGGAAGAGAGAAAGGAAGAGAGAAAGGAAGAGAGAGGAAGAGAGAAAGGAAGAGAGAGGAAGAGAGAAAGGAAGAGAGAGAGGAAGAGAGAAAGGAAGAGAGAAAGGAAGAGAGAGGAAGAGAGAGTAAGAGAGAAAGGAAGAGATAAAGGAAGAGAGAAAGGAAGAGAGAAAGGAAGAGAAAGGAAGAGAGAAAGGAAGAGAGAAAGGAAGAGAAAGGAAGAGAGAAAGGATGAGAGAGAGGAAGAGAGAGAGAGGAAGAGAGAAAGGAAGAGAGAAAGGAAGAGAGAAAGGAAGAGAGAAAGGAAGAGAGAGGAAGAGAGAGAGGAGGAGAGAAAGGAAGAGAGAGGAAGAGAGAAAGGAAGAGAGAAAGGAAGAGAGAGAGGAGGAGAGAAAGGAAGAGAGAGGAAGAGAGAAAGGAAGAGAGAGTAAGAGAGAAAGGAAGAGAGAAAGGAAGAGAGAGGAAGAGAGAAAGGAGGAGAGAAAGGAAGAGAGAGGAAGAGAGAGAGGAAGAGAGAGAGAGGAAGAGAGAGAGAGGAAGAGAGAGAGGAAGAGAGAGAGGAGGAGAGAAAGGAAGAGAGAGGAAGAGAGAAAGGAAGAGAGAAAGGAAGAGAGAGAGTAATAGAGAAAGGAAGAGAGAAAGGAAGAGAGAGGAAGAGAGAAAGGAAGAGAGAGAGGAGGAGAGAAAGGAAGAGAGAGGAAGAGAGAAAGGAAGAGAGAGTAAGAGAGAAAGGAAGAGAGAAAGGAAGAGAGAGGAAGAGAGAAAGGAGGAGAGAAAGGAAGAGAGAGGAAGAGAGAGAGGAAGAGAGAGAGTAAGAGAGAGAGTAAGAGAGAAAGGAAGAGAGAAAGGAAGAGAGAAAGGAAGAGAGAGGAAGAGATAAAGGAGGAGAGAAAGGAAGAGAGAAAGGAAGAGAGAAAGGAAGAGAGAGGAAGAGAGAAAGGAAGAGAGAAAGGAAGAGAGAAAGGAAGAAGGAGAGTAAGAGAGAGAGGAAGAGAGAGGAAGAGAGAAAGGAAGAGAGAGAGAACGAGAGAGAGGAAGAGAGAAAGGAAGAGAGAAAGGAAGAGAGAAAGGAAGAGAGAAAGGAAGAGAGAGGAAGAGAGAAAGGAGGAGAGAGAGGAAGAGAGAAAGGAAGAGAGAGGAAGAGAGAGGAAGAGAGAAAGGAAGAGAGAAAGGAAGAGAGAGAGTAAGAGAGAAAGGAAGAGAGAGGAAGAGAGAAAGGAAGAGAGAAAGGAAGAGAGAAAGGAAGAGAGAGTAAGAGAGAGAGGAAGAGAGAAAGGAAGAGAGAGGAAGAGAGAAAGGAAGAGAGAGGAAGAGAGAGGAAGAGAGAAAGGAAGAGAGAAAGGAAGAGAGAAAGGAAGAGAGAGAGGAAGAGAGAGAGGAAGAGAGAAAGGAAGAGAGAAAGGAAGAGAGAAAGGAAGAGAGAAAGGAAGAGAGAGGAAGAGAGAGGAAGAGAGGAAGAGAGAAAGGAAGAGAGAGAGGAAGAGAGAAAGGAAGAGAGAAAGGAAGAGAGAAGAAGAGAGAGGAAGAGAGAGGAACAGAGAAAGGAAGAGAGAGAGGAAGAGAGAGGAAGAGAGAGGAAGAGAGAGGAAGAGAGAAAGGAAGAGAGAAAGGAAGAGAGAGGAAGAGAGAGAGGAAGAGAGAAAGGAAGAGAGAGGAAGAGAGAGGAAGAGAGAAAGGAAGAGAGAAAGGAAGAGAGAAAGGAAGAGAGAAAGGAAGAGAGAGGAAGAGAGAAAGGAAGAGAGAAAGGAAGAGAGAGGAAGAGAGAAAGGAGGAGAGAGAGGAAGAGAGAAAGGAGGAGAGAGGAAGAGAGAGGAAGAGAGAAAGGAAGAGAGAAAGGAAGAGAGAAAGGAAGAGAGAGAGGAAGAGAGAGGAAGAGAGAAAGGAAGAGAGAAAGGAAGAGAGAGGAAGAGAGAAAGGAAGAGAGAAAGGAAGAGAGAGGAAGAGAGAAAGGAAGAGAGAAAGGAAGAGAGAGGAAGAGAGAGAGAGTAAGAGAGAAAGGAAGAGAGAAAGGAAGAGAGAGAGGGAGAGAGAAAGGAAGAGAGAAAGGAAGAGAGAAAGAAGAAGAGAGAAAGGAAGAGAGGAAGAGAGAGGAAGAGAGAAAGGAAGAGAGAGAGGAAGAGAGAAAGGAAGAGAGAAAGGAAGAGAGAGGAAGAGAGAAAGGAAGAGAGAAAGGAAGAGAGAGGAAGAGAGAGGAAGAGAGAAAGGAAGAGAGAAAGGAAGAGAGAAAGGAAGAGAGAAAGGAAGAGAGAAAGGAAGAGAGAGGAAGAGAGAAAGGAAGAGAGAAAGGAAGAGAGAAAGGAAGAGAGAAAGGAAGAGAGAGGAAGAGAGAAAGGAAGAGAGAAAGGAAGAGAGAAAGGAAGAGAGAGGAAGAGAGAAAGGAAGAGAGAAAGGAAGAGAGAAAGGAAGAGAGAAAGGAAGAGAGAGGAAGAGAGAGGAAGAGAGAAAGGAAGAGAGAAAGGAAGAGAGAGGAAGAGAGAGGAAGAGAGAAAGGAAGAGAGAGGAAGAGAGAAAGGAAGAGAGAGGAAGAGAGAGAGTAAGAGAGAAAGGAAGAGAGGAAGAGAGAGAGGAAGAGAGAGGAAGAGAGAAAGGAAGAGAAAGGAAGAGAGAAAGGAAGAGAGAAAGGAAGAGAGAAAGGAAGAGAGAAAGGAAGAGAGAGAGGAAGAGAGAAAGGAAGAGAGGAAGAGAGAGAGGAAGAGAGAGGAAGAGAGAAAGGAGGAGAGAAAGGAAGAGAGAGAGGAAGAGAGAAAAGGAGAGAAAGGAGGAGAGAAAGGAAGAGAGAGAGGAAGAGAGAAAGGAAGAGAGCGGCGCTGTCAACTCACTTCGTCAATCCTCTGTTCAATCTTCATCTCTCCATGTTCCTGTATCGATCTGGACAGAGAGAGGGAGGTGGAGAGAGAGAGAGAGGGGGAGAGAGAGAGAGGGGGAGGGGAGGAATATGAGTCCAGATGGCAGAAAAATAACTGCCCCCTCCTCTGGTCATATTTGTTCCTCATACGAAGCGCATGGTCAGGAACCGATGACCTCTCTCCAGACTAATATTAATTATGTTGAATGGCTGAATACGCATTCTACATGATAGAGTCTGGACCACTTCACCACTCAAGCACTCGTCTCGCCCTCCCCTCGTCTCTCCCCCCCCTCGTCTCTCCCTCCCCTCGTCTCTCCCTCCCCTCGTCTCTCCCCCCTCGTCTCTCCCCCCCCCTCCTCTCTCCCCCCTCGTCTCTCCCTCCCCTCGTCTCTCCCCCCTCGTCTCTCCCCCCTCGTCTCTCCCCCCCCTCGTCTCTCCCTCCCCTCGTCTCTCCCTCCCCTCGTCTCTCCCCCCTCGTCTCTCCCCCCTCGTCTCTCCCCCCTCGTCTCTCCCTCCCCTCGTCTCTCCCTCCCCTCGTCTCTCCCCCCTCGTCTCTCCCCCCTCGTCTCTCCCCCCTCGTCTCTCCCTCCCCTCGTCTCTCCCCCCTCGTCTCTCCCCCCTCGTCTCTCCCCCCCCTCGTCTCTCCCTCCCCTCGTCTCTCCCCCCTCGTCTCTCCCCCCTCGTCTCTCCCTCCCCTCGTCTCTCCCCCCTCGTCTCTCCCTCCCCTCGTCTCTCCCCCCTCGTCTCTCCCCCCCCTCGTCTCTCCCCCCTCGTCTCTCCCCCTTCGTCTCTCCCTCCCCTCGTCTCTCCCCCCTCGTCTCTCCCCCCTCGTCTCTCCCTCCCCTCGTCTCTCCCTCCCCTCGTCTCTCCCCCCTCGTCTCTCCCCCCTCGTCTCTCCCTCCCCTCGTCTCTCCCTCCCCTCGTCTCGGAGACAGATTGGGCTGTTCACCCTCAACAGCCTCTCAGATCCCTGCTGGGATTATATAACAGCCCCCAACAGGTGCGGCCTCCTGCTGTGAATCAAATCAGCCCAATGCTAAACCCTTTCACCCCCTTCAGCATGACAGGGCTCATTCCTCAGGCTCTCTCTCTCGCTCTCACACACACACACACACACACACACACACACACACACACGCACACACACACACACACACACACACACACACACACACACACACACACACACACACACACGACAGACTGCCAAACACATACACTTATGAAGCCACACAAACACAAGGAGTGTTCTTCATCTGAGTGACAGAGAGAGCCGACGGGAGAGGGAGGGGAGGGGGGCAAAGGAGGAGAGATGATTGGCTGGTTCTTCCAGGGCTGGTTCTAGAAGGTTCTCATCTCATCCCTGGTCGGCATGGTAACTGTATCCCCCAGCCTCTCATGGTTCGTCAGGACGCTTACCGATTGGTCAAATCAGCTCATCTACTTCCAACAGATGCTGCAGGAGAAAGCGAGGGGAAAGCAGCTCCCCTGCTACCCCATACCCTCCCCACCTACCCCTAACCCTCCCCTACTGCCCCTTACCCTCCCCTACTGCCCCTAGCCCTCCCCTACTGCCCCTAACCCTCCCCTACTGCCCCTAACCCTCCCCACCTACCCCTAACCCTCCCCTACTGCCCCTAACCCTCCCCTACTGCCCCTAGCCCTCCCCTACTGCCCCTAACCCTCCCCTACTGCCCCTAACCCTCCCCACCTACCCCTAACCCTCCCCTACTGCCCCTAACCCTCCCCTACTGCCCCTAGCCCTCCCCTACTGCCCCTAACCCTCCCCACCTACCCTTAACCCTCCCCTACTGCCCCTAACCCTCCCCACCTACCCCTAACCCTCCCCTACTGCCCCTAACCCTCCCCTACTGCCCCTAACCCTCCCCTACTGCCCCTAACCCTCACCACCTACCCCTTACCCTCCCCTACTGCCCCTAACCCTCCCCTACTGCCCCTAACCCTCCCCTACTGCCCCTAATCCTCCCGTTACCCCTAACCCTCCTCTACTGCCCCTAACCCTCCCCACCTACCCCTAACCCTCCCCTACTGCCCCTAACCCTCCCCTACTGCCCCTAACCCTCCCCACCTACCCCTAACCCTCCCCTACTGCCCCTAACCCTCCCCACCTACCCCTAACCCTCCCCTATTGCCCTTAACCCTCCCCTACTGCCCCTAACCCTCCCCACCTACCCCTAACCCTCCCCACCTACCCCTAACCCTCCCCTACTTCCCCTAACCCTCCCCACCTACCCCTAACCCTCCCCTACTGCCCCTAACCCTCCCCTACTGCCCCTAACCCTCCCCTTCTGCCCCTAACCCTCCCCACCTACCCCTAACCCTCCCCTATTGCCCCTAACCCTCCCCTACTGCCCCTAACCCTCCCCACCTACCCCTAACCCTCCCCTACTGCCCCTAACCCTCCCCTACTGCCCCTAACCCTCCCCACCTACCCCTAACCCTCCCCTATTGCCCCTAACCCTCCCCTACTGCCCCTAACCCTCCCCACCTACCCCTAACCCTCCCCACCTACCCCTAACCCTCCCCTACTGCCCCTAACCCTCCCCTACTGCCCCTAACCCTCCCCTACTGCCCCTAACCCTCCCCACCTACCCCTTACCCTCCCCTACTGCCCCTAACCCTCCCTGCTACCCAGAGACCCCTCCGTTAACAGCCTGGGGTGTGCTGTGGGTTTCATAACACAACCGGGGCATTTGAGAGGGTATTTGCCGATAGTCTCAGAATGGCTCCTGACAGTTTGTTCCAGTAGCCCTGGGGGGGCAGGGGGGGGGTAGAATCAAACTGAGAGAACAGTGTGGAATAGTGCTCATACTTTACCTCATATTTGTATAGATTCCCCAGACAGCTAGGAGGGAAGGGAAAAAAAAGTTAATAAATGGTTTATAAAAATGTCAAGACCACAATGAGAACAAACATGTCACACTGAGCATGAACATACTCAACACTATCTATCACTCAACACTGAGCACATACTGGTCCATCACTCAACACTGAGCACATACTGGTCCTTCACTCAACACTGAGCACATACTGGTCCATCACTCAACACTGAGCAGCACATACTGGTCCATCACTCAACACTGAGCAGCACATACTGGTCCATCACTCAACACTGAGTAGCACATACTGGTCTATCACTCAACACTGAGCACATACTGGTCCATCACTCAACACTGAGCACATACTGGTCCATCACTCAACACTGAGCACATACTGGTCCATCACTCAACACTGAGCAGCACATACTGGTCTATCACTCAACACTGGTCTGAGACTGACTACTGGGCCTGTACACTGGATCTCTTCAGCCTATTCCCTAGGACTCGTGTGTGTGTGTGTGTGTGTGTGTGTGTGTGTGTGTGTGTGTGTGTGTTTCCCATGTATTTGCTTAATTCCATATGTATCATAAATAAATCAACATAGTGTAAAAGATGAAAGTGTGTCCATCTGTGGCTCACGCAGAAGAACATCGTATTACTGGTCAACAGCATGTAGCTGAGCTACTAGGAGAAATAAACAGCACTGATCTGCTGGCTGGGTCCCAGCCCTCACCCTCACCCTCACCCTCATCCTCACCCTCACCCTGGCTCCCAGCCCTCATCCTCACCCTCACCCTGGCTCCCAGCCCTCATCCTCACCCTCATCCTCACCCTGGGTCCCAGCCCTCATCCTCACCCTCACCCTTAACCTCACCCTCACCCTGGCTCCCAGCCCTCACCCTCACCCTCACCCTCACCTAGGGCTGCTCGATTAATCGGATTTTAATCTAGATTAAGATTTGGGCTGTCAACGATCATTAAAACTAAATAATCGCCATAAAACGATTTTGCACAAATCAAGCGCACCCTACACTGCAGAGCTATACTGCGCTTGACCCCTCCCCCACCCCCCCCCAAAGCCCCAAAACAAACACTTTAGTTCAAAGCGAGACGAGTTGTCAAGCAAGGCGCACGCATGCTCCTCTCGAACAAAACACGACAAGAAGATGATTATGGCAGCAGAAAGAGAGGTGGACAAGAGAGCTAAAACAACCTCAGTGGTCTGGAAACACTATGGGTTCGCAGAGACAGATTTGGACCAAGTTGACACGGTGTGTAAAATGTGCTACGCAGTCGTAGCTGCCCCTCAAAGCAGCCCTTCTCAGTCCCGCTGTCACATTCCGCTCGCTCATGCCAGACAACAGTCCTTTGCCGGTCCCTTCACTTTGCCGTCAAAATAAATCGGTATCGGCCTAGTTAGCAGAGGTCAGATAAACATGAAACTTCACTTACCTAAGCAAAAGGGTCTATTTTAACAAATGCTGGGTTTTGAAGCCTCGGCGCTACCATTAAATAACTTATTTAGACGCGTTCTGTCATAGTGAAATTATTTTTCCGAGGTAGTCTTCTTCTGTGGTGGTGGCGGTGCTTTGAAGCTTCTTTATTTATCAGTTTTGGCACTTTTATTTATTTATCAAGGTCAAGGTTCACTATTTGTCTCCCATGGGAGAAATTTATATAATCCAAAGAACATTGTTAAAAAGAAAAGCCACTGTCAACATTTAATAAATTAATTGTTATCAAAGTCAATAATTTGATTTGTTAAGAAAATTTGTTAAGAAAAAAACTTTTGATTAAAAAAAAGAATTCAATGAATAATCGTGTTAAATGGCTCCCAGCCCTCACCCTCACCCTGGCTCCCAGCCCTCACCCTCATCCTCACCCTGGCTCCCAGCCCTCACCCTCACCCTCACCCTGGCTCCCAGCCCTCACCCTCACCCTCACCCTGGCTCCCAGCCCTCACCCTCACCCTCATCCTCACCCTCGCCCTGGCTCCCAGCCCTCACCCTCACCCTCACCCTCACCCTCACCCTGGCTCCCAGCCCTCACCCTCACCCTCATCCTCACCCTGCTCCCAGCCCTCACCCTCACCCGTCAATCATCCTGGCTCCCAGCCCTCACCCTCACCCGTCAATCATCCTGGCTCCCAGCCCTCACCCTCACCCATCAATCATCCTGGCTCCCAGCCCTCACCCTCACCCATCAATCATCCTGGCTCCCAGCCCTCACCCTCACCCATCAATCATCCTGGCTCCCAGCCCTCACCCTCACCCATCAATCATCCTGGCTCCCAGCCCTCACCCTCACCCATCAATCATCCTGGCTCCCAGCCCTCACCCTCACCCATCAATCATCCTGGCTCCCAGCCCTCACCCTCACCCATCAATCATCCTGGCTCCCAGCCCTCACCCTCACCCGTCAATCATCCTGGCTCCCAGCCCTCAGAGTCCGGACTTTGAGGATGGATGTCTTAGAGGAAGCCTCGTCCCTGGCCCTGTCCCTTAGAGACATCCCTGATAGAGACATCCCTGTCCCTTAGAGACATCCCTGATAGAGACATCCCTGTCCCTTAGACACATCCCTGATAGACACATCCCTGTCCCTTAGAGACATCCCTGATAGAGACATCCCTGTCCCTTAGACACATCCCTGATAGACACATCCCTGTCCCTTAGAGACATCCCTGATAGACATCCCTGTCCCTTAGAGACATCCCTGTCCCTTAGAGACATCCCTGTCCCTTAGACACATCCCTGTCCCTGTCCCTTAGACACATCCCTGTCCCTTAGACACATCCCTGTCCCTTAGAGACATCCCTGTCCCTTAGAGACATCCCTGTCCCTTAGACACATCCCTGTCCCTTAGAGACATCCCTGTCCCTTAGACACATCCCTGTCCCTTAGAGACATCCCTGTCCCTTAGAGACATCCCTGTCCCTTAGAGACATCCCTGTCCCTTAGACACATCCCTGTCCCTGTCCCTTAGAGACATCTCTGTCCCTTAGAGACATCCCTGTCCCTTAGAGACATCCCTGTCCCTTAGACACATCCCTGTCCCTTAGAGACATCCCTGTCCCTTAGACACATTCCTGTCCCTTAGACACATCCCTGTCCCTTAGACACATTCCTGTCCCTTAGACACATCCCTGTCCCTGTCCCTTAGACACATCCCTGTCCCTTAGACACATCCCTGTCCCTTAGAGACATCCCTGTCCCTTAGACACATCCCTGTCCCTTAGAGACATCCCTGTCCCTTAGACACATCCCTGTCCCTGTCCCTTAGAGACATCTCTGTCCCTTAGAGACATCCCTGTCCCTTAGAGACATCCCTGTCCCTTAGAGACATCCCTGTCCCTTAGACACATCCCTGTCCCTTAGAGACATCCCTGTCCCTTAGAGACATCCCTGTCCCTTAGACACATCCCTGTCCCTTAGAGACATCCCTGTCCCTTAGAGACATCCCTGTCCCTTAGACACATCCCTGTCCCTGTCCCTTAGAGACATCTCTGTCCCTTAGAGACATCCCTGTCCCTTAGAGACATCCCTGTCCCTGTCCCTTAGAGACATCTCTGTCCCTTGGAGGAAACGGTATTGTTGTACTTGTTTGCTATACTGCTATTTTTCTCAGCATGGCTGCTGTTTAATGGATTGGCTCCAGCAACCATGATGACTGGTGATTCATACTTGGTTAATGGAGTGCACTGCCCCTTCTACTCGCGCGCAGGTGATTTCAGATAGCTGGAATTAGGTGTCACCACTGCCTTTTCCTTATGTCTCTGCTGAAGATGTACTACCAACATCGAAAAGTTAGCCTACTGAATATGAACCACGAATAAAAAGGCCAAACTGTCCGTGTGCTTCAATGAATTCTTCCTCGCCTGAGCAGGAATCCAGATCAGAGAAATGAGGATGTTCACTTTTTATGCAAATCACACCTCATCAATCTGCTTCCCCCGCGGCTCACAAGGGTCTGCTCCTGTCCCTGTGCATATCGTGTGTGTGTGTGTGTGTGTGTGTGCGTGTGTGTGTGCGTGTGTGTGTGTGTGTGTGTGTGTGCGTGTGTGTGTGCGTGTGTGTGTGTGTGTGTGCGAGCGTGTGTGCGTGTGCGTGTGTGTGTGTGTGTGAGTGGCCACGGAGAACGGACCACCTACTTATGGATTCCCATGCAGGCGGTCTCTCTGAAGCCTGTTGGGCCGCGTGTCTGAGAGCGTGACGCTGCCGCCAGCATGAGAGCAGCATGGTTCTGATACGAAGATGGAGGAGGCAGTTCTAGAGTCCAGCTAGAGGCCGGGGAGGCAGTTAGAGGCCGGGGAGGGGTTGAGCTGTGAGGAGAGGAGCTGAGGCTGGATGGGGGCTGGGAGGTGAGGCCGAGGTTGAGGGCTCCAGGGTTGAGAAGGAGCTGATAGACAGATAGAGGCTGGGGGCTGATGAGGAGCTATGGTTGAGGCTGAGGAGGAGAGTGGAGGTCCGGGGGAGGCTGACCCAGAGGAGGACAGCGCTCTGATACTCACTTCCTGTGCTCAGCTCGCTCAGTGGCTGCGCGGGCGTGAAATTACAGATCAATGAAAAACCACTGGCTGATATTTAAAGCGAGACACGTTTTTAAATGTCAAACAGCCGGCATGAACATCTGATTATTCCTTTAAATCCAGACCTGCTTTCTGCCCAAGGACACAGTTAAGACCAGCACTCATTAACACTACACCAACGAGGAGGTGAGGCTGAGCGCCTGCAGGCGGCCGGGTGTGTGTGTGGATGGACGTCTGCCAAGGACGGATGCTCCGGGAGTACAGGAGCCCAGCGGTGCAGGAACACGCACGCACACGCACACGCACACACACGCACACACGCACACACACACACGCGCGCACACACACACGCACACGCACACACACACACAGGGGATCTACAGGACACATGGGAGATGTTCCCTGTCTTGTACAATGTCAAATATGGTGGCTCTCTCCCCTGCTCCTATAGGCTCTCTCTCTCCCCTGCTCCTATAGGCTCTCTCCCTGCTCCTATAGGCTCTCTCCCCTGCTCCTATAGGCTCTCTCTCTCCCCTGCTCCTATAGGCTCTCTCCCCTGCTCCTATAGGCTCTCTCCCCTGCTCCTATAGGCTCTCTCTCCCCTGCTCCTATAGGCTCTCTCCCCTGCTCCTATAGGCTCTCTCTCTCCCCTGCTCCTATAGGCTCTCTCTCTCCCCTGCTCCTATAGGCTCTCTCCCCTGCTCCTCTCTCCCCTGCTCCTATAGGCTCTCTCTCTCCCCTGCTCCTATAGGCTCTCTCTCTCCCCTGCTCCTATAGGCTCTCTCTCTCCCCTGCTCCTATAGGCTCTCTCCCCTGCTCCTCTCTCCCCTGCTCCTATATGTCCCCCCTACCACTCTCCCAGGCTGGGACCCTACCCCCCAGGGAGGTCTCTATTCAGGGCTCTCCCCCCCAGGGAGGTCTCTATTCAGGGCTCTACCCCCCAGGGAGGTCTCTATTCAGGGCTCTACCCCCCAGGGAGGTCTCTATTCAGGGCTCTACCCCCCAGGGAGGTCTCTATTCAGGGCTCCACCCCCCAGGGAGGTCTCTATTCAGGACCCTACCCCCCAGGGAGGTCTCTATTCAGGGCTCTCCCCCCCAGGGAGGTCTCTATTCAGGGCTCTCCCCCCCAGGGAGGTCTCTATTCAGGGCTCTCCCCCCAGGGAGGTCTCTATTCAGGGCTCTACCCCCCAGGGAGGTCTCTATTCAGGACCCTACCCCCCAGGGAGGTCTCTATTCAGGGCTCTCCCCCCCAGGGAGGTCTCTATTCAGGACCCTACCCCCCAGGGAGGTCTCTATTCAGGACCCTACCCCCCAGGGAGGTCTCTATTCAGGGCTCTCCCCCCAGGGAGGTCTCTATTCAGGGCTCTCCCCCCCAGGGAGGTCTCTATTCAGGGCTCTCCCCCCCAGGGAGGTCTCTATTCAGGGCTCCACCCCCCAGGGAGGTCTCTATTCAGGACCCTACCCCCCAGGGAGGTCTCTATTCAGGGCTCTCCCCCCCCAGGGAGGTCTCTATTCAGGACCCTACCCCCCAGGGAGGTCTCTATTCAGGGCTCTCCCCCCAGGGAGGTCTCTATTCAGGGCTCTCCCCCCCAGGGAGGTCTCTATTCAGGGCTCTCCCCCCCAGGGAGGTCTCTATTCAGGGCTCCACCCCCCAGGGAGGTCTCTATTCAGGACCCTACCCCCCAGGGAGGTCTCTATTCAGGACCCTACCCCCCAGGGAGGTCTCTATTCAGGACCCTACCCCCCAGGGAGGTCTCTATTCAGGGCTCTCCCCCCCAGGGAGGTCTCTATTCAGGACCCTACCCCCCAGGGAGGTCTCTATTCAGGACCCTACCCCCCAGGGAGGTCTCTATTCAGGGCTCTACCCCCCAGGGAGGTCTCTATTCAGGACCCTACCCCCCAGGGAGGTCTCTATTCAGGACCCTACCCCCCAGGGAGGTCTCTATTCAGGGCTCTCCCCCCCAGGGAGGTCTCTATTCAGGACCCTACCCCCCAGGGAGGTCTCTATTCAGGGCTCTACCCCCCAGGGAGGTCTCTATTCAGGGCTCTATCTCAGTACTCTGCCCTGCCTGGTCCAGGGTGCTCTATTATTGTGTGAGTGAGTGAGTGAGTGAGTGAGTGAGTGAGTGAGTGAGTGAGTGAGTGAGTGAGTGAGTGAGTGAGTGAGTGAGTGTCTGTCTGTCTGTCTGTCTGTCTGTCTCTGTCTGTCTGTCTGTCTGTCTGTGTGTCTGAGTGAGTGAGTGAGTGAGTGAGTGAGTGAGTGAGTGTCTGTCTGTCTGTCTGTCTGTCTGTCTGTCTGTCTGTCTGTGTGTCTGAGTGAGTGAGTGAGTGAGTGAGTGAGTGAGTGAGTGAGTGAGTGAGTGAGTGAGTGAGTGAGTGAGTGAGTGAGTGAGTGAGTGAGTCCCTCACCCTAACCCGGATCCGTATCCTTCTCCTACCCCCTCCCTACCCCAACCCCTGCCTCTACCTGGGCCCAGGCACACTCACACACACAGACATACACCAGTGTTTGCCATGTCTCTCCTATGATGTTTTTAGCCTCTCTTACTCTGAAAATGTAATTTAATGTAATTTATTACTCTATAAATGTTCTTAGCCATTAGACAAACATACTCCAGGAGCTCGATCGCCTTGTTGAGAGGGGTCAGGGAAGAATTTTTACAGCTCACTTATCTGGCCCCCGGGTGATTACTGTTTTTTGCTTCCCTCTGGAATATGTAGGGGTGGGACGTCTGCCCACCTCCCTTGTTCTCTGTAAAGCGCATTGTGTTGCCTCTGGGTATGAAATGCGCTATACAAATAAAGCTTTGATTGATTGATTGATTGATTGATTGATTGATTGATTGATTGATTGATTGATTGATTGATTGATTGATTGATTGATGGGGGGCTCTGAATCCCGGGGGGGGGGGCTCTGAATCCCGGATGGAGAGGGAGGATGTGACTAATAGTGATTGAGTGAGGAAAGCTCCATAACTTGAGGCATGACCGGAGGTGAACCTGTTTTACATCATAAAACACCAGGTTTACATCATATCATAAACATTATAACCTGGCCTTCATGGTTTACATCATATCAGCGGGCTAATAAGGATCCTTCTTAATTTAACTAATATGAAAAATATCAATTTGTTAAGACTATTATTGCAAAATAACGATATGGCTACATTTTACACAACCAGCTGCATTTGTCTTTAGAGATTGGACTTGACTTTATTTCAGCACCCTGTTCAAAATATGTTCTGTTGTATGGAAGCAAATCACTCATCAGTCCTAACATAAACCATATAATTAGCCTATAGTTATTTTTTTGTGTAACAAGCTTTGTGATTGATTGACTAATAGAATCTTGGTCCAGAGTATTTCGTCTAGAGAAAAAAACCCTGAAAGAGTTGAATCAGCAGTCGGTGATTCTTGAAGTCAAGCAGTCGTTTTTTTGCTCCACTGTCAAGATGCGCTGGTGGGTTAAGACCACTCACCTGCCTGGTGATCTATACAGGACAGACCACTCACCTGCCTGGTGATCTATACAGGACAGACCCCTCACCTGCCTGGTGATTCATACAGGACAGACCCCTCACCTGCCTGGTGATTCATACAGGACAGACCCCTCACCTGCCTTGTGATTTATACAGGACAGACCACTCACCTGCCTGGTGATTTATACAGGACAGACCCCTCACCTGCCTGGTGATTCATACAGGACAGGACAATCATTCATCTTAGATCTAGGCTGTTACTGTAACTGTTTGTTGTTTGAGATATCCAAATTCAGGTATCGGAATTGGATCAGAACTGGGAAAAAGTGGATTGATGCATCTCTACTGAAGCCCACTCTCCTCTGGCAGGAGACGAGCTCTCGGCCATCAGACTCATTAACACTTCTCCCCACGACCATCAGACTCATTAACACTTCTCCCCACGACCATCAGACTCATGAACACTTCTCCCCACGGCCATCAGACTCATTAACACTTCTTCCCCACGGCCATCAGACTCATTAACACTTCTTCCCCACGGCCATCAGACTCATTAACACTTCTTCCCCACGGCCATCAGACTCATTAACACTTCTTCCCCACGACCATCAGACTCATTAACACTTCTTCCCCACGGCCATCAGACTCATTAACACTTCTTCCCACGGCCATCAGACTCATTAACACTTCTTCCCCACGGCCATCAGACTCATTAACACTTCTTCCCACGGCCATCAGACTCATTAACACTTCTTCCCCACGGCCATCAGACTCATTAACACTTCTTCCCCACGGCCATCAGACTCATTAACACTTCTCCCCACGGCCATCAGACTCATTAACACTTCTTCCCCACGGCCATCAGACTCATTAACACTTCTTCCCACGGCCATCAGACTCATTAACACAGTTTGTGTCCCCTCCGACTCCATGCCCCCTGCTCTACCTGCACACAACCTCGTGTTCCCCACACCTCAAGCACACTGCACACGCTGAACACATCACACTACAATCTACACACACACATCACACTACAATCTACACTCTCTCTATAGACTATATACACTCATCACACTACAATCTACACTCTCTCTATAGACTATATACACTCATCACACTACAATCTACACTCTCTATAGACTATATACACTCATCACACTACAATCTACACACTCTCTATAGACTATATACACTCATCACACTCCGTTTTCTAGATATTATGTAAATTGCACTTGTGTCACCCTTTTTTTTTTTACAGTATATCATATTTTGTACATTGCACTGTATTTTGTTTACTGTATGCACTGTTTTTTGTATTGCATTTGCACTGTCCTGTCCCGCACCCCAAGCTGTCCTGTGCCGTCTGAAACAGTGTCCATTACCCTAGACAAATAACTGTGTGTGTGCTATATACAGGGCCAATAAAACACATCTGGAATCTTGAAATACGCCACTAGTTGTTGGTATGTCTGTTAACTATGTTATAAATAGGTCCAGTCCTTTGAACTTTGTCCCAGCAAGGTGCTACTGATCAGTCTGAGCTTTGCGTTGTTGTGCTCATCTCAACTGGGCTTGGTCTCGTACTTGATCATCCAGAGAGAGTGCACTCAGCAAGGCTGTGGGTGCATGTAGTGTGCATACTCAAGTGTGTGCATATATACTCACAGTGTACAGTGTGCATACTCAAGTGTGTGCATATATACTCACAGTGTACAGTGTGCATACTCAAGTGTGTGCTTATATACTCACAGTGTACAGTGTGCATACTCAAGTGTGTGCGTATATACTCACAGTGTGCATACTCAAGTGTGTGCATATATACTCACAGTGTACAGTGTGCATACTCAAGTGTGTGCATATATACTCACAGTGTACAGTGTGCATACTCAAGTGTGTGCTTATATACTCACAGGCAATGTAGGCGATCAAGGCGAGGGCGACCAGCAGCTTCATCATCCGTCTGTTGAGTCCTGATGCCACCCAGACGATCCTCTTCATCCTCTGCTCAGAGACACATGAACCCGGAAGCACACGAGGCTCTGGCTCACTGCATTTCACAACCACGAAGTTCGCGTTTCTCTTTACTAATCACTCAATGAGTTGTGTTTCATGTAGCCCTGAGTGGAAGGTGTTCAACTATCTATCTGAGAGCGTGTGTGAGACCAGCCTCATACGTGGCCCCTCGCCTGGGAGCTAACAAGGCTGTCCTGTCTCCTGTCTCCTGTCTCCTGTCCTCCTGTCCTAACCCTGTCTGTCCTCCTGTCCTAACCCTGTCTGTCCTCCTGTCCTAACCCTGTCTGTCCTCCTGTCCTAACCCTGTCTGTCCTCCTCCTCCTCTCTGCTGCCGGGTTCACTCCACCTCTCCCATCCTCACCTGCTCCAAGTGACTCAATATCAGACCAATCCTTAAGGGACGATTCTAAATACAGAATATCTGAGTAACTGAGACGAGCAGGAGAGACACTGGCCCTGATGCAGTTAGCCTCCTAGCTCAGTTAGCCTCCTAGCTCAGCTAGCCTCCTAGCTCAGCTAGCCTCCTAGCTCAGTTAGCCTCCTAGCTCAGTTAGCCTCCTAGCTCAGTTAGCCTCCTAGCTCAGTTAGCCTCCTAGCTCAGTTAGCCTCCTAGCTCAGTTAGCCTCCTAGCTCAGTTAGCCTCCTAGCTCAGTTAGCCTAGCCTAGCCAGATCACACAGCTGCCCACGTTATCTACTATCTCACCAGCTACCAACGCGTTCTCTGTGTGTAAGTTCTCCTGTATTATTGGGTTATTATGAGTTATGGCTCAACCATCATAATAAATATCTCTTATCTGCTTGAGTCGCTCGGGAGACGCAGTTTGTTTCCCTTCTGAGTCGCAGGTCCTGGGAGCGATGATTCCTGCATCGATTGAGCAGCCTGCCGCGATAGCAACTCACTTGTTTTGATTGTGAACAACAGTGTCATGTTTTGATTTAGACTAATTAATTAGAATTTCTTCAAAATATGTTTTTCCTGTGCACTACATCCCCCAGTTAATAATACGGCAGAATAGCAGCAGAATGGGGAACTTTTATAACCCGATATGTTGCTCAGGCATGAGGTGTCGATTTCCGGTGCATTCACCTGGTGCACAGAGGCTCATTCATAAACAGAGTGCACACATGAGACATTTTCCATTCAGGCAGTTCACTGCTTGTTGAAGGCTATATTGTACCTTATTGCCTTAAAACGTACAAATTAACTATTTTTATATAAATCATATTTTAGCAGTAAAGAATATGTGTTAGACCACCTCAGCTTCCTATGAGGAGATTTCTTTTCATGTTGGTTCTTACAGTTGTTCTTTTCACATCGCTCTGAAGAGCTTTGTAGTCTGATGTGAGACAAATAAATGAGAGAAATGTATTTTGTCCTCCTTGGAAATTCGAGATGTGCTTTTCATATTTTTCCGGACAGTTTTTCCATCATGTGTGATCAGGGCCGTTAGGAATTCTGGGACCACTTAAAGGATAATGTGGCCCCTACCCCTCCCACTTCTCAGCACCAGTTTTTTCTACCCCCTTTTTTTTTTTATTATGCATAATTTTGTAATTATTTTTCTGTTTCTCTATGTTCTTTTTCCAATGAACCTCTCCATAGACATTTACTTGTGTACTTCCTGTGCTTGGACTGTCTCTGTCTGTAGCAGTTTCATGACTGGAACTACTATGAGCCTCTTCACTCCCTTCACTCCCCATCTTAAGCATCTTCTGGGGGCCACTGCTGACAGGGAGGGAGTTCTTCTGGGGGCCACTGCTGACAGGGAGGGAGTTCTTCTGGGGGCCACTGCTGACAGGGAGGGAGTTCTTCTGGGGGCCACTGCTGGCAGGGAGGGAGTGAGAGATGCCGAGGGAGAGTCTGTCTAGTTTGCTGAGGCAGTTGTTTCCCCTTGTTATTAATTAGGCACAGAAAGGGGGTGTGTGCCTGTGTGCCGAGTTTCAGAGGTAGGTGTGTGTGTGTGTGTGTGTGTGTGTGTGTGTGTGTGTGTGTGTGTGTGTGTGTGTGTGTGCGTGTGTGTGTGTTGTGTGTGTGGGGGTGTGTCATTAGATTTAGTAGAAAATATGAAAGATCAATATATATACCCATCTGACTACAATATGTCCTCCACAGTCTGTCCATGCAGCGATGCTCTCTCAGGTGCTGGAGGGGGTGTTTGGGCTGTGCTCTCTCAGGTGCTGGAGGGGGTGTTTGGGCTGTGCTCTCTCAGGTGCTGGAGGGGGTGTTTGGGCTGTGCTCTCTCAGGTGCTGGAGGGGGTGTTTGGGCTGTGCTCTCTCAGGTGCTGGAGGGGGTGTTGGGCTGTGCTCTCTCAGGTGCTGGAGGGGGTGTTTGGGCTGTGCTCTCTCAGGTGCTGGAGGGGGTGTTTGGGCTGTGCTCTCTCAGGTGCTGGAGGGGGTGTTGGGCTGTGCTCTCAGGTGCTGGAGGGGGTGTTGGGCTGTGCTCTCTCAGGTGCTGGAGGGGGTTTCAATTCAATTCAATTCAATAACCTTTATTTAAACTCGAAGGACACTGAGGTTGCCCTCATTTACAGTGACGACGAGTAAGAGAGATAAAATAGTACAAAGATAAACATGAATAAAACAGAGGTAAGGCAATAATAACACTAAAAGCACAACATGAAAATAGAGTAAAATAAGTTAAAATAAATAAGAACAGAACAAGAAATACAGCTAAAAACAATTACAGTAAGATGTGCAAAATTCAGAAACCATAGTTCTAAAATGACCAAACGAAGGGAGGGTAGCCATTTTAAAAGTGCTTTGGAGGGCATTCCAGGAGTTTGGAGCACTGACAGTAAAAGCAGTCATTCCTAGGTTGGAACGAGCTCTGGGAACCTTGAGCAGGAGCACCTCACTGGAACGGGTTAGATAAGACCCAGAGTTCCAATCCAGCATAAAAGTAATATAAGGTGGTTGCTTACCAATAAGAGCTTTAAAAATAAATAAAAACCAATGTTTCTCACGTCTCATAGAAAGGGACGGCCAGCCAACCTTTTCATACAGGGAGCAATGATGCGTGTTATAGCTATCTCCTGTAATGAATCTAAGAGCTGAGTGGTAGACAGTGTCTAAAGATCTGAGAGTAGAAGCAGAGGCATGTCTATAGACTACATCACCATAGTCCAGGACAGATAAAAAGACTGCTTCGATAATCCTCTTTCTACAAAGCATTGGAAAGCTAGTTCTGTTCCTATATAAGAAGCCAATTTTCTGCCGTAGTTTGGTCACAAGATTATCAATATGAAATTTGAATGTTAATTTATCATCGAGCCAAATGCCCAGATATTTATATTCTGAAACTCTCTCGATAAAGGATCCATTTGCAGCAGTTATGCGCAGACTATTATGGTCAAGATCTCTTGCCCTAGAGAACAACATATATTTGGTTTTGTTCTTGTTAAGAACTAACTTGAGAGACACAAGAGCATCTTGAACAGCATTAAAAGAAAGTTGCAATTTTTCAATAGCTAATTCCGCAGAGTCAGCAACACAATACAGAATGGTATCATCAGCATAAAGATGAAATTGACAACCACTAACCGAGGATACAATATCATTGATGTAAATGGTAAATAGCACAGGACCTAAAATTGACCCCTGAGGAACACCTTTAGTTATAGGCAAAAGGTCCGACTGGGCACCCCCTAACTTCACACATTGAGATCTATCAGATAAATAATTCTGGAACCAGTTACATGTATTTCCATCTAGGCCAATGCTACATAATCGATTTAACAGTAAAGGATGGTCAACAGTGTCAAAGGCCTTAGACAGATCAATAAACAGGGCAGCACAATGTTTTCTTTTATCTAAGGAAGAAACTATATTATCTGTAACCAAAGTGATGGCTGAGATAGTGCTATGGTTGGATCTAAAACCAGATTGGTGCAAAGATAAAATGGAGTGGTGTGAGAGAAAATCTTTGAGTTGACAATTTACAACTGACTCCAGCATTTTAGCCAAACAAGACAGCCTAGATATTGGCCTATAATTATTAGGGTCATTCTTTTCACCGCTTTTATGCAATGGGAGAACTTGCGCAGTTTTCCAAACTCTAGGGACAACACAAGAAGACATAGACAGATTAAAAATATGTGATATGTGCTCAGCAATTAAAGGGGCAGATAACTGGAGAAAGAAAGGATCCAGGTTATCTTCACCAGTGGATTTCTTGGGATCAATGGCTAGGAGAGCTTCAAGAACCACACTAGGAGACACAGGACTAAAAGAGAACTGGGAAGCAGCATTATGGGTAGGCACGTGAGCCTGCTCCAGAGACAGATGATTAACATTTGTAGAAGGGGATCCAACATCGTCATCCTTAAAAATATGGCCAGCCGCAGCAAAGTGTCTATTAAAAGCAGAGCAGATCTCAGTTTGATCATTTATAAAACAGTCATCAAATTTAACCTCAGTAGGTACAGAGTTAGAAGAATTGCTGCTACAAGCTTTTACCACCTTCCAAAATTTAGAGGGATTAGAATAAATGTTAGTGATCAAATTCAAGTAATAGTCAGATTTACTTTTTCTCACAAGAGACGTGCATTTGTTCCTAAGGACTCTAAATGCAGCCCAGTGTGAGGCCTCGTTTGTACGTCTAGCGAGAGACCACGCTGTATTTCTAGACAAAAACAAGGATGATAGTTCAGGGGTAAACCAGGGACTGGATCTGTTTTTTGCTCGGTACCTTTTGAAGGGGGCATGTCTATTTACTACCGACAAGAAAGTGAAAATAAAAAATTCTAAAGCTAGTTCAACATCAGGGATAGCAGAAGTAGAATGAATACCACTGTTATAAAGGTCATGAAGAAAGGCTTGTTCATTAAAATTATTTAAGTTTCTCTTAATTATAATACGAAAAGAGGTTCTCTTGACATGTGTATCACGAATACATACAGTAGGACAGTGATCACTAATACCCAAATCAAGCACTCCACATGCCGAGATTTTATCACTCTTATTAGAGAAGATAAGGTCAATAAGTGAAGATTTTAAAGGGTTCTTCAAATTAGGCCTGGTAGGATCTATGATCAACTGAGTCAAATTAAGGCTAGCAGAAACATCCTTTAAATAATCAGAAGCATTTGTTAGCCAATCAATATTAAAATCTCCCAAAACAATCATTTCAGAGTTAGTAAAGCGGGAGAGTAGATCAGCCAGACGATCAATAGACATGACATCAGCAGAAGGAGGTCTATAGATACCAACAACAACAAGAGAATTATTAGACCCACAATCAATATTAAGAGCAAGAAATTCAAAGCACTTGGGTAAGGTGACTGCAAGTAAAACAGAAACAGTAAAACAGCTCTTAACATAAATGGCCACCCCACCACCTCTGCTAAGCCTGTCAGTTCTAAAAAGGTTAAAATCAGTTATGGCCACATCAGAGTCACAAACACTACTCTTAAGCCAAGTTTCAGTGATAACCATAATATCAGGATTAGCCTGAGAGACTAAAATTTTCAGATGATCCAGTTTCTGATATTGGAGTAGGCTTCTAATATTCCAATGGATCAGCCCCAAGCCATTTCTAGCACAAAATGTAGAGGGGTTATTCACACAGGTTGAGGTGGACTCAGGGAGACAATTTGCCTGCCGAGGAGCAACAATAGGGGGGGAGACAGGAGAATTGGAGCTTGGCGAGGCAACCGGTACAGAAACAGGGGTAAGAGGGGCACAAGAAACAGAACAATAGTTCGGCAGACTATCTACAGCAGTAGATGATTGTCAGGCCAGTGATGCTAAAAGTCTGATGGTGCTAGAGGTCAACTGTTTCACGCCTAGTCCATTAGGATGGATACCATCAGGTTTGAACAGGTCGGTCCTGGTCCAGAACAAGTCAAAGTTGTCAATGAAGCCAAGTCCAGTGGCAATACAATAGTTCTGTAGCCACCAGTGGAGACTAAACACACGGCTAAAACGCTCAGAGCCACGACCCAAGGAAGGGATAGGGCCAGACACAATACATTTTTTCCCCAAACCCTCAACAGTGGTTATCAGTGCCTCAAAATCGGACCGGAGTTTGTCAGATTGTCTCTTCATGACATCATTGGCTCCAACATGAATAATGACAGTATGGACAGTCGGGTGCTCTTCAACAATAGCAGGAGTAAGCTCCAACACATCTAATATTCTAAAACCAGAAAAACAGTAGGTAATACCACACGGTATTTTGACAGACCTGGTGATGGAATCTCCAATGATTAAGATTTCTGGCTGACCATGGAGGCATCCTCCATCATAAGTGGCAAGTTTACTAGACTGAATAGCCACCGGGACCAGAGTGACAGGTTGAACAGCAACTAATACATTAGCAGTGCAGGCAGCGTCGGAGGAGATAGCCAATGGGATGGTCGGCTGCCCAGAGAGGGGTGAGGCAACCTCATCAGCCAGGTTGACCACAGGTGTGTCCGCAGTCGGTCCACGCCGAGGAGCGTCAACAGGAGAGGGTGGTCGAGACGGCTGGGAAACGGCAGGAACAGTAGTGCCCACGACGTGTCCAACGGAGAGCTCAGCAGCAGAGACCAGCAGACGAGGGCGCTTAGCCCTACCCTCCGGGGATGTAGACCCAGAAGTGCTGGACGGGGAGTTGGACGGGGAGATGGGTATTGAAGCGTTGGGGTCCGGTGCAGAGCGCTTCCTACGCGGCGCGACTACTATGCTAGCATAAGATGTATGGGCTTCGGCATCAGCTAGCGCGGCCAGCGGAGCGAAGCTGTTTGAATGCTGCAGAGCGTCCTCGGACCCATTTGGGTCGAAGAGAGGGAGAACAAACTTTTCTTTCCTCTTTTTTTTTTTGGGTTTTGGGCTGTGCTCTCTCAGGTGCTGGAGGGGTGTTTGGGCTGTGCTCTCTCAGGTGCTGGAGGGGGTGTTGGGCTGTGCTCTCTCAGGTGCTGGAGGGGGTTTTGGGCTGTGCTCTCTCAGGTGCTGGAGGGGTGTTTGGGCTGTGCTCTCTCAGGTGTTGGAGGGGGTGTTTCACACTGAGACAGGAGAGGAGGAGGAGGTCAGCATACAGCAGCGCTCCGCTCACTCCTCTGGTTTCCAAACCTTTGCACCTACTTCACCTTGTGTGTGTGTGTGTGTGTGTGTTCAGAGAACAAAAGGCCTGTATGATGTACAGAAGATGTTCAGGTATACTAGGGAGGAGGTTTGGGAGTGTGTGGAGGAGCAGCCCTGGGAGAATGGAGGAGGTGGTGGAGTGTGTGGAGGAGCAGCCCTGGGAGAATGGAGGAGGTGGTGGAGTGTGTGGAGGAGCAGCCCTGGGAGAATGGAGGAGGTGGAGTGTGTGGAGGAGCAGCCCTGGGAGAATGGAGGAGGTGTGGGAGTGTGTGGAGGAGCAGCCCTGGGAGAATGGAGGAGGTGGGAGTGTGTGGAGGAGCAGCCCTGGGAGAATGGAGGAGGTGTGGGAGTGTGTGGAGGAGCAGCCCTGGGAGAATGGAGGAGGTAGGAGTGTGTGGAGGAGCAGCCCTGGGAGAATGGAGGAGGTGGTGGAGTGTGTGGAGGAGCAGCCCTGGGAGAATGGAGGAGGTGGGAGTGTGTGGAGGAGCAGCCCTGGGAGAATGGAGGAGGTGTGGGAGTGTGTGGAGGAGCAGCCCTGGGAGAATGGAGGAGGTGGGAGTGTGTGGGGGAGCAGCCCTGGGAGAATGGAGGAGTCAGTGCTCCTGCTGAAGGCCATGGTAGCGTCCTGTTTTCTGAATGTCCTGCTCTGTCCCCCTCCCTCCCTCCCTCCTCCTCTGTCCCCATCCCCCTACCCCCTCTCTCCCCCTCCCACCCACCCTCCCTGTCTCCCCCTCCCTCCTGTCCCCTCTCCTACCCACTCTCTCCCCATCTCCCCCCTCCTACCCACCCACCCTCCCTGTCTCCCCCCTCCCTCCTCCTGTCCCCCCTCTCCTACCCCCTCTCCCTCTGTCTCCCCCACCTCCCTCCTCCTGTCCCCCCTCTCCTACCCTCTCTCCCTCTGTCTCCCCCACCTCCCTCCTCCTGTCCCCCCTCTCCTACCCCCTCTCTCCTTCTGTCTCCCCCACCTCCCTCCTCTTCTCCTCCTCCCTCCCTCCTCCAGCCCCAACAATTGGCAGAAAAAACAACAACACAGTCTCGTGTCTGACTAATGATGATTCATCACCAGGCCACGAGCCCCAGGGGTTGGTACTGTACACTGTTTGTGTTCATCATTATTATGAGGTTATCGGCTGCTGTAGAGTTCTGGACGCGTTTCTTGTGCTCATCTCAACTCTGGGTATCAGTGCTGTACAAGAGTGGCCAGAAACAGCAAGGTCACTGATAGAAGAAGAACAGTCCTGAGACCCTTTGAGATCACAAGGTCAAGGGTGATCACAAGGTCAAGGGTGTGACCTCGGCTGTGAGGGGGTCCAGTACACTGCTGACTAAAGTCCATTGAGCTCAAGAGGTTGATGAAGTCCCTGGCCTCAACATGCAGATTAAAATCCCGTGATGATAATCTTATCATAGTTCATGTGGATAATTGACAGGAGTCCAGAGAAGTCTGTTCAGAAGGCTGGACGTTGCTTGGGGGGCCCACATGTCGTCACAGGAACTGTCAGAACTGGAGGCTGGCGCTTTAAAATGACATCATGATGCAGTAAGAGACTCAAGAGGTCAAATCATCAAAGGAAGAGGTAAAATCATCAAAGGAAATGCTCCTGCAGCTCAGAGCATCCGTAGCTATGGTGACCGTCCCTCCTCCTGGTTTCCTAGTGGACTGAGAGGAACTCTAGTTGAGGAGAGACTCTAGTTGAGGAGAGACTCTAGTGGAGGAGAGACTCTAGTTGAGGAGAGACTCTAGTTGAGGAGAGACTCTAGTGGAGGAGAGACTCTAGTTGAGGAGAGACTAGTGGAGGAGAGACTCTAGTGGAGGAGAGACTCTAGTGGAGGAGAGACTAGTGGAGGAGAGACTCTAGTGGAGGAGAGACTAGTGGAGGAGAGACTAGTGGAGGAGAGACTCTAGTGGAGGAGAGACTCTAGTGGAGGAGAGACTAGTTGAGGAGAGACTCTAGTGGAGGAGAGACTCTAGTGGAGGAGAGACTAGTGGAGGAGAGACTCTAGTGGAGGAGAGACTAGTGGAGGAGAGACTCTAGTTGGAGGAGAGACTCTAGTGGAGGAGAGACTCTAGTGGAGGAGAGACTAGTTGAGGAGAGACTCTAGTGGAGGAGAGACTCTAGTGGAGGAGAGACTCTAGTTGAGGAGAGACTAGTGGAGGAGAGACTCTAGTGGAGGAGAGACTAGTGGAGGAGAGACTAGTGGAGGAGAGACTCTAGTGGAGGAGAGACTCTAGTGGAGGAGAGACTAGTTGAGGAGAGACTCTAGTGGAGGAGAGACTCTAGTGGAGGAGAGACTCTAGTTGAGGAGAGACTAGTGGAGGAGAGACTCTAGTGGAGGAGAGACTAGTGGAGGAGAGACTAGTGGAGGAGAGACTCTAGTGGAGGAGAGACTCTAGTGGAGGAGAGACTAGTTGAGGAGAGACTCTAGTGGAGGAGAGACTCTAGTGGAGGAGAGACTCTAGTTGAGGAGAGACTAGTGGAGGAGAGACTCTAGTGGAGGAGAGACTAGTGGAGGAGAGACTAGTGGAGGAGAGACTCTAGTGGAGGAGAGACTAGTGGAGGAGAGACTCTAGTGGAGGAGAGACTCTAGTGGAGGAGAGACTAGTGGAGGAGAGACTCTAGTGGAGGAGAGACTCTAGTGGAGGAGAGACTAGTGGAGGAGAGACTCTAGTGGAGGAGAGACTAGTGGAGGAGAGACTAGTGGAGGAGAGACTCTAGTGGAGGAGAGACTAGTTGAGGAGAGACTCTAGTGGAGGAGAGACTCTAGTGGAGGAGAGACTCTAGTGGAGGAGAGACTAGTGGAGGAGAGACTAGTGGAGGAGAGACTCTAGTGGAGGAGAGACTAGTTGAGGAGAGACTCTAGTGGAGGAGAGACTCTAGTGGAGGAGAGACTAGTGGAGGAGAGACTAGTTGAGGAGAGACTCTAGTGGAGGAGAGACTCTAGTGGAGGAGAGACTAGTGGAGGAGAGACTCTAGTGGAGGAGAGACTAGTGGAGGAGAGACTCTAGTGGAGGAGAGACTCTAGTGGAGGAGAGACTAGTTGAGGGGAGACTCTAGTGGAGGAGAGACTCTAGTGGAGGAGAGACTAGTGGAGGAGAGACTCTAGTGGAGGAGAGACTAGTGGAGGAGAGACTCTAGTGGAGGAGAGACTCTAGTGGAGGAGAGACTAGTGGAGGAGAGACTCTAGTGGAGGAGAGACTAGTGGAGGAGAGACTAGTGGAGGAGAGACTCTAGTGGAGGAGAGACTATAGTTGAGGAGAGACTAGTGGAGGAGAGACTCTAGTGGAGGAGAGACTCTAGTTGAGGAGAGACTAGTGGAGGAGAGACTCTAGTGGAGGAGAGACTCTAGTGGAGGAGAGACTAGTGGAGGAGAGACTAGTGGAGGAGAGACTCTAGTGGAGGAGAGACTCTAGTGGAGGAGAGACTAGTGGAGGAGAGACTAGTGGAGGAGAGACTCTAGTGGAGGAGAGACTCTAGTGGAGGAGAGACTCTAGTTGAGGAGAGACTAGTGGAGGAGAGACTCTAGTTGAGGAGAGACTCTAGTGGAGGAGAGACTCTAGTGGAGGAGAGACTAGTGGAGGAGAGACTCTAGTGGAGGAGAGACTCTAGTGGAGGAGAGACTCTAGTTGAGGAGAGACTAGTGGAGGAGAGACTAGTTGAGGAGAGACTCTAGTTGAGGAGAGACTAGTGGAGGAGAGACTAGTTGAGGAGAGACTCTAGTTGAGGAGAGACTCTAGTGGAGGAGAGACTCTAGTGGAGGAGAGACTAGTGGAGGAGAGACTCTAGTGGAGGAGAGACTAGTTGAGGAGAGACTCTAGTGGAGGAGAGACTCTAGTGGAGGAGAGACTCTAGTGGAGGAGAGACTAGTGGAGGAGAGACTCTAGTGGAGGAGAGACTAGTTGAGGAGAGACTCTAGTGGAGGAGAGACTAGTGGAGGAGAGACTCTAGTTGAGGAGAGACTAGTGGAGGAGAGACTCTAGTGGAGGAGAGACTAGTTGAGGAGAGACTAGTGGAGGAGAGACTCTAGTTGAGGAGAGACTAGTGGAGGAGAGACTCTAGTGGAGGAGAGACTCTAGTGGAGGAGAGACTAGTGGAGGAGAGACTAGTGGAGGAGAGACTAGTTGAGGAGAGACTCTAGTGGAGGAGAGACTAGTGGAGGAGAGACTCTAGTGGAGGAGAGACTAGTGGAGGAGAGACTCTAGTGGAGGAGAGACTCTAGTTGAGGAGAGACTCTAGTGGAGGAGAGACTAGTGGAGGAGAGACTCTAGTGGAGGAGAGACTAGTGGAGGAGAGACTAGTTGAGGAGAGACTAGTGGAGGAGAGACTCTAGTTGAGGAGAGACTAGTGGAGGAGAGACTCTAGTGGAGGAGAGACTCTAGTGGAGGAGAGACTCTAGTGGAGGAGAGACTAGTGGAGGAGAGACTCTAGTGGAGGAGAGACTCTAGTTGAGGAGAGACTAGTGGAGGAGAGACTCTAGTGGAGGAGAGACTCTAGTGGAGGAGAGACTGTGTGTGTTTGCCCCAAGACTCAGGATTTGAATTTCCGGTCACGTCTTAGATAAACGTGTGTGTGTATGTGTGTGTGTGTGTGTGTGTGTGTGTGTGTGTGTGTGTGTGTGTGGGACAGACGTGGTCATTATTGACAGTGAAGTCCAGGGGGGGGGGGGGGGGGGGCTCTCTATGGTGCAGATCAGCCTCATTCATTCCTCATTATAGGAAGGATTATATGAAGGAATGAAGTTGTGCAATAGTCAAGGTGTTTTCTTCTCTTCTCTCACTGGGGCAAGTGCAATGTGGGTTGTGTGCAGTAGTCTATGTGTGTGCAATGTGTTGTGTTGTGTATGTGCAATGTGTTGTGTATGTGTTGTGAGTAATATGTGTAATGTGTTTTGTATGTGCAATATGTAGTGGACAACGTGTTGTGTGTAGTATATGTATGTGAGACGTGTGATGTGTTGTGTGTAGTATATGTATGTGAGACATGTAATGTGTGTAGTATATGTATGTGAGACATGTAATGTGTGTAGTATATGTATGTGAGACATGTAATGTGTGTAGTATTTGTATGTGAGACATGTAATGTGTGTAGTATATGTATGTGAGACATGTGATGTGTAGTATATGTATGTGAGACATGTGATGTGTGTAGTATGTATGTGAGACATGTGATGTGTTGTGTGTAGTATATGTGTGTGAGACATGTGATGTGTTGTGTGTAGTATATGTATGTGAGACATGTGATGTGTTGTGTGTAGTATGTATGTGAGACATGTGATGTGATGTGTGTAGTATGTATGTGAGACATGTGATGTGATGTGTGTAGTATTTGTATGTGAGACGTGATGTGTGTAGTATATGTATGTGAGACGTGATGTGTTGTCCTCCTCTGTTTTTATGTATAGAGTTGATTTGTGCAGCAAACGAGTCCAAGACACATTTCCCTGAGGGGACAATAAAGTATATTCTATTCTATAAAGATCAAAGACCCCTCATGTCATGTAGCCTAGAGAATTCACCGCACATGTACACACTCTCTATCTATCTCTCTCTCTCTCTCTCTCTCTTTCTCTCTCTTTCACTGTCTCTCTCTCTCTCTCTCTCTGTCTCTCTCTCTCTCTCTCTTTCTCTCTCCCTCTCTCTATTTCACTCTCTCTCTCTCTCTCTCTCTCTCTCTCTCCCTCTCTCTGTCTCTCTCTCTTTCTCTCTCCCTCTCTCTCTTTCACTCTCTCTCTCTCTCTCTCTCTCTCTCTCTCACTCACACTCTCAAATTCCTTATTGGTCACAGGTTTCACAAAAAGATATTCATAAGAAATCACTTATATGTATGTATTTGTTAGTGTGTAAGTAAGTAAGTAAGTAAGCTTTATTTATATAGCGCTCTTCACAGCACGGATGCACAGAGTGCTTTACAGTAATAAATTAAAATGGCAATACAACACGAGACAAGATTAAAACGACACAGAACAGATAAAACAACAACATTGCGAGCAGCAAGGCGTTATAGATGGCCGAAGGCCTGCCTGAACATGTGTGTCTTAAGAGGTTTTTTGAACATGAGTTCAGTGGATGGCTCTCTCAGGGCCTGGGGAAGAGCGTTCCAGAGTCTTGGCGCCACCGCCTCAAAGGCTCAGTCACCCTGGGTTTTGAGTCTGGTCCGGGGCACCGCCAGGAGACCCTGGTCGGATGACCTCAGAGACCGACTCAGAGAGTGAGTGTGTGTGTGTGTGTGTGTGTGTGTGTGTGTGTGTACGTGCGCGAATGAATGTACACTCCCTGTGTGTCCTTTGTTCCTCCTCCATCTCCACTGCAGGAGAGAAAGAGGAGAGAGAGAGGAGGGGGAGAAGAGCGCCCCCTCCCTAGAGGAGAGAGAGAGAGAGTGGCGCCAGCTAGCACGCTAAAAACCAGCTAGCACGCTAAAAACCAGCTAGCACGCTAAAAACCAGCTAGCATGCTAAAAACCAGCTAGCACACTAAAAAACCAGCTAGCACGCAAAAAACCAGCTAGCATGCTAAAAACCAGCTAGCATGCTAAAAACCAGCTAGCACACTAAAAAACCAGCTAGCATGCTAAAAACCAGCTAGCATGCTAAAAACCAGCTAGCACACTAAAAAACCAGCTAGCACGCAAAAACCAAATAGCACACTAAAAAACCACAGTGACACGGGCGATAACGGGGGTTTGGATCAGCGCTGGTTTGGATCAGTCCTCTCTCTGGCCTTGCGGCGCCAGGCTGCCACCAGGGCGCGTCCCGGGGACACCTACCACGCCCTAGCCAGACCTCGCCATGCGGAAAGGTCCATTTCAGCACCACGGACAGTACTTGGCGTGGGAGATGGCCGGGGCCGCGGAGCACAAACAGACCAGGCCCCATCAGCACCAGGGACAGCGGGGGCAGGGAATTGACGCTCACTGACCCTCCTCGCTGCCCGAGCATCCGGACTCCCCAGCTGCGTCAGATCTCCTAATCAAGGCCGGGCGGCGGGAAGACCAGCTGTAGCTAACGAGCTAACGAGCCAACGTTCTGCTAACGTTCTTTCCCCCTCTCACCTTCAGGAGCAGGGCCTCTCCCCTGACCGGGCGCGGCTGTTGGAAGAAGGGAGGCCAGGGGCCAGGCTGACCGAAGTCTGTTTTTGTTCCATTTATCTAACTTTTGTGTTCAAATAAATGCGCTAATGCGCATCAGAGCTCGTTTTGCTCCAACCAAACGTGTTTTACAGAGTTCACACGGCAACCGGCAGTAAGATAAGGCAGCTTCTCGCTCCTGGGTATCTGTGGTTGCTTTGCGCTGTTTCCCCCTCTCCTCCAGCCCCTGACACACTAACCCAATCCCTTCACCTCCCGCAGAGATGAGGGCTCTCTGACGGCTGAATCACTCTGCCCCAGGGGCTGAATCACTCTGCCCCGGGGTCTGAATCACTCTGCCCCGGGGGCTGAATTGCTCTGCCCCGGGGTCTGAATCACTCTGCCCCGGGGTCTGAATCACTCTGCCCCGGGGGCTGAATCACTCTGCCCCGGGGTCTGAATCACTCTGCCCCGGGGGCTGAATCGCTCTGCCCCGGGGGCTGAATCACTCTGCCCCAGGGGCTGAGAACAGGGGAGCTGGAGGAACCAGAGACCAACGCTCTCGCCATGCCGGGCAAAGAGAGAAAGAGAGGAGAGGAAGAGCAGCTTTTTTCACACTCCTCTTAACGGTAATTCACTGTAGCCCCGCCCCCCGTTATAGACCGCCTGTTAATTAGGGAGTTATGTGTACGCTGGTGAGGGGGGGGTCCAGGAATTTACATCCAAACACCTTAAGCCTTTGTCTTTGTAATTATCACCTCCCCCCAAGTCCCCTGCAAAACCCCAGTTTCAGTCTAATGTAAAACACCAACTCTCCCCCCCCTTTGTGATTGTAAAAACACTCTGCATAGCTCTGCCTCGCTCTTTTGTCCAAGTCAAAAAGGCCACACCTTGTCCTTCCTGCCCTGACTCAGACCTTTGTCTCTATTCAAAGCGAGTTTCATCCCACATTCCTTCCTTTCACTGTGTGATATCCGTCCCCTCACGATGACGCATAGACAACTCAGCCAATGAAATCCTAGAAAGACTTACCTGTGTTCTGAATGAATATAAGCCAGGCCAGAAGTGACTGACTTCACTTCTCTGACAAACCACCTTTGTTTGCGTTGTTCAGGAAGTCCTTGCGCAAGTATTTGATTTCATTCAATAAACCAGACTCAACCTTTTGAACGTATCTTGGTAAATCTTTGGACTAGACAAGTCTAAAATACGATCACAGTTTTGGCGACGCGGATGATCTGGGAGGACTACCTGCGTGTTGCCGGGATTCCAGTGGATAGGACTGATCGACAGACGTGTCGGTCCATATGGGCTTGGAAAATCAATTTTCTCTCTTGCGCCAGAGCGCATGCCGAGATTATTTCCTCAGTTCTGCCACTGGATTCCTGAGGCTCACAGGTACGTTTAAACGAACCCTCTTGTGGTTCTGAGTTGTATTTGCCTTGATTTGGTTCAGTTGTGTTGGTCTGGATTGGTTGAAAACAGGAAACCCCAGCGTGGGTATTAAGTAAGTAACTATCCAAGGAGATGTGAACAGCAATATACATATTTATATCGTATTGTCGTTTTGACTTCGTCCTTGTTTAGGCTACCGGGGGTTCTCTTCAGAAGAGGTGTAATTTTGGGTTTGGGACTCGCTCCCTTACAGTTGATGTAGACTACAGTTTAGATTGTTTGTCGGCTCGGCTGTAGTTAAGAAGTGAGAGTGCACTTCTAGGATAACGTTTTGAGTTGAAGTTCGCAGATAGTGCGATTTCCACAGGATTGAAGTTCGCAGATAGTGCGATTTCCACAGAGTGAAGTTCGCAGATAGTGCGATTCCCACAGGCTTGAAGTTCGCAGTGAGTGCGATTTCCAAATGAGTTGAAGTTCGCAGTGAGTGCGATTTCCAAATGAGTTGAAGTTCGCAGTGAGTGCGATTTCCAAATGGGTTGAAGTTCGCAGTGAGTGCGATTACCAGCTAACCTCCGGAGTGTCTGTTTTTTGTCCCCGAACGGGGTTGTGTTGTCTTTATGTTTGTCTAAGCGCTATTTTTCGCCGGCTCAGTGGGATTTTTGATTGCATTTTTGAGCCTCGGCTCTTGATTGTATGTTTGTTACGCGCGCCATGGATCCAGGTAAAGTATTGTTTTGTACCCTTTTTAGACTGTTAAATTTCTGCTAGATTCCCAGTAGGCTAGCTAACTGGTTGCCTAGGAGACGCCGGAAAACAACTCCCGGTGATCCGCCTTGAGCCAGAGGGAGAACAAAGAGATTCCTGACTGAGTGAGTACTAAGCGAATTTAATGTCTTAATGTGTGTTTCTTTCGAAATTGTATTCTTTCCCGCCGTGAGTTAACTATAAGGTTTCCTTTCGTTGCTGTTTTGGGGTTTTTTAGGCTGCGTCGTGATTATTTGGGATTTGTTTCTTTAAATTTCCCCGCGCACAACCAAAGACCACATCCGGGTCATACATGCAACATTTTGGGATCACCACCAGGTGTCCCTGTAACACTAGTTATTAAGATATGCTAGAGGAGGTCACAGGATTCTACTGCTAGCCTGAGAAGATTGTTGCGCTGAAGCATTACTCTGCGAGCGTTTGTTGGCAGAATTTCGTTATGTGCTAAAGTATTTTCGATTTCTTACATCCACATCTGACATTTTAGTGTTAAATTCTAAGATTCGGGCTCAGCTAGAGGGTTAAGGGAAAAGCCTGTTGATTCTCTAGACTGGTCTGTTTTTAAGATTTGGGAGAGTAGAACGAGAGAGTTTTTTTTTTTAGGTCAGGAAGGAAAGATAAGGAGATTCAGCAAACAGTCTCTCCACCATTTTCCCCAGCAGAATAACTCTGATTTAAAATTAGATCCCCCCCTCGACTTGTTGCGCCATTAGCCACGCCCCTTCTTTCTACGAGGTATTTGTCCGAACAGGTCCGGAAGGAAGAGCCTCCGATTTTGAAGTCGAGCGCCACCTGCTGGATTTCCCTTGAACAACCCATAAGGGTGATTTTAAACTAGCCAAGATAGAGAGTTTTAATTTTTAAGTGAAATAAACAGGATAAAATAGATGTAGAGCGAACTCAAAGGTCTGACAGGGTTGAATAGGTGTTTGATTCAGGAGTTTTGTTTCAATAATCAATGAATGGCCATAAGCTGTTCGTTTTATGCATTTCTACTGTATGAATTTTTCATTTATATAATGATAATGTGTTTTTTGAGGAGCTGGCATTAGGCCTTCTCCTCTGCTATTGAACCCAGTCTGTGTTTTGAGTCTTAATTTTCAGGTGCTATGGACCCTGGGCGGCAGGTCTTTGAGGAGCCTGGATCATGGGATCATGCCTTCCTGGGGACATTGGAACCTGCTGTTGGTCTGTTTTAACTGTTGTTTGTTTTGTCTCTCTTTCTGATATGTAGCTTAAGACATAAGGGTTGTGCATAATAGTGGGGGGAATAGATAAGGGTTGCTAGTGTCTTAATCTGAATGCAGCATCTCATAACCCAATTATATTTTTTAAATGGTTATGTTAAATATCTCATGTTTATAGTTTGAGGCACATTCATCAGCATCTCATAACCCAATTATATTTTTTAAATGGTTATGTTAAATATCTCATGTTTATAGTTTGAGGCACATTCATCGGGCCTGAGTGTTTTTTCTGAGTGGTTTTTTACAGACAACTGTCGTTCCGGGAGTGATGGGTGAATGCCGAACCAGGAGACGGGCACAGGACACCGGAGGTTACTGGCCTGTTTCCCTACAGATGGGCGATCTGGGGTTCGTGAGATGCAGACCAACGCCATGTCACCTACTCACTGTGAGCGACAGATAAGTATGAAACAGGAGCAGTGCCCAAATACTCTGTCCTCAAATGCAGAAGAGGGAGGTTTTAGATATACAAATTTTAGCTATACAAATAAAGCTTTGATGGAGTATTTTGATTAGTTAATTGTAAATGAAGCCAGTTCATTTTAGTGTCATTTTCTTTGACCCATCTCTATTTTTATCCTGACTTCAGGGAATTTTTTGCTTTCACCCTTAGGGGGTGTTGTTTTGTTGAGACGAGAATATAGCGTATTTTATTTTCATAAAATCGCAAGAGAACTGCTAGAGCCAAATCCAATTGCCTTGATCATGACTGGGGACTAAGCGTGTTGAAGTCATTCTAACACTGCCCCTGATGTCACTGTAGGCTACTGCAGACTGGCTCTAAATGACACTTGAACAGTCACCCTGTTTAAGTTTTCCTGACAGAATAACAAAATTTTTTCCCCAAAGCAGGAGCTTGCGCTTAACCATGTTTCTGAGTATCTCCTACAGACTGTTGAATAACCGTTCCTGACCAAAGAAGGGAACAGGGAGACCAGACCAGAGGACTCTCTTTTGCTCTGTTTTGTCTCTGTTTGTCTCTCTCATCTGTGGATCCACAGACGGAGCACTTCATCAGCCTGTGCTGGAGGCGGGAGCGCCGAGGTGAGCCCTCCAGCAGCACGACCCGGGCCGGCCCTACGTGGAGCAGTACAGGGATGGACCGGGTTCAGTTCAAGAGCCTACATTTCTGACCTACAAGCATCTGCTCCACCTGCGGAGAAAAAGAAATGAAGGACTAAGTGCACATTTCCACCACCAAACTAACCTGTATCTAGGGCCTAATGACAAACCTGTACTACCTCGTTCATGTTTTCATTATGCTTTCAAACTAGCCCACGGGCCAGATCATGTTTCAAAAACAGGGGTGGCGGAGGATGTTAACAGATGTCTCCAACAGAGTGAGGACCGCCATTTCCTGAGGCTAAGGAGGGGTTCCTGCATCACATCTCTCCTGGGGATTGGGTCCTAATCCACGACCACAGACGAAGGAGCTGGAACTCGCCGAGGTGGCTCGGGCCGTACCAGTTTCTACTCATCACGCAGACAGCGATCTGAGAGGACTTCGTTGGACCCATGCAAGCCATTGCCGACGGGTCCAAGCAGCAGAGGACGGTCCACCAAGGGATCGCAAACACCAGGAGATCAGAATGCAGCTGAACCAGAGGGCTCAGAGGCCAAAACCATGGGCCATCACACTGTCCTCTCCTCTGACGAGGAATCGGAGGAAAAATGACCTTGCTGGTCACCTCCTCACAAGATGCACCACACACACACGCACACACACCTGCACACACTAACATTGAACATAACTGATTTCAAGCAACGCGACATCGAAGTTGCGATCTAGAAGAGAAGACGCCTTGCATTCCCCAGATGACATTCTCCTCTGATGAGCAATCGGACTGCACCTCTGATCGCACACACTGGAACCTACATTAAACATTCAGAGACGCACACATGGAATCTATGTTCCATAGGACATCACATGCGATTATTCACAAGAGTGAATGAACTTTGAAATAATCTGGAAAATATCATATTTGTTTACAAGAGTTGCAATTGTTGAAACATGAGTTGATAAATAAATTTGGGTTTTTCCTCTAAATTGACCAAGAGGTTTTTTGCCCCTCTTACACTGGTAACCATTTTATCTTTTTTTTGCCTTGTTTAATCAAGTTTGTTTTTTGGTGAATGGTTGTCCACTCTTAGACTATAAATAATATATAATCATGTCAATTTTTTATCTTGTTTCCTGTCAAATTTCTGAAGCAAGGGGTTTTGGTGTGTGATTTTGCACGTTGAGAGAAAATAATTAAAGTTTCCACCTAGTGGAGAGATTATTTCCTTTCCACATGTATAGCATAGCTGACTGTTTACACTGTGTTTGGATTTTATATTTTATTTTTGTGTGCCTGTTCAGGCACAAATGAGGGATTGTCCAGGAATTTACATCCAAACACCTTAAGCCTTTGTCTTTGTAATTATCACCTCCCCCCAAGTCCCCTGCAAAACCCCAGTTTCAGTCTAATGTAAAACACCAACTCTCCCCCCCCTTTGTGATTGTAAAAACACTCTGCATAGCTCTGCCTCGCTCTTTTGTCCAAGTCAAAAAGGCCACACCTTGTCCTTCCTGCCCTGACTCAGACCTTTGTCTCTATTCAAAGCGAGTTTCATCCCACATTCCTTCCTTTCACTGTGTGATATCCGTCCCCTCACGATGACGCATAGACAACTCAGCCAATGAAATCCTAGAAAGACTTACCTGTGTTCTGAATGAATATAAGCCAGGCCAGAAGTGACTGACTTCACTTCTCTGACAAACCACCTTTGTTTGCGTTGTTCAGGAAGTCCTTGCGCAAGTATTTGATTTCATTCAATAAACCAGACTCAACCTTTTGAACGTATCTTGGTAAATCTTTGGACTAGACAAGTCTAAAATACGATCACAGGGGGTAAAAGAAAAAAGAGTAATAAGTCACTTTGTGGCAGAGGAGGGGGAAGGGGAGGAGGGGGAGGGGGAGGAGGAGGCAATATGCTGCTGTAATGGATCGGGATCCGCTGAGAGAGAGAGAAAGAGAGTGAGAGAGGGAGAAAGAGAGTGAGAGAGGGAGAAAGAGAGAGAGGGAGGAAGAAAGAGAGAGAGGGAGGGAGAAAGCGAAAGAGAGAGAGAGAGGGAGGGAGAGAGAGAGAGAGAGAGAGGGAGGGAGAAAGAGAGAGATAGAAAGAGAAAGGTGTTGGCTGTGCAGGTTTGAGGTGAGGCCAAAGAGAAAGAGGGGTCAGAGGGGTCAGAGGGGTCAGAGGAGAACAGAAAGCACGTGGTTCTCTGCAAGAACACATAAGACCCCTGTGGCTATCCATCATGATGAACCACCTCTCACACATCAGACCCCTGTGGCATTTTCTGAAGGCCTGTGTGAGTGTGTGTGTGTGTGTGTGTGTGTGTGTGTGTGTGTGTGTGTGTGTGTGTGTGTGTGTGTGTGTGTGTGTGTGTGTGTGTGTGTGTGTGTGCAAGCCTGATTTAATGCACGGGCTTAAGCCCCGGGGCCCAACGGTAAAGGGCCCACAGCGCTGCGGCGTCCTGCGTTCCTTGGAGACTCGAGGTGGCTCAAGTTCAAAGCTCCGCTCATATAAGCGTGATTCGATTGCCGATTTCATTGGCTCTGTGACTGGAGTATTTACACACCGTGATTTGATTAGCTGGTGATTTGACTGGCTGCTTGAGTTTTGTGAGCGACTTCGACTTGAGAGACGACATAATATAGCCAAAGATGTCAATGGAAACTCAAAGAAAGGTGAAAGTGGGTCGACTAAACGTAAAAAAACAAAGAGATAAATTAGAAAGGGAAACACATTTACTGACAAAAATCCCAAAGTTAAACGGGGTATTTCAAAGTAGCTGCAAGTGCTGGGCCTGAGGACGAAGACCCTGCGTCAACATTGGCCGATGAGTCGCCGGCAGTTAGAGCTGAGGAGACGGGCGCCACAGGTTAGCAAGCAGGCTAGGTCTTTTGCACACCAGATATTTTGAGTTAAACACAAACTGTTTGTCCTCTTTGCATCCCTGACTCCTTGAGGCCTCATTATAGGGCCTGAATAAACAGGGTTCAGACCTCATTATAGGGCCTGAATAAACAGGGTTCAGACCTCATTATAGGGCCTGAATAAACAGGGTTCAGACCTCATTATAGGGCCTGAATAAACAGGATTAAGACCTCATTATAGGGCCCGAATAAACTGGGTCCAGACCTCATTATAGGGCCTGAATAAGACCTCTTCAGCTCGTCTTCCCATTACCTTCCACACATCGCGCTGTAGGTCACCCTGTAGGTCACCCATGTTTCGGATCATTTTCTTGCTAGTCTTCCATGAAATCCAGGTATTCCCATGTGGCTGTGTGTTATTGATTACTGTGGCGCTGCCTTGGAAGCAGAGCTCTTCAGGAGAAGGGAACTGATTGGTTGTACTAGGAGGTATTTTGACTGTACTAGGAGGTATTTTGACAACGGCCTGTTGAAACGGAGCCCATCCAGAGCTCTTGGCACCGACCCAGACAGAAAGGCCCATAAAACTCATGATTCTTGGGGTCAAAGTTTGGCTGATATCAACGAGGCATTAACCAGATTCAAGTACTGATTTTTAGCCCCAAAGGAATTCAGAATAAAATCCACATGATTATACTTCTAAGTATGTTGAGGTGCTGAGATTAGGAACGCCTTCACACACACACACACACACACACACACACACACACACACACACACACACACACACACACACACATGCACGCACACGTAGCCTATAGTTATTAATTTTTCATCACAATGACATGAGAACACACACTTCTACACACGCCGCCAGAGCACATTTTTGCAAAGGACTTGGCCCTGGATGGTGTGTGTGTTTTAGTGGAATGTAGTGTTGACTTTGCCTTGAACCTGCAAAGCCTCCACACTCACACAGCTGCCCGGCCAGGGCCTCATCACTCCCACCAGGGCCCCATCACACCCACCAGGGCCCCATCACTCCCACCCTCATCACACTCACCAGGGCCTCATCACACTCACCAGGGCCTCATCACACCCACCAGGGCCCCATCACTCCCACCAGGGCCCCATCACACCCACCAGGGCCCCATCACACCCACCAGGGCCCCATCACACCCACCAGGGCCTCATCACACCCACCCTCATCACACCCACCAGGGCCCCATCACACCCACCAGGGCCCCATCACACCCACCAGGGCCTCATCACACCCACCAGGGCCCCATCACTCCCACCAGGGCCTCATCACACTCACCAGGGCCCCATCACACCCACCCTCATCACACCCACCAGGGCCTCATCACACCCACCAGGGCCCCATCACACCCACCAGGGCCCCATCACACCCACCAGGGCCTCATCACACCCACCAGGGCCTCATCACACCCACCAGGGCCCCATCACACCCACCAGGGCCCCATCACACCCACCAGGGCCCCATCACACCCACCAGGGCCTCATCACACCCACCAGGGCCCCATCACACCCACCAGGGCCCCATCACACCCACCAGGGCCACATCACACCCACCAGGGCCTCAACACACCCACCAGGGCCCCATCACACCCACCAGGGCCTCATCACACTCACCAGGGCCCCATCACACCCACCCTCATCACACCCACCAGGGCCTCATCACACCCACCAGGGCCCCATCACACCCACCAGGGCCCCATCACACCCACCAGGGCCTCATCACACCCACCAGGGCCCCATCACACCCACCAGGGCCCCATCACACCCACCAGGGCCCCATCACACCCACCAGGGCCCCATCACACCCACCAGGGTCTCATCACACCCACCAGGGCCCCATCACACCCACCAGGGCCCCATCACACCCACCAGGGCCCCATCACACCCACCAGGGCCTCAACACACCCACCAGGGCCCCATCACACCCACCAGGGCCTCATCACACTCACCAGGGCCCCATCACACCCACCCTCATCACACCCACCAGGGCCCCATCACACCCACCAGGGCCCCATCACACCCACCAGGGCCCCATCACACCCACCCTCATCACACCTACCAGGGCCCCATCACACCCACCAGGGCCCCATCACACCCACCAGGGCCTCATCACACCCACCAGGGCCTCATCACACCCACCAGGGCCCCATCACACCCACCAGGGCCCCATCACATCCACCAGGGCCCCATCACACCCACCAGGGCCCCATCACACCCACCCTCATCACACCCACCAGGGCCCCATCACACCCACCAGGGCCTCATCACACCCACCAGGGCCCCATCACACCCACCAGGGCCCCATCACACCCACCAGGGCCCCATCACTCCCACCAGGGCCCCATCACACCCACCAGGGCCCCATCACACCCACCAGGGCCCCATCACACCCACCAGGGCCCCATCACACCCACCAGGGCCTCATCACACCCACCAGGGCCCCATCACACCCACCAGGGCCCCATCACACCCACCAGGGCCCCATCACACCCACCAGGGCCTCAACACACCCACCAGGGCCCCATCACACCCACCAGGGCCTCATCACACTCACCAGGGCCCCATCACACCCACCCTCATCACACCCACCAGCGCCCCATCACACCCACCAGGGCCCCATCACACCCACCAGGGCCCCATCACACCCACCCTCATCACACCCACCAGGGCCCCATCACACCCACCAGGGCCCCATCACACCCACCAGGGCCTCATCACACCCACCAGGGCCTCATCACACCCACCAGGGCCCCATCACACCCACCAGGGCCCCATCACACCCACCAGGGCCCCATCACACCCACCCTCATCACACCCACCAGGGCCCCATCACACCCACCAGGGCCTCATCACACCCACCAGGGCCTCATCACACCCACCAGGGCCCCATCACACCCACCAGGGCCTCATCACACCCACCAGGGCCCCATCACACCCACCAGGGCCCCATCACACCCACCAGGGCCTCATCACACCCACCAGGGCCCCATCACACCCACCAGGGCCCCATCACACTCACCAGGGCCCCATCACACCCACCAGGGCCCCATCACACCCACCAGGGCCCCATCACACCCACCAGGGCCCCATCACACCCACCAGGGCCCCATCACACCCACCCTCATCACACCCACCAGGGCCTCTATCACTGTAGAAATCAGGCTGAGGATGGTAGAAGGTACCGCTTATCACACACCCTCTTCCCTGCCCCCACTCTCTCTACATCCCTCCATCTCTCTCCTCCTCCCTCTCTCTCTCCATCCCTCCATCTCTCTCCTCCTTCCTGCTCTCTCTCTCTCCATCCCTCCATCTCTCTCTTCCTCCCTCTCTCTCTCTCCATCCCTCCATCTCTCTCCTCCTCCCTCCCTCTCTCTCTCTCCATCCCTCCATCTCTCTCCTCCTTCCTGCTCTCTCTCTCTCTCCATCCCTCCATCTCTCTTCTCCTCCCTCTCTCTCTCTCCATCCCTCCATCTCTCTCCTCCTCCCTCTCTCTCTCTCTCTCTCCATCCCTCCATCTCTCTCCTCCTTCCTGCTCTCTCTCTTCATCCCTCCAAGTCTCTCCTCCTCCCTCTCTCTCTCTCCATCCCTCCATCTCTCTCCTCCTCCCTCTCTCTCTCTCTCCATCCCTCCATCTCTCTCCTCCTCCCTCTCTCTCTCCATCCCTCCATCTCTCTCCTCCTCCCTCTCTCTCTCTCTCCATCCCTCCATCTCTCTCCTCCTCCATCTCTCTCTCTCCATCCCTCCATCTCTCTGCTCCTCCCTCTCTCTCCATCCCTCCATCTCTCTCCTCCTCCCTCTCTCTCTCTTCATCCCTCCATCTCTGCATCACTGCATCTCTCTCTCTCTCTCTCTCTCTCTCTCCATCACTGTATTCCACACCTGTGGGGAGCTTCTACTGGGTTTCAATCAAGGCGCTTTTCATAACTGACATTATATCCAATTACAGAGCTGCAGATCTGAGAGCTGCTATTCGACTCTGCAGTGCACTGGTCATGTCTGCTACAGCGCAGTATACCTGGCTAGGATTTCAACTGGAACACCACCCTGATTGGAAATGGGCTTTCATTCCAAGTACTTCACCTTCTGAATAAGACTTTATTTACATATTCCAAACCCAGTTGCTACTGTAGAATTATACCGAGGGGAATTCTATGAGACTTAGATATTCTGTGAGTAAGCCAATGAAGAATGCTAAGAAGGAGCATAAATAGTGAATAGTGAATAGTGAATCCGGAAGTGTCAAACTGGAGAGAGAAAGAGATATATTGAAGTGAGAGAAAACTTGATGATTGAAAGTCAATGTGAAACCATATGGTCCAAAAAGATCTACCGATATACCAGCAAACCGTCAAATGCTTTTGATTCTGAGCACACTGGTTACAATCCACCAACCGGTTCCATCAGGCTGTGGCAAAAACATAGCGTACGGCAGCCCTAGCCCTGGTCTACCTGACCAGGTAATATCATTGTGTACGGCAGCCCTAGCCCTGGTCTACTGGACCAGGTAATATCATTGTGTACGGCAGCCCTAGCCCTGGTCTACTTGACCAGGTAATATCGCGCACCGGTCTGGTGTCTCAGCGCTCACACCCGCCTCATCGACCCGCCTATCAACCAAGCCTTGCGCATCGTGACAGGATGCCTGCGTCCCACTCCTGTGGACAACCTTCCCATCCTTGCAGGCATCAAGCCCACTGGCCTCCGCCACACAGGAACCACAGCACGTCTCGCCTGCCGGGCCATGGAGCCTGACCACCTGCTCCACGACAGGCTCACTGCAACAACGGAGCCTCCTGGCGCCTCAAGTCCAGACACCCTTCTGTTCCTGCTGCACGGAACCTCCTGCAGCGATGCAGAGATCTGAACATCAGTGAGGCAGGATGGGCGGACCACACCAACTGACCCAAACAACGAAGAAGAAGAATCAGTTGCTATTATCATGGGCCCAGAACATCCCACCACAGATAAAGGTAGACAGCGCTGAAACGCTCACTCAGCAGTATCCTATCTCCAAGCAGAATCTAACCCTTACCAAAGCTGTCAGGCTGAAGCAGGAGAGGAGAACTCAGCTGATCTCAGTGGTTTGATGGAATGCTTCTCACATCTACTATTCTTGCACTTTGCCTTCATCACTAGATTCTGCTCTTAGTCACTCGTTTGCCTTCAGCACTAGATTCTGCTCTTAATCACTCGTTTTAGAAATGAGATGCACTTTTGTGTTCTGACAAGTAGTAGTACATTGGCTTTTCCTACGTTAAATGCAATTATTGTAAGTCGCTTTGGATAAAAGTGTCAGTTAAATGACTGTGATGGAATAATCTGCTGAGATCTGGTCGTCTTCGGGTTGATGAGGCCCTGGTGAGCTTTCTTGAGAACCGTTGATCCAAAGAACTTCACAGTTCACATTGCACTTCCTTGGGTCCTGAGCAATACACCTGCCTATTTTACCTGTTCTCGAGATAATCATGCTGGAGACATACACTTTATGGACAAAAGTACTGGGACACCTACACATTACACCTACAGGAGCTTTTTTGACATCCCATTCTACATTCATAGGCATTAATATGGAGTTGGTCCCCCTTTGCAGCTATAACAGAGTCCACTGTTCTGGGAAGGCTTTCTACAAGATTTAGGACTGTGTCTGTGGGAATGTTTGTGAGGTCACACGAGATGTTGGACGAAGGAGCCTAGCTTGCATTCTCCGTTCTAGTTCATCACAAAGGTGATTGATGGGGTTGAGGTCAGGGCTCTGTGCGGCCAGTCAAGTTCTTCCACACCAACCTCACCCAACCATGCCTTTATGGACCTTGCTTTGTGCAATGCGGCACAGTCATGCTGAAGAGAAAAGGGCCTTCCCCAAATCATAGAATTGTCCAAAATGTATTGGTAAGCATGAACATTTCCCTTCACTGGAACTAAGGGGCTTAGGCCACGCCCTGAAGACATGTTGGGAAGGCGTGTTTCTGTCCAGCATGACTGAGCTCCAGTGAAAGACCATCAAGGCCTGGTTGGGTGAGGTTGAAGAACCTACCCGGCCCTCACTGAGCCCTGACCTGATGGCCCATAGCAATTCATTCTGGAGCTCTTATCATAAATCAGCTTATTCACACATTCTGTTCCCTTCAGCGAAAGGGATCTTGTTTCGCATAAAAGCATTACAGTCCCTGTGCCCTGAGGTTGCACAAGTAGAACGCTGTGATTGAGTCAAACATGGATGGTCATGATCTGCATGTTGTGATATGTGATAACTCTGTCTGCTCAGCTAGAGGCTACTTTGTCATAATTCTGACAAGTGCATAGATGGATAGGCTACATAGACACATACAGTAGTGTACATACTAAACATACAGAGTCCTCCTACCACTCTCTCATCCACCTCTCTGATCCACCCTCTAGCTCTCTCTCTCTCTCTCTCTCTTTCTTCCCTTCATATGACAGGAGACCTCTCTCTTCACTATTGTCTCTTTCTCTCTCTCCCTCTCTCTCTCTCTCTCTCTCTCTCTCTCATGACGTAGACTAAGACTTGGCTTTAAAAGCTCTTATGCGCTCGTGTAAGAAGCGGGGAGCTCCCAGGCGCGCAACACGCGTACCCGACTGCGGCGCTGATGTAGGCTGCAACAACAGTAGCTGAAATTAATTTTAATTTTCTTTGCATTACAAAGAAAGTTGGTCAAGATATGGAATATTGATGATTTTTGCTGTCCAAGCTAACGGTCAGTAATAACCAACATTTATTTTGAAGACTTATTATAATCATAATAATAAAAGGAGATTTATTCTCATGCGCGTAATAATCCCCCGTGCCCATCGAGAGGATTTAATTCGCCGGATCCCGCGCGTAACGGTGATGGACACCGGGAACCACGGGATTGCCTCGCGCCATCATCAGTAGGCTAAAGATGATTTGGTAACTTCACGCCTACACACACTACCGCTTTGTATCACAATTGCCTGGAGAAAATAGCCAACACTGTATAAAACCAACGGACGAGGTGTCGTATCACAATGTTCAACGGATGCCCAGAGTCCAATTGACAAGAGCTACCCACCGACGCATTATAAAACAAGTTTTAAAGGAAAGACGTGATACTTTGCAGTGGTATCTTGAGCATGGATTATTAAATAATCATCTGGATTTCAAGTTCTCCACTTCTCGAGGCGCAGTGATGGAGTTGAAAGGAGAGCGGTGAGGAAGGATGGAACCATCGATCCCACCGCACCCCAACTAATTTAACCAGCTTTGACGATTAAAGCCCATGATGTTTTCTGACCAAGCCGATCAAAACTATAGTTTCAACGTGAGCGAAGACATGTTCACCTTGCTGAACTCGAGCGACACCACGGACGCGAAGCTGTCCCGGGCAGGCTTCATAGTCCTCTCCGTGATCCTGGGCTTGATCATGACCTTCGGCTTCCTCAATAACTTCATAGTCCTGCTGCTCTTCTGCAGGTTCAAGACGTTGCGCACCCCAGTGAACATGCTCCTGTTGAACATCAGCGTGAGCGACATGCTAGTGTGCTTGTTCGGCACCACGCTCAGCTTCGCCTCCAGCATCCGCGGTGAGTGGTTCCTGGGCTCCCGCGGCTGCAGCTGGTACGGATTCATCAACTCCTGCTTCGGTGAGTTCTATTAAGCCACCCTTGCTTTGCCCCAGTATAGTAATGGACCTGGGGACTGGTACAGTAGGCCTACGTGCTTTGACTGGTCAGAGAGGACAGACAGCCAGTAATCACCCAGTGTGTCCACTAAGCCTCGCCTGCTATAGTGCCTTAGAATAGGACTGTCAAACATCGTTCAGAACTCACATTTCTATAAATCAAAGTTGCCCGTTGGTAGTCTACCGTTTTCCAGTAGAGTCAATTCCATTCCAAATGTTGAAGATTGACCAGAGACATTAGGACCCCACCCTCCAACAACCCCCCCCCCCCCCCATGAAAGTTAATTCCTGCATGTAAATTCCTGTAAGCATGTTTAATGTAACCGTTAATTTAAGAGCAATTTAAAGGGCCATTTCACAAATGTTCCTATCATTATTCTATTGATATTCACGGCTGTATGTATCCCACGAGCCCCGAGCCTCCCAGAGCGCTGCAGTATGAGCCAGACCAGATCAAACCCGCTGAATATGTCCAGAGGATTCAACCACAAAGAAAAGCTGGAACAAACGGTTAACCTTTGGTATAATGCTATGTGCACACATGAGAAGTCTAAAGCCAAATGTTGAAGATTCATCAGAGGCACGAGGAGCCCAGCCAAATTATTACCCTCCAATGCACCCCCCCCCCATGCCTCCATGAAAGTTAAAGAGTAAATTCCT
>NC_140250.1:19547675-19567675 GCF_949987555.1 Borostomias antarcticus
ATTTGCAAAAAATCATTGAAAGTATGAAGAAGAAAACAGGACTGTTATGATTAATTCACTGCTGTGCTTTATTCTATAGTCAAGTCTATTTGATCACATTTCATGACAGATAACTTCTTGTGCTTCTTGATTCTAGTGCCTCAAGAATAAAAGACATATATGACAAAACATATAACATAGTCATGTATAAAATCTGAATGTATTATAAATATAAAAGCATGTAAGATGAGATAAAATATAATATAAAAAAAGATTACAATAAAAAGAGGATAAAATATAAAACAAACTTAGGCTAATTAAAAGCTTGCGAAAAAAAGATATGTTTTTAGTGTGCTTTAAAAACAAGAGGCGTTGTAGCAGAACCTTCCAGACGCTCATGTGGTAGAGAAGTCCAGAGAGCAGAACCATCATGACTGAAGGACCAGAGAGCAGGACCATCATGACTGAAGGACCAGAGAGCAGGACCATCATGACTGAAGGACCAGAGAGCAGGACCATCATGACTGAAGGACCAGAGAGCAGGACCATCATGACTGAAGGACCAGAGAGCAGGACCATCATGACTGAAGGGACCAGGACCATCATGACTGAAGGGACCAGGACCATCATGACTGAAGGGACCAGGACCATCATGACTGAAGGGACCAGGACCATCATGACTGAAGGACCAGAGAGCAGGACCATCATGACTGAAGGACCAGAGAGCAGGACCATCATGACTGAAGGGACCAGAGAGCAGGACCATCATGACTGAAGGGTCCAGAGAGCAGGACCATCATGACTGAAGGGACCAGAGAGCAGAACCATCATGACTGAAGGGACCAGAGAGCAGGACCATCATGACTGAAGGACCAGAGAGCAGGACCATCATGACTGAAGGACCAGAGAGCAGGACCATCATGACTGAAGGACCAGAGAGCAGGACCATCATGACTGAAGGACCAGAGAGCAGGACCATCATGACTGAAGGACCAGAGAGCAGGACCATCATGACTGAAGGGACCAGGACCATCATGACTGAAGGGTCCAGAGAGCAGGACCATCATGACTGAAGGGACCAGAGAGCAGGACCATCATGACTGAAGGACCAGAGAGCAGGACCATCATGACTGAAGGACCAGAGAGCAGGACCATCATGACTGAAGGACCAGAGAGCAGGACCATCATGACTGAAGGGACCAGAAGATGATTTAGATTCATTCTGGAATAGAAGGAGACTTTTACTTGATGATTTAAGGGATCTAAGAGGTGTATATTTGGTGAGCATGTCAGAAAGGGAGGGAACTAGACCATCCATAGATTTAAAAACTATTACAACTAAAAAAGTGGTGTGTTTGTTCATTTGTTTGTTCGTGTTCAGGATTACACAAAAACTAACAGACCGATTTTCATGAAACTCTGGAGGGGTGTAGCATGGGCCAACTCAGAACCCATTCACTCTGGAGGGGTGTAGCATGGGCCAACTCAGAACCCATTCACTCTGGAGGGGTGTAGCATGGGCCAACTCAGAACCCATTCACTCTGGAGGGGTGTAGCATGGGCCAACTCAGAACCCATTCACTCTGGAGGGGTGTAGCATGGGCCAACTCAGAACCCATTCACTCTGGAGGGGTGTAGCATGGGCCAACTCAGAACCCATTCAATGTATGAAGCGGATCAGAATCACAGGGCGGGTCCACGAGCTGCCAAAACACGCCGGCCATTCATTCACCTCCATTCATTCACCTCCATTCATTCACCTCCATTCATTCACCTCCATTCATTCACCTCCATTCATTCACCTCCATTCATTTTTTGGACTTGGGGAGCGAATCCTGAGAGACCCCAGCCACCCAGGAAATGGACTGTTTTCTGCCACGGTCAGGGAAGAGATACCCCACTCACATGGAGAGCACAGAGAGACTCAGGAAGAGCTTCTTACCACAAGCCAACCAGCTCCTGAATGAGCATCTACCCTAAACCTCGACACGGGAAGATCAGAGAGACGCAGGTTTGGACTGAGCTCTCCACCTCACGACGGCAGCAGGGTCACATGTCCTTCCACGCGCGAGCAGAGGCCTGCTCTCTCTCAACACCATCCTGTTCTCTCTCAACACCATGTCTGCTTCTCTCTCAACACCATGTCTGCTTCTCTCTGAACACCATGTCTGCTTCTCTCTGAACACCATGTCTGCTTCTCTCTCAACACCATCCTGCTCTCTCTCAACACCATGTCTGCTTCTCTCTGAACACCATGTCTGCTTCTCTCTCAACACCATCCTGCTCTCTCTCAACACCATGTCTGCTTCTCTCTGAACACCATGTCTGCTTCTCTCTCAACACCATGTCTGGTTCTCTCTCAACACCATGTCTGCTTCTCTCTCAACACCATGTCTGGTTCTCTCTGAACACCATGTCTGCTCCTCTCTCAACACCATGTCTGCTTCTCTCTCAACACCATGTCTGGTTCTCTCTCAACACCATGTCTGCTTCTCTCTCAACACCATGTCTGGTTCTCTCTGAACACCATGTCTGCTCCTCTCTCAACACCATGTCTGCTTCTCTCTCAACACCATGTCTGGTTCTCTCTGAACACCATGTCTGGTTCTCTCTCAACACCATCCTGCTCCTCTCAACACCATGTCTGCTTCTCTCTGAACACCATGTCTGCTTCTCTCTCAACACCATGTCTGCTTCTCTCTCAACACCATGTCTGCTTCTCTCTCAGCACCATGTCTGCTTCTCTGAACACCATGTCTGCTTCTCTCTCAACACCATGTCTGCTTCTCTCTCAACACCATGTCTGCTTCTCTCTGAACACCATGTCTGCTTCTCTCTGAACACCATGTCTGCTTCTCTCTGAACACCATGTCTGCTTCTCTCTGAACACCATGTCTGCTTCTCTCAACACCATCCTGCTCTCTCTCAACACCATGTCTGCTTCTCTCTCAACACCATGTCTGCTTCTCTCTCAACACCATCCTGCTCTCTCTCAACACCATGTCTGCTTCTCTCTCAACACCATGTCTGCTTCTCTCTCAACACCATCCTGCTCTCTCTCAACACCATGTCTGCTTCTCTCTGAACACCATGTCTGCTTCTCTCTCAACACCATGTCTGCTTCTCTCTCAACACCATGTCTGCTTCTCTCTGAACACCATGTCTGCTTCTCTCTGAACACCATGTCTGCTTCTCTCTGAACACCATGTCTGCTTCTCTCTCAACACCATGTCTGCTTCTCTCTCAACACCATGTCTGCTTCTCTCTGAACACCATGTCTGCTTCTCTCTGAACACCATGTCTGCTTCTCTCTGAACACCATGTCTGCTTCTCTCTGAACACCATGTCTGGTTCTCTCTCAACACCATCCTGCTCCTCTCTGAACACCATGTCTGCTTCTCTCTGAACACCATGTCTGCTTCTCTCTCAACACCATGTCTGCTTCTCTCTCAACACCATGTCTGCTTCTCTCTCAACACCATCCTGCTCTCTCTCAACACCATGTCTGGTTCTCTCTCAACACCATGTCTGCTTCTCTCTGAACACCATGTCTGCTTCTCTCTCAACACCATGTCTGGTTCTCTCTCAACACCATGTCTGCTTCTCTCTGAACACCATGTCTGCTTCTCTCTGAACACCATGTCTGGTTCTCTCTGAACACCATGTCTGGTTCTCTCTCAACACCATCCTGCTCCTCTCAACACCATGTCTGCTTCTCTCTCAACACCATGTCTGCTTCTCTCTCAACACCATGTCTGCTTCTCTCTCAACACCATGTCTGCTTCTCTCTCAACACCATGTCTGCTTCTCTCTCAACACCATGTCTGCTTCTCTCTCAACACCATGTCTGCTTCTCTCTCAACACCATGTCTGCTTCTCTCTCAACACCATGTCTGCTTCTCTCTCAACACCATGTCTGCTTCTCTCTGAACACCATGTCTGCTTCTCTCTCAACACCATGTCTGCTTCTCTCTCAACACCATGTCTGCTTCTCTGAACACCATGTCTGCTTCTCTCTGAACACCATGTCTGCTTCTCTCTGAACACCATGTCTGCTTCTCTCTCAACACCATGTCTGCTTCTCTGAACACCATGTCTGCTTCTCTCTCAACACCATGTCTGCTTCTCTCTGAACACCATGTCTGCTTCTCTCTGAACACCATGTCTGGTTCTCTCTGAACACCATGTCCGCTTCTCTCTGAACACCATGTCTGGTTCTCTCAACACCATCCTGCTCTCTCTCAACACCATGTCTGCTTCTCTCTCAACACCATGTCTGCTTCTCTCTCAACACCATCCTGCTCTCTCTCAACACCATGTCTGCTTCTCTCTCAACACCATGTCTGCTTCTCTCTCAACACCATCCTGCTCTCTCTCAACACCATGTCTGCTTCTCTCTCAACACCATGTCTGCTTCTCTCTCAACACCATGTCTGCTTCTCTCTCAACACCATGTCTGCTTCTCTCTGAACACCATGTCTGCTTCTCTCTGAACACCATGTCTGCTTCTCTCTGAACACCATGTCTGCTTCTCTCTCAACACCATGTCTGCTTCTCTCTGAACACCATGTCTGCTTCTCTCTCAACACCATGTCTGGTTCTCTCTCAACACCATCCTGCTCCTCTCTGAACACCATGTCTGCTTCTCTCTGAACACCATGTCTGCTTCTCTCTCAACACCATCCTGCTCCTCTCTGAACACCATGTCTGCTTCTCTCTGAACACCATGTCTGCTTCTCTCTCAACACCATGTCTGCTTCTCTCTCAACACCATGTCTGGTTCACTCTCTGTTTACCCTCCTCTCCCTCTTTCTCTCACTCCCTCGTTCTCTCACTCCCTCGTTCTCTCACTCCCTCGTTCTCTCACTCCCTCGCTCGCTGGAGCACAATCATTCACACATCCCCAGTGACAACAGGCAAGGTCAAGGGTCAGACTGGTCAGTTTGTGTGTTTCAGAATTAAGCAATAAACCACGAGAGGCCGTGTGTTATAGTGATTTTATAACAGCTAGGGGGCGTTGTTAGGCACGACGCGAAGCGGCGTTATAAAATCACTATAACACACTGCCTCGAGTGGTTTATTGCTTTTATACAACGGTTACTACAGCTATTAGTGTAAAATAAACACACAGCAATGTAAAATATTAACATTTATTCAAAATGAAGCATCATTCCCTCAATTCCGCCGAACAAAATAGTTCCCCTAACAAAAGGGTTGCCAAGCAACAACAACAACTACAATGCATTGGATCAAATGGGAGGCGCATTAATACTGAAAATGGAATGATATGCGGTCCCAGGTGTGTTACAAAGTATTTTAACACGGCTTCCAGCCAATCAGAATCAAGAACCAGAACTAACCATTGTATAATAAAGACACACACGCTCACACACACGCGCACACACACACACACACACACACACACACACACACACACACACACACACACAAACACACACACACACATGCGCACACACACATAATAAGCTAATTAAGAATGCATGCATCTCCTCGTCTGAGTGCGCCCCCCCTATCCAGAGGACACTTCACTCCAATACACACTAAAGTCACAGTATCTCCCATTATATGTTGCTGTGACACACACACACATGCACACACACACATGCACACACACACGCACACACACTGTAGTTTTCTCTCCTGCGCACAGTGAGCGTTCTCATTAAAACCCCATTGCTTGGTCAGCTTCATATCCCAACAATGCATAAGAAGTGTTCAGGTTGTGAGTAGAGAGAGAGAGCGGGGGTGTTTGAATAGAACAGGAGACCCAGGCAGCTCTGCAAGGTTAAAAAGCCTTTATTTAATGTGTCATTATACATTATTATAAAGCCTTTATTTAATATGTCATTATACATTATTATAAAGCCTTTATTTAATGTCATTATACATTATTATAAAGCCTTTATTTAATATGTCATTATACAGTAGGACCCTTCGTCAGGAGCTTCGAAGGCCGCTGGGACGAAACATGTTGGTCATATAATGACAAGCCGCTTAAATAAAGGATGTTTAACCTTGAAGAGCTGCCTGGGACCATGTTCTGTTTTATTCATTGGATATTGGCCCAAGGTGAGTCCTACAGAGCACCTATCAACCACGTCTGAAGCCCCAGACGCACTGGAAGAGTCTGACGCTAGCGTTTTGAAGTACACCAATTGTTTTAAATGGCCGATCACGCACCAAAAGCCTTTTGAGGCGAGTCAAACTTCTACTCCCAACTTGTTTACATTTTGGAGCGTCAAATGAGGACAAATCAATCTAAATTAAATCAGCTCCCTATCAAAGCTGACACCTGCAGTGCGCCATAGGAGCGTCAAATGAGGAGAGTCAAATGAGGAGCGTCAAATGAGGAGAGTCAAATGAGGAGCGTCAAATGAGGAGCGTCAAATGAGGCGAGTCAAATGACTCCTCCAGTGCGTTTGGGGTTCAGGCCTGAACTCACCTGAGGAACGCTGCCATCTCCTTTCTCCTTTCTTCTTTCTTTTTTCCCACTAAAAACCCTTTCAGCAGCACAGAGATCATTTACCCCCTCCACCCCCCCCTCCCTCTCCCCCTCTGCCCCATAACCCCCCCCTCCACCCCTCTGCCCCCATAACCCCCCCCTCCACCCCCCCTCCCTCTCTCCCTCTGCCCCCATAACCCCCCCTCCCTCCCTCTGCCCCCATAACCCACCCCCTCCACACCCCCCCTCCCTCCCTCTACCTCCATAACCCCCCCCCTCCACCCCCCTCTCTCCCTCTGCCCCCATAACCACCCCCTCCACCTCCCTCCCTCCCTCTGCCCCCTCCTTTGTGCCAAGAAGCATTAAATGATAGAACAGCTGTTGATGCCTGTTGCAGTGATGATGATGTTGATGCGATGATGTTGGTGAGGATGGTGATGACGATGATGGTGGTTGGTGACATTGTGGTGTTGGTGATGGGCGTACATTTTTATGTTTTATGTATGCTTGACGTGTGCTAAACAAATTCCACTCTGGGGCAATAAAGGGTTCAATTCAATTCAATTTACTGTAGGACTCATACCACAAAGACACCCAATGCATGCATTATGTAAGTAAGTGTGTGTGTGTGTGTGTGTGTGTGTGTGTGTGTGAGAGCATGCGTGTGTGTGTGTGAGCGTGTGTGTGTGTGTGAGCGTGTGTGTGTGTGCGCGTGTGTGAGCGTGTGTGTGTGTGCGCGTGTGTGCGCGTGCGTGTGTGTGTGTGTGTGAGCGTGTGTGTCCATTCGTCCATCCTGACAGGTCTTTTATCTTGATAATAACATAACTTTACAAGCTCCTGATTGTTTGTGACCTTGGCGTTGCGCCTCTGCATACTGATCACTGCAGCTTGATCCAGAGCCTCTCTCATCCCAACTCGCCCAACAAGTTGAAGCTTGACTGCGGCACTAAGATGACTTTTGGACTTACTATGCTTCTGAACTGCCTTATGAAAATGGGTTGTTCAGAGAGCAGGTTGTCCGGTCAAAGAGGAAACATGGCCAACAAAATATCTTCTGTAGCTGAGCACTCCCAGCTAGCCACTCTGTTCTAGCATAACTTTTACCACAGAAAGTTCTGCACTTACCTCCTCCTTCTGTTTTCTTCTCATCTCTCCAGTGACGGTTTAGGTCTCCCATCTTCTTTTATTTTGAGCTGCTGCTCAAAAGGTAGTTTTGTGAAATCAACTTTCAACAAATACTCAAGAGATCCGTTTTCCATGTTCATTGATGCTGCCAGTAGCTAGATATCTGAAGTGGGTAATGTGATTGACAGGCGATGTGAATGACGGGACAGTCATGACAAGTTTTGATTGGATAAACCGTCCCAATGTTAAAATGTCAATGGGAATTCCAATGTAAGCACTTCGAGAGCTGGTTTACCCTACGCCCACTTTTAAGCATTTTGATAAATTAGAGATTAGGTTGTTACATTTTGACGATTTTTTTTGCGGTTTTGTATGTGTGGGCTAATTTGATTGGTTGATTTTTCATTTGGTCTTGATTTCCGTAAGCCAGAATCATTTTACCTGGCCTACAATGTTAAGTGAATAACGAGCTAGTAAGACCGCTGCCAACGGACCGTAACGTGGACTGTATTTTCATGAGGACTGTAGGGGGAGACGGAGCACTATCAAAACACTAAACACGGATGAAAATGAAGCGATATGGCAGAATATAAGATGCTTTTAAGTCAAAAAACAGTCTGAAAGTTGATTTTCGTAATTTCACAGTTAAATCCAGTTTTATTAGTATAGTAGTTTAGTAGTTTACTTACATGTAAATATCTGGCACTGGAAACATATATGTCCGATGCAAATACATCCCATTGAATTGAATTTAAGTGAATTGAATTGAGAGAGAGAGAGAGAGAGAGAGAGAGAGAGAGAGAGAGAGAGAGAGAGAGAGCAATACAGTCAACAGAATGAACCCCTATAGGACATCAGCAGTCCAGTGAACTCCTGTGAAACTGTAGGGATGATCTCCTTGACATAACTGGGTTGTTATTGGCTGTGTAGAGAAGCATTGTGCGGTCATCTGTCAGCTACAGGATGTATATATGAATAGAATATGAATATATAACCCCTACCCCTCCCTCCCGCAGGTATTGTGTCTCTGATCTCCCTGGTGATCCTGTCCTACGACCGCTACAGCACGCTGACCGTCTATAACAAGCGGGGGCCGGACTACAAGAAGCCCCTGCTGGCGGTGGGGGGGTCCTGGCTCTACTCCGTGATCTGGACAGTGCCCCCCCTGCTGGGCTGGAGCAGCTACAGTCTGGAGGGGGCCGGGACCAGCTGCTCCGTGTCCTGGACCGAGGACACAGCACAGTCCCACGCCTACATCATCTGCCTGTTCATCTTCTGCCTGGCGCTGCCCATCCTGGTGATGGTGTACTGCTACTGCAGGCTCCTCTGGGCTGTCAAACAGGTACGCAGTGTGTGTGTGTGTGTGTGTGTGTGTCTGGGGGGTGGGGGGGGTTTGGATTGAGGTCCCAAGTCCATCCACTTTGAGAAGCTGATTAAATCCCTTTCAGTCAGAGTGGCTGATTGAAGCTGGAGCTGAGAGTGACCAGCAGAGCAGATTGGATTAACCCAGAAAATCAGTTTACAGGGTTTAAGATATAGCTGCTTGCACAAGGACTATAAGCCAATCACCAGGGACATGCCAGGCATACATTTACACACATGCTTTACAATGTACAGAATCTACTGTATATGTACGCGTGTTCCGACCTAAACCCTCTCTGGGTGCTGTTGGGGTCGGGGTGATCCCGACCTCCTCGCCCTTCCTCTGCTAATCCCTTCCTCAGAAGGGAACGCACCAGAGGACAATAAGCACCTTTTCAATGAATCCACCATCACACTCAGTTACCACACGCTGGGGTTAGGAGTCAGGCGTGGGGGGGGGGACTGTCCTGTCTGTCTGTCTGTCTGTCTGTCTGTCTGTCTGTCTGTCCTTCCAGTTTTTGGTTGATTGTTCAACTTGGAACACGTTATAGAAGAGGGGTATACATTTTGTCTGTCTGTCTGTCTGTCTGTTTTTCTATCTGCTGTCTGTCTGTCTGCCTGTCTGACTCTTTGTCTGCTGGCCATTCTCCTGTCACCTTGGTAATACAACAAGACCATTCATCCCCCTCTCTCTCCCTCTTCAAGCCCTTTGTCAGCGGGAGGAGGAGATGGATGGTGGGTGGATGGATGGATGGATGGATGGATGGGTGGAGGGAGGGAGGGAGGGAGGGAGGGAGGGAGGGAGGGAGGGAGGGAGGGAGGGATGCTGCAGGCCTGTGGCTGATGATAGGAGGCAGTGGTCTGGAACGGATGGAGTCACTGGCTCTGTGTTTGTAAGACAGAGAGGGGGGGGATTGAGAGGGAACAAACATAATTTAAAGATGGAATAGCAGGTCAGATAGAGCATGAATGATGGAGGGGAGGAGGAGGAGGAGGAGGTGGAGGAGGAGGAGGAGGAGGAGAGAAAGGTGAAGAGAAAGGGAGGACAAGACAAAATATGCATTTAGCAGGGGTGTACAGAGGGGGAGTGTGTGTGTGTGTGTGTGTGTGTGTGTGTGTGTGTAGACTCAGATATGTGACGGCGCCTGAGCTTGACGCGCTTGTACTCCAACCAAATAATCCACAACGTTTCCATGAATGTCAGTATAACAAAAGTTTATTTTAGTGCGAGATCCATACTAGAAGGCTCGTTGCAAACAAATCATAGATCAAACTTCTGTCCGTAGACTAAACCAAAATAACAAGGCCGTGTAGAAACCACTATGAGCTTAGCGGTCAAAAACTGTATGATACCGCCATACCTGAGCTCCCTGTGCTTCCTACCCCCCAAACATTTTAACAATGAAGGAGAACGTTTGGCTCCAACGTTCTGTCGCTTTTGTAGGTCTGGAAGATACTCCTTGGTCCATCTTTTCCAGAACAAATTGGTCATGTACTGTATTTGTCGCCATCTCTTCCTGGAGTAACAGTCCTCAGGCTTGAACACTCCCGGTGGAATAGAAGGATTGGTGCTCAATAGAAGAAGATGATTTGGTGTGAGAGGCTCTAAATCATTAGGGTCATCTGACGCTGTAGTGATTGGCCTGTCGTTGATGATTGACTCCCCCTCACTGAGCAGCGTCTGAAGCCCTTCTTCATCCTGTGTCTGTTGGTTCATTAAGGCACCAAGGACCCGCCTGATTGTCCTTATCTGTCTCTCCCAAATACCTCCATGGTGAGATCCAGTGGGAGGGTTAAAGATCCATGTGACACCCCTTTTGAGAAGAGTTCCCTGGATCTTCTCATCATCCAAGCCTTCAACCGCTTCCCGTAACTCACGTTCTGCTCTCACAAAGTTGGTACCGTTGTCTGAGCGGATAATCTTCACTTGCCCTCTCCTGGCTACAAACCTTCTGATGGCGTTTATGCAGGAGTTGGTATCCAAGGAATGTCCCACCTCTATGTGAACGGCCCTTATGTTCATGCACGTAAAAATGACTCCATACCGCTTGACGGTTACTCTGCCACGCCGTATTTCAAACTGGCCGAAGTAGTCGACACCCACGTTAGTGAAGGGTGGCTCGTCTGGAATCAGTCTTTCCTCGGGTAGATCAGCCATGTGCTGCTCGCCTCTGGGCCCACTCAACTTCCTGCAGCTGACGCATTTGAAACTGGTTCTTTCTCTGATTGGAAATACTTCACACAAAAAATGAACTTACAACACAAAGTAATATTTCCAGGGGCACTAGTTAGTGCACCCAACTTGGCACTTCTAGATCCCTTTAATTTCCATATGTTTGAATCCATTGTAAAGGTCAGTAGCAACACAGATCAGCAACACATTGCATTCATTTCCATAACATTCATTTCCATTGATTTGCAGTCATCAGCACATTTTAGCACAGCGCAGATTCATGAATGAGCAAGGCGCATGACGTCATCACAACACCAGACACGGCATCCAATAAGCGTTCGCTCCGTCTTCTCTCCACTCGAACTCAAACCCACACAAACACAATCCGAAGTTTCAACGACTTCCATCCCATACTCTCCAAGTCCCAATGAGACAGTCCAACACGTTGATCAGAGCCAATACATCCAGTGGGAAGAGCTCTCTCTCTCTCTCCCCTTTCCACCGCAGCGGGAGCGCAATCCAAACACGCTGATTATTAAACACGCTTGTTGTACCTTGTTTCGATGAATGGAATCGTCTCCACTTCGGTCCCAAACCGATGCGCGGACAAACCTTCAGACTGCGAGGATCCATCCAGCGGGAGGTTCTGACACCTGAGACTCAGATATGTGACGCGTCTGAGCTTGACGCGCTTGTACTCCAACCAAGTAATCCACAACGTTTCCATGAATGTCAGTATAACAAAAGTTTATTTTTGTGCGAGATCCATACTAGAAGGCTCGTTGCAAACAAATCATAGATCAAACTTCTGTCCGTAGACTAAACCAAAATAACAAGGCCGTGTAGGAACCACTATGAGCTTAGCGGTCAAAAACGGTATGATACCGCAAACCAAAAAAGGGGCGTGTCCAATTGACATTCCTAATTGACTCGGCATGTTAACCCCTTAATGATCAACAAAACAAACACGGCATGCAATAGGCTACACACTTTCATATTCTTATTCTTAGTCAGACCATATACACATTCAAATTCATAAATGAACACTTGGCACATAAGCCCTTAACTTTAAACTAAAGTAGGAGAACGTTTGGCTCCAACAGTGTGTGTATGCGTGTGCGTGTGTGTGTGTGTGTGTGTGTGTGTGTGTGTGAGAGAGAGAGAGAGAGATACATAGAGAGAAAGAGAGAGATAAGGAGACATGACAGAAATGAAATGGATACCCAGGTAGAGACAGAGATAATTAGGATGTAGCTCAGTACGTGAGCGGAGTTAGGAAGGTTTCCCCAGGGAGCTGGTTTAGGCTTTCCTAAGGAGATCTCGCTCTCATCTCTCACTAATCTCTGTTCACACACACACACACGCACACACACACGCACGCACACACACACACACACACACACACACACACACACACACACACACACACACACACTCATTCTATCCCTAAGGAGATTCTGATCACCTCCAGCCAAGTGACAGTGTGGCAGACGAGGGTCATGTTTTCATTGAACTCCCCTCCTTATTCTCTCCCTCCTCTCGTCCTGTCTGTTCTCCTCTCTCCTCTCTCCTCTCCTCTCCTCTCTCCTCTCTCCTCTAACTCTGTCCATCTCTCTCCTCTCTCCTCTCTCCTCTCCTCTCCTCTAACTCTGTCCATCTCTCTCCTCTCTCCTCTCCTCTAACTCTGTCCATCTCTCTCTCGTCCAGTCTGTTCTCCTCTCTCCTCTCCTCTAACTCTGTCCATCTCTCTCTCGTCCAGTCTGTTCTCCTCTCTCCTCTCTCCTCTCCTCTAACTCTGTCCATCTCTCTCTCATCCAGTCTGTTCTCCTCTCCTCTCTCCTCTCCTCTAACTCTGTCCATCTCTCTCTCATCTAGTCTGTTCTCCTCTCTCCTCTCCTCTAACTCTGTCCATCTCTCTCTCGTCCAGTCTGTTCTCCTCTCTCCTCTCCTCTAACTCTGTCCATCTCTCTCTCATCCAGTCTGTTCTCCTCTCTCCTCTCTCCTCTCCTCTAACTCTGTCCATCTCTCTCTCATCCAGTCTGTTCTCCTCTCTCCTCTCTCCTCTCCTCTAACTCTGTCCATCTCTCTCTCGTCCAGTCTGTTCTCCTCTCTCCTCTCTCCTCTCCTCTAACTCTGTCCATCTCTCTCCTCTCTCCTCTCCTCTAACTCTGTCCATCTCTCTCCTCTCTCCTCTCCTCTAACTCTGTCCATCTCTCTCTCATCCAGTCTGTTCTCCTCTCTCCTCTCCTCTAACTCTGTCCATCTCTCTCTCATCCAGTCTGTTCTCCTCTCTCCTCTCTCCTCTCCTCTAACTCTGTCCATCTCTCTCTCATCCAGTCTGTTCTCCTCTCTCCTCTCCTCTAACTCTGTCCATCTCTCTCTCATCCAGTCTGTTCTCCTCTCTCCTCTCTCCTCTCCTCTAACTCTGTCCATCTCTCTCTCATCCAGTCTGTTCTCCTCTCTCCTCTCCTCTAACTCTGTCCATCTCTCTCCTCTCTCCTCTCCTCTAACTCTGTCCATCTCTCTCTCGTCCAGTCTGTTCTCCTCTCTCCTCTCCTCTAACTCTGTCCATCTCTCTCTCATCCAGTCTGTTCTCCTCTCTCCTCTCTCCTCTCCTCTAACTCTGTCCATCTCTCTCTCGTCCAGTCTGTTCTCCTCTCTCCTCTCCTCTAACTCTGTCCATCTCTCTCTCGTCCAGTCTGTTCTCCTCTCTCCTCTCCTCTAACTCTGTCCATCTCTCTCTCGTCCAGTCTGTTCTCCTCTCTCCTCTCCTCTAACTCTGTCCATCTCTCTCTCGTCCAGTCTGTTCTCCTCTCTCCTCTCCTCTCCTCTCCTCTAACTCTGTCCATCTCTTCCCCATCAGGCCACTCTTCTCTTGCTGTAAACACCTCTGTTTTCTACATGGTGTTAATGTGTCATTTTACCGCCATAACCCCCCCCCCCCCATCTACCCCCCCCCCACCCCATCTACCCCCCCCCCATCCTCCCCCAGGTTGGAAAGATCCGGAAGACGGCGGCGAGGAGGCGGGAGTACCACATCCTGTTCATGGTTCTGACCACGGTGGCGTGCTACATGCTGTGCTGGATGCCCTATGGCGTGGTCGCCATGATGGCCACCTTTGGCCCCCGAGGCATCATCACACCGGTGGCCAGCGTGGTGCCGTCCCTGCTGGCGAAGAGTAGCACGGTCATCAACCCCCTCATCTACATCCTCATGAACAAGCAGGTGAGACGCCGTCATCAACCCCCTCATCTACATCCTCATGAACAAGCAGGTGAGACACGCATGGGCGTCACAGGGGGGGGGGGGGGGACTACCCAGGGCCCCAGTAGGGAGAAGGCCCTTGTGAGATTTTTCACTTGGTCACAAGCACCCCCCCCCACACACAGCTCTCTCCCAAAAGAGGCAGGGGCCCCTCAGGGATCATGTATAGGGCCCAGAATGATGTGGAACGCCCCTGCAGACACATGTGTGTGTCCGCATGTCTCCACTTATTCTGCTGTAATAACAACACATGCCACAACACTTTACATGTACAACATCTTTATTCACATTTTTTTTAAAACACTGAATTACCATTTGAATTCATATAGTCTATTTAAATACCCATTCAATACTCAGAAAGGGACGATGGGAAGGGAGGTGAGAGGAACACAGTCAGGCTGCTCAGCTTTTCAGTGACTTCCTATCATTTTTAGTGATTCCTGTCCTCTCCTCCTCCTGGGCCCTCCTGGGCCCTCCAGACCCACGGCCAGCAGAGAGGATCTGAGAGAGAGAGAGAGAGAGAGAGAGAGAGAGAGAGAGCTCTGGGGGTGTGAGAGAGAGAGAGAGAGAGAGAGAGAGAGAGAGAGAGCTCTGGGGGTGTGTGAGAGAGAGAGAGAGAGAGAGAGAGCTCTGGGGGCATGAGAGAGAGAGAGAGAGAGAGAGAGACTGGCAGAGAGCTGAGGGAGGACAGTGATCGATGAACAGAAGGGGTGAGAGGTCAAGTTAAGCAGTGACCTCCTAAAATGGACCAATCTCCCGTCACCATCTCTGGCCTCCCCAACATGCATCAAATGGTGTTTGAACAGGAGAGGACGTTTTGACTTTTGAAAGAAGTGTGACCTTTTCTAAGTAATCAAAGAGGCATGTCCTAACCCTAACCCTGACCCTAACCCCCCCCCCCCCCCCCCCCGTTCAACAGAAAAACATTTAGCACCTTGGAACACCTGCTACCACACTACCCCCCCAACCCCCCCCCCCCCCCCCCCCCGCCAAAACAAAAAAAAAACACACTCACTCAATTGAATCCACCCAGTCAGTATGGAACAAAAGGAACAAAAATTTGGCACAGTTTCAAGATTCCACCACAGTCAGCCAGAAGGCTTTGGCCAGCTAATAACTGCTGCTCTCATCAGCAGCTGGATGGGATTCCCCATCCGTTTACAGTCCCTCCCACCTTCTGGCCCATACAGGACAGCACCGCACAATACAGCACACCTGGGTGGACATATTACCAGGAATTATCTCAATTACTTATCTGTGCTTGACGATTTTGCCTGGACACATGGAACCAATAGGAACCAATAGGATGGTCCCAAAAATACAAGCCCCGCCCACCTGACACTCCACTAGGTGGACTAGAGAAACATTACATTTAAAGGATTTCTAAAAGTATATTGACCAAGATCTGCAGTACACATAATATGTGAGAGGTTTAGTTGCACCTTCAGTGTGTCACAATCACAAGAACATTACAGCCACAGTGGATGAGGTTCAACACGGAAAATACAAAAATGAATGGTGGACATGATGCTGAACAAAGCAAGTCAGGGCAAAGTTTACTGTGTTGAGGAATAATTATCCACCAGGCCCAGAGCCACAGATTCACCAGGCCCAGAGCCACAGATTCACCAGGCCCAGAGCCACAGATTCACCAGGCCCAGAGCCACAGATTCACCAGGCCCAGAGCCACAGATTCACCAGGCCCAGAGCTACAGATTCACCAGGCCCAGAGCCACAGATTCACCAGGCCCAGAGCCACAGATTCACCAGGCCCAGAGACACAGATTCACCAGGCCCAGAGCCACAGATTCATCAGGCCCAGAGCCACAGAATCACCAGGCCCAGAGCAGGAGATTCTCAGCCCCGTGCTGAAAGACAACAGACCTATAGAAGCACATCCTTCTCTGTTATCTAAATGACATCTTCTCCCCCCTCTACCCCCCTCTAAGACACCATCTCCCCCCTCTAAGACACCATCTCCCCCCTCTACCCCCCTCTAACACATCATCTCCCCCCTCTAAGGTTAGAGTAAGGCATCTCCCCCCTCTACCCCCCTCTAAGACACCATCTCCCCCCTCTAAGACACCATCTCCCCCCTCTAAGACACCATCTCCCCCCTCTAAGACACCATCTCCCCCCTCTACCCCCCTCTAACACATCATCTCCCCCCTCTACCCCCCTCTAACACATCATCTCCCCCCTCTAAGACATCATCTCCCCCCTCTAAGACACCATCTCCCCCCTCTAAGACACCATCTCCCCCCTCTAAGACACCATCTCCCCCCTCTAAGACACCATCTCCCCCCTCTAAGACACCTTCTCCCCCCTCTAAGACATCCTCTCCCCCCTCTAAGACATCATCTCCCCCCTCTAAGACACCATCTCCCCCCTCTACCCCCCTCTAAGACACCATCTCCCCCCTCTAAGACATCCTCTCCCCCCTCTAAGGTGAGAGTAAGGGGGAGTGAATGAAAAGCTGATTTATTTTCAGCGCACAGCAGCTTCGCCATGTCTGGAGAGAACAGATAGAGACGTCCTCTGGCTCGGGCAGCGTGGTCTCTCCCGGCAGTCTGCTGAGCACTCACAAAGAACCCAAGAACACAGCGTGGTCTCTCCCAGCAGTCTGCTCTCACAAAGAACCCAAGAACACAAAGGGTTCCAAAATGGCTCTTGGGTTGTCCCTATGAGAAAATCCTTATTAGAACATTTGTTTGATGACATTTTTTTCATGGTTCTCCCAAAGGAAAAATGTAAAAACCAGCAGAACACGTCAAGCCATAGATATCCCTTTTTTCTGAGGCCGTGAAGCTGTAGGCTGTAGCCAGGGGTTCTTTCATCCAGATGTTAGAGAAACGTAACGACACAGTTAGGATTAGGGTTAGGACTGAGCCCTGTGTGGGTTAGGGTTAGGACTGAGCCCTGTGTGGGTTAGGGTTAGGACTGAGCCCTGTGTGGGTTAGGGTTAGGACTGAGCCCTGTGTGGGTTAGGGTTAGGACTGAGCACTGTGTGGGTTAGGGTTAGGGTTAGGACTGAGCACTGTGTGGGTTAGGGTTAGGACTGAGCACTGTGTGGGTTAGGGTTAGGGTTAGGACTGAGCACTGTGTGGGTTAGGGTTAGGGTTAGGGTTAGGACTGAGCACTGTGTGGGTTAGGGTTAGGGTTAGGACTGAGCACTGTGTGGGTTAGGGTTAGGACTGAGCACTGTGTGGGTTAGGGTTAGGACTGAGCACTGTGTGGGTTAGGGTTAGGACTGAGCACTGTGTGGGTTAGGGTTAGGACTGAGCACTGTGTGGGTTAGGGTTAGGTAGAGGACTGAGCACTGTGTGCAGGGCAGGATGGCACAAACCCACAGGTCTCTGCGTGACTTTGAGATAGTCAAACAATGACCCCAAGCAGACCCAAATGACCCTTGATCACGCAGACCCAAATGACCCTTGATCACGCAGACCCAAATGAATCCGTGCACCAAGTACTGGTTTGGATATTAGGTAAGCAGGTAGGATTACATTCATTAAAAAGTGAGATGTTTTTAAGATATGACTTGTTGACTGACTGCACTGTTAGTTAGTGTACAGGAGGTTTGAAAGCTAATTGGCTGATTTATCTATTCCTTTCTTCTTCACTGATTTATATATTCAAATTGTATGCATTCATGATTTATTAGTGAATTAATTAATTCACCAATAAAACACTAAGTCACTGCAGTTATCGCCCAAAAATAAAAGAACAAAAGTACTGCATTTAAACAGGCTCAGTTTGCTGGAAGAGCAACCCAGGGAACGTTTTCAGTTGGCCATTAGGCACAGGGTAACCAGAAGCTGATTTGAACCCCATCTATATTTGCATCCCAGATCACTTGCTCCTTACTCCTCTTTCCCTGCACCTTTAACCTCAACCCCCCAACTCTCCATTTGGGATTATCACAGATAAAAGGACTTCATTGAATTGTATTATAAATCCAATGACGGGACAACCAAAGCCTTACCCCGGATGTTCTACCTCGCGGACACAGTTGCCTCCTGCCTTTGCAGTGGAAGCCAGTGGTAAAGTGCCCAGGAGAGTGACTCTGTTGGCCAGTGGTCTGTGCAGTCGGTTTGGGAGAGTGATTCAGCATCAAGCACAGAGACATCAATACTACTGGTAAAAGAACCCTGAAGACAACACCAAAATAAGACTGGACTTTACAAGAGGATATTTAAGGAACATCACACAGCAACTGGGCTGCAGGTCAATGAAATGTACATCCTTCTTAGTTCAGTTCTGATCATGTGTGTTAGGAGAGCGAGGTGTGGCTCCAGCTTTTCTCTAACAATATGTTGTTATAGTTATAGGTGTGTGTGTGTGTGTGTGTGTGTGTGTGTGTTTAGCAGGGAAGTGTGTTTGTCATTCAGTGCAGACCATATCCCTTGAGACCGATAAAAATCACAAATATCCATGATTAAAAACAGTGGACTTTTCCTTTAGGAAGAACAAGAGAACCCAAAGCTCTCTATAAACACAGGTTCACAACAGCAAAAACACACCCGGAGATATAAAAACATGTCGTCTATCTAAAATCAGGCTGTATTGCTCCCCTAGTCAGCACCAGCGCCAGCGAGGCTCAGCTGAAGCCAAGATGAGTCCCTCAGACCGGACCGGGACTGCTACTCAGAGGATGGGCGGTTCTGTCCCTGGACGGGGACTTGTTCTAGTTCTAGTTCTGGTTCTGGTTCTGGCTCTGGTCTATAGTCCTGATGTGGACCATTCTGGTCCTGGTTCTGGTCACTGTTTGCCTCTACGTTGGTCCCACATTGAGGGGCTATGGCTTCGGTTCTCCGCAGGTTCTCCAGGGTTCTATGTGGTTCAGTTTTCCCCCAGAGGGTTATTGCACCACACCCCCCGTCAACCCCCCCCTCCCTCCCCAGTCCTAGAGCACTAGAACCTAAATCTAGAACATGGCTGTGGTGCCGGTTCTCTGGTGTGGGCCACAGGTCAAAGTTCAGGGGTCACAGTGGACGGTGCTGAAGCCTGGCAGGGTGACCCGACCCCTCCTCTTCAGGTCCTTCTCTGAGCCCCGGTTGACCCTCTGGATCAGGCTCTTTTCAAACAGCAGGGGGTGGTAGGCCCCCAGGGTGCAGGCGGTGTCGTAGTAGCGCTCGTGGTAGTGGCACAGGTCCGTCTGGCGCAGCGAGGGGATGTACTCGTACACGTGCACCTGCTCACACAGCGCCATCATCAGGAGGATGCCTGCAATGACAGCACAGTGATGATTAGATTCAGTCTGTTTAGGCTCATCTCATCTATTCACTGTGCTATACATGCAAACTTTACAGTATGCTACGAAATAACACTAGTTACACCACCCACCTTCCACACGATAGCTATCTGGTGTGCTCTTAACACACACACACACACACACACACACACACACACACACACACACACACACACACACACACACACACACACACACACACACACACTCTGTCTCTGCATGCTATTCCATATGCTGGCTACTGTCCGTTAGCATCCTCACGCAAACACCTTCAGCTTCAGCTACAAACATTCAGAAGCCGTCATGCCAGCCCCTACTGCCCCCCTACTGCCCCCCTCCAGCCCCTACTGCCCCCCTACTGCCCCCCTACTGCCCCCCT
>NC_140250.1:19590175-19592776 GCF_949987555.1 Borostomias antarcticus
GCCAACCCGTTAAGAACCAACCCGTTAAGAGCCAACCCGTTAAGAGCCAACCCGTTAAGAACCAACCCGTTAAGAGCCAACCCGTTAAGAACCAAGCCATTAAGAACCAACCCGTTAAGATCCAACCCGTTAAGAACCAAGAACAGAACCAGAACATGTGTGTGTGTGTGTGTGTGTGTGTGTGTGTGTGTGTGTTTGTGTGTGTGTGTTTTAGAACACTGCGATCACGACAGTCGGGAGACGCGTTATTTAGGTGCTACCGTCTCGTAGCACAGAACTATGAAGATACACAAGAGAACTATGAAGTTACACAAGAGAACTATGAAGATACACAAGAGAACTATGAAGTTACACAAGAGAACTATGAAGATACACAAGAGAACTATGAAGATACACAAGAGAACTATGAAGATACACAAGAGAACTATGAAGATACACAACAGAACTATGAAGATACACAAGAGAACTATGAAGATACACAAGAGAACTATGAAGATACACAAGAGAACTATGAAGATACACAAGAGAACTATGAAGATACACAAGAGAACTAAATACCACCACTATTCTGCTGCTCAATCCAATAGAAGCACACACACACACACACACACACACACACACACACACATACTTACACACTCACACATACACACACACATACACACACACACACATACACACACACACACACACACACACATACAACCCCCCGCCCCCCCCACACACACACACACACAATACAAAACTGACCAATAACAGTTAAGTAACTGAAAAGAACTCTTCCTGCTCACCACTAATCTACCAGAGATATCATCTGTCATGCAGCCAAGAGGTCTCTCTCCCGGAGACCCTTAAACACAGAGATATCATGTCATGCAGCCAAGAGGTCTCTCTCCCGGAGAGATATCCATCTGCTCCGCCATTATGACAGCAGAAACACAAGCACCGCCGAGACCAGCAACGTCACCGCAGACCAGAGAGAAACACTGACCTAGAACCAGAGAGACCAGAGAGAAACACTGACCTAGAACCAGAGAGACCAGAGAGAAACACTGACCTAGAACCAGAGAGACCAGAGAGAAACACTGACCTAGAACCAGAGAGACCAGAGAGAAACACTGACCTAGAACCAGAGAGACCAGAGAGAAACACTGACCTAGAACCAGAGAGACCAGAGAGAAACACTGACCTAGAACCAGAGAGACCAGAGAGAAACACTGACCTAGAACCAGAGAGACCAGAGAGAAACACTGACCTAGAACCAGAGAGACCAGAGAGAAACACTGACCTAGAACCAGAGAGACCAGAGAGAAACACTGACCTAGAACCAGAGAGACCAGAGAGAAACACTGACCTAGAACCAGAGAGACCAGAGAGAAACACTGACCTAGAACCAGAGAGACCAGAGAGAAACACTGACCTAGAACCAGAGAGACGCGTGGTCTGAAGAGAGAGAGAGGAAGTGAGATAAGCATTAGGGAAAAACAACATGGTGAAGAGAGAGAGGGACAGAGAGAGGGAGAGAGGGAGAGAGAGAGAGAGAGAGGGAGAGAGAGAGAGGGAGAGAGAGAGAGAGAGAGAGAGGGAGATAGGGAGAGAGAGAGAGAGAGAGAGGGAGAGAGAGAGAGAGAGGGAGAGAGATAGAGGGAGAGAGAGAGCGAGAGAGAGAGAGAGAGAGAGAGAGAGAGAGGAGTGAGCTGAATAAGAGATGTATAAATCAATGAGCTGATAATATTATTCATCCAGGCTAAATGATCAGCAGATCTTTCGCCTTCCCTCCCTCGTCTCCTTTCATGTCTCCTCCTCCCTCGTCTCCTTTCATGTCTCCTCCTCCCTCGTCTCCTTTCATGTCTCCTCCTCCCTCGTCTCCTACAGGTTCACCCCCCCCCAGCCCCAGGGGCAGGCCAGCCAGGATGTGACGGTCCAGTTCCCTCTGAAACAGCAGTCCTAGCCGCCGGTGCATCTGGAATAGGAACCATGCAGGAAGAACCATGGAACCAGGAACCATGCAGGAAGACAAGTCAAACTCTCGCACCCGAGTTGAAACGTTTTAAACTCGCTCCTCAGTAAAAATGTCGCCACATGATCGTTATCTTTCCTGGCGTCAGCTGTGTTTGTGTGTGGTTGTCAGGGGAACCGAGACCAGCCCAAACCCAGTGTGGGCGAAAGCAATAGTGACGCAGTGAGACCTGTGAACTGATCAGTTCCTCTGTGTGCTACGGGAACCGCTTCGTTTCCACATTCAAACTGTGGCACCTGGACGAGCGTCCGATCTCTGGATGATCTCTGGATGAGTGTCCGGTCTGTGGACGAGCGTTCCGGTCTGTGGATGAGCTCTGGATGATCTCTGGATGAGCGTCCGGTCTGTGGATGAGTGTCTGGTCTGTGGATGAGCGCCCGGTCTGTGGATGAGTGTCTGGTCTGTGGATGAGCGCCCGGTCTGTGGATGAGTGTCTGGTCTGTGGATGAGTGTCTGGTCTGTGGATGAGTGTCTGGTCTGTGGATGAGTGTCTGGTCTGTGGATGAGTGTCTGGTCTGTGGATGAGTGTCTGGTCTGTGGATGAGCGCCCGGTCTGTGGATGAGTGTCTGGTCTGTGGATG
>NC_140250.1:19592976-19600476 GCF_949987555.1 Borostomias antarcticus
CAGGCCCATAAACAGGCAGCTGCAAACCCAGAGGTGCCGTCGCCATGCGCTCGTTATTACCCAGGAATACAGGAACACAGGAATACAGGAACACACACAGAGGGGTGGGCAAGCAAGTGTGTGTGTGGGTGTGAGAGGGGGGGGAGTGAGTGAGTGAGTGAGTGAGTGTGTGAGTAAGTGGGCAAGCGAGTGTGTGTGTGTGTGTGTGTGTGTGTGTGTGTGTGTGTGTGTGTGTGTGCGGGTGCGTGCGGGTGCGTGCATGTGTGTGTGTGTGTGTGTGTGTGTGTGTGTGTGCGGGTGCGTGCATGTGTGTGTGTGTGTGTGTGTGTGTGTGTGTGTGTGTGTGTGTGGGTGCGTGCATGTGTGTGTGAGCTTGTGTGTGCTGATCAAGGTCAGGTTGTGTTATTATGTTTGTAGATCAGGGCGGTTTGTGGAGGGAGACAGAACATCCTGTATCACAGCCTACAGTAACCACACACAACCACACACACACAACCACACACACAACCACACACACAACCACACACACAACCACACACACACACACACACACAACCACACACAACCACACACACACACACACACAACCACACACAACCACACACACAACCACACACAACCACACACACAACCACACACACACACACACAACCACACACACAACCACACACACACACATAACCACACACAACCACACACACACACAACCACACACAACCACACACACACAACCACACACAACCACACACACACAACCACACACAACCACACACAACCACACACACACAACCACACACACACAACCACACACAACCACACACACACAACCACACACAACCACACACACACACACACACACAACCACACACACACAACCACACACACACACACACAACCACACACACACACACACACACAACCACACACAACCACACACAACCACACACACACAACCACACACAACCACACACACACAACCACACACAACCACACACAACCACACACACAGCAACCACACACAACCACACACACACAACCACACACAACCACACACAACCACACACCCCCGCCACACACAACCACACACAACCACACACCCCAGCCACACACAACCACACACCCAGCCACACACAACCACACACAACCACACACCCCAGCCACACACAACCACACACAACCACACACCCCCGCCACACACAGCCACACACAACCACACACCCCCGCCACACACAACCACACACCCCAGCCACACACAACCACACACACAACCACCCACACAACCACACACACAACCACACACCCAGCCACACACAACCACACACAACCACACACCCCAGCCACACACAACCACACACCCCAGCCACATACAAACACACATGCCTTTTACGACCCAACACACACACACTGTCCAGCTGCAACCTATGCCGCACCATGCTGCCACAGCTACGCCACAGACTGGATCTCCTCAAAGAGCATGCTGGGACTTTTCTCTCTGGCTCTGCTACAGGAAGTCTGTTAGGGGGGGGCTCAGATGTGTTTTGCATGCCTGTATAATGCGATCGTGACTTCTCTTTCATCCTCTTCCTCCCTTCCTAAAATCCGTCTGTGCTTATTGGAGCATCTGTGTTGAAGCGCCTGTCCAGAGATAAGCCAGAGAAAACTTCAAACAGACTCAGACTGGGAATACAGACGAGCTCTTTCCTCCCTCCGTACATGTTATTAATCCAGCTTCCTTCCATTGTGAAACACATACTGGGCCTGTCACAGCCCTCTCAGGTGATTGATATGTTATGCCCTCTCAGGTGATTGATATGTTATGCTCTCTCAGGTGATTGATATGTTATGCTCTCTCAGGTGATTGATATGTTATGCTCTCTCAGGTGATTGTTATGTTATGTTATGCTCTCTCAGATGATTGTTATGTTATGCTCTCTCAGGTGATTGATATGTTATGCTCTCTCAGGTGATTGTTATGTTATGCTCTCTCAGGTGATTGATATGTTATGCCCTCTCAGGTGATTGTTATGTTATGCTCTCTCAGGTGATTGATATGTTATGCTCTCTCAGGTGATTGTTATGTTATGCTCTCTCAGGTGATTGATATGTTATGATCTCTCATGTGATTGATATGTTATGCCCTCTCAGGTGATTGATATGTTATGCTCTCTCAGGTGATTGTTATGTTATGCTCTCTCAGGTGATTGATATGTTATACTCTCTCATGTGATTGATATGTTATGCTCTCTCAGGTGATTGTTATGTTATGCTCTCTCAGGTGATTGTTATGTTATGCTCTCTCAGGTGATTGTTATGTTATGCTCTCTCAGGTGATTGATATGTTATGCTCTCTCAGGTGATTGTTATGTTATGCTCTCTCAGGTGATTGTTATGTTATGCTCTCTCAGGTGATTGTTATGTTATGCTCTCTCAGGTGATTGATATGTTATGCTCTCTCAGGTGATTGATATGTTATGCTCTCTCAGGTGATTGATATGTTATGCTCTCTCATGTGATTGTTATGTTATGCTCTCTCAGGTGATTGTTATGTTATGCTCTCTCAGGTGATTGATATGTTATGCCCTCTCAGGTGATTGTTATGTTATGCTCTCTCAGGTGATTGTTATGTTATGCTCTCTCAGGTGATTGATATGTTATGTTATGCTCTCTCAGATGATTGTTATGTTATGCTCTCTCAGGTGATTGTTATGTTATGCTAGACACGCTCACACTGTGATTCTGTCATGTTCACAGCACAGATATTTACAGCACAGACGTATTTCAGTACAGTTATACAGTCTAGTCAAGTTGACCATCCGTTTCTGCTGTGGTTACAGCGCAGTAATATCCTCTCACAGTAATGTCATGATTTTGGTGTTCGATACTGTTGCCTTTCTCTTGTCCCTTTTAATGCTGTAGTCCTACTAGTTTTGGCATCGTATTAATTGCTTGTTTGTATTATCTATATGTGAGGAGAAGGTCTCAAGTAAGCATTTCATAATTCAGCGACCTGTATCTTTCTTGTGCATGGAAAATAAATGAGCATGAATCTGGAGCATCTGTGAGGGGACCATGTGCGACATCATCATCATGGCTCTAAAAACGACATCAACACAACATTGGACCAAAACAGTTGACTCTCACGCTGTTGTTGGAGTGCTGGATAATTACCCAATGAAATGAACTACGTGATGTTAATTCTATTCAAATAGTCTCATTTTAAAATACGGCGAACAATTCAACTGAGGCTATGCGATGCATTCAACACAGGAGAACTGAGAAGTGAGTCGAGCGAGACGAGATAGACCCGAGAGAGACGAGAGAGACGAGAGAGACGAGAGAGAGAGAGAGACGAGATAGAGAGAGAGATAGAGAGAGAGATAGAGAGACGGTACATGAAGATGCGTGCTGCCTCAAAGCATATTGGCTCATAATGACTGTGTATTCCATCATTGTTGGCTATAATTCTACAATTAGGGTTATTTACAACGAATGCAAAGATATCTTATTTTGTAGTGTAATGGTAAAACATCCTATAGCATAGGCTACTGTGTGTTTGTCCTAATTCAGACAAAGCAAACATGAATCTGAAAGGATAAATCTTCAACAATATTTAGGCACATTGTGTTTCATTGATATGGCTACTAATAACGGGTAAAGCGAGCCCGAGCGGTGTGAACCCACACCCCCCTGCCCGGTGACCACGGCGGGCTGATCGGTGTGAACCCAAACCCCTACCCGGGGACCACGGCGGGCTGATCGGATCTGAACCCACCCCCCTGCCCGGGGACCACGGCGGTCTGATCGGTCTGAACCCACCCCCCTGCCCGGGGACCACGGCGGGTTTATCGGGTCTGTCTGCACAAAGCGCTCCGGTGACGCGAGCAGCTGATGGAAACGCTGCAGAGAGCGCGCGGTGAACAAAGCCTTACCTAAAACAACATCCCGTCCTCATGGTCCTCATGGTCCTCATGGTCTTCCAGGCGGGTCGGGTGGTGCAGGAGAGGCTCGCCGCTGGTCCAAGCGCAGTAACGGAACCGCTTCTCCACCGAGCAGCGCAGCGGCGGTCAGTCACATAGTTGCTCCTTTTCAAGCATCCTCTCCTGAGTGTAGGAAGGGGCGGGGCCACCAGGGCCTTTTCAGCCACTTCGTTGCCGTCTCGCATGTGGCCGACTGAGATGAAGAACCATCACTACATAGGCCTAATGTAGCTTCTAACTGGTCAATATGAATATTACACACTACATAGGCCTAATGTAGCTTCTAACTGGTCAATATGAATATTATACACTACATAGGCCTAATGTAGCTTAGGTCTAACTGGTCAATATGAATATTATACACTACATAGGCCTAATGTAGCTTCTAACTGGTCAATAGGAATATTATACACTACATAGGCCTAATGTAGCTTAGGTCTAACTGGTCAATATGAATATTATACACTACATAGGCCTAATGTAGCTTCTAACTGGTCAATATGAATATTATACACTACATAGGCCTAATGTAGCTTAGGTCTAACTGGTCAATATGAATATTATACACTACATAGGCCTAATGTAGCTTAGGTCTAACTGGTCAATATGAATATTATACACTACATAGGCCTAATGTAGCTTAGGTCTAACTGGTCAATATGAATATTATACACTACATAGGCCTAATGTAGCTTAGGTCTAACTGGTCAATATGAATATTATACACTACATAGGCCTAATGTAGCTTCTAACTGGTCAATATGAATAGTATACACTACATAGGCCCAATGTAGCTTCTAACTGGTCAATATGAATATTATACACTACATAGGCCCAATGTAGCTTAGGTCTAAGTGGTCAATATGAATATTATACACTACATAGGCCTAATGTAGCTTAGGTCTAACTGGTCAATAAGAATATTATACACTACATAGGCCTAATGTAGCTTCTAACTGGTCAATATAAATATTATACACTACATAGGCCTAATGTAGCTTCTAACTGGTCAATATGAATATTATACACTACATAGGCCTAATGTAGCTTAGGTCTAACTGGTCAATATGAATATTACACACTACATAGGCCTAATGTAGCTTCTAACTGGTCAATATGAATATTATACACTACATAGGCCTAATGTAGCTTAGGTCTAACTGGTCAATATGAATATGTGTTTATTGGCGTAGCTATAAGCTACAAAATTGAATAATATTGTTCATCGACTGTTCATGGCATGCTTGCAGCTTGCCTAGTAGATTATTTTGTGGGCCCGTCAGAGTTTCGGGGTAATGTCCTCAGAAGATGTGTGGTGGGTTTTTTATTTGCCAGTGTGCGCGTGCCAACGTGCGCGTGCCAATGTGCCGGAGTGTTTCACCAGGGGGCTACGTGTGCGTTGGTCATTTGCTTTGCGACTCATCCATGGATAAATATTGACGTTAGACAGGCGCACACCACTCAGCTCACACTCAGTCTATAACTGAGGCTTTGACAGTTGGTTTTACACTCAGGAAGACAGCGGGGGGTCGGTCACCTGCTGGGAGGGGCTAGACGTGGAAACTGAGTTTGGTGGAACATTGATTTTGCAAGAGATTTCATCTCACATTTAGAGATCAATGGTCCATTGTGTAAAGAGACTGCATTTGTTAGTGTGCGTGTGTGTATGTGTGTGTGTGTGTGTGTGTGTGTGTGTGTGTGTGTGTGTGTGTGTGTGTGTGTGTGAATGAGTGTGTGCGTGTGTGCGTCTGGGCCTCTGAACATGGCCGCTCTGCGCGCATCCTCCCCCTAAGCTCCTCCCCCTGAGCGTCCTCCCCCTAAGCTCCTCCCCCTGGTCTCCCCCAGGTCCAATTGGACTAATTTTACTCTATAAATTCAGCTATAAATAGTTGATCCCACTGTCCCCCCCGTGACTCAGGGTTTAAACAGGAAGGGCTGGGTAGCACTGGGACGCCATTTTCCTGCAGTTTTAATTACCAACACCTGTTTTATTGACCCACTACCACCATCATCATCATCATCATCATCATCATCATCATTATCATCATCATCATCACCACCATCATCACCACCACCACCATCATCAGCATCATCATCATCAGGGCTGTGCCTCTATTGGGCGCTGGGGAGGCGGGGCTGTGCCTCTATTGGGCGCTGGGGAGGCGGGGCTGTGCCTCTATTGGGCGCTGTGGAGGCGGGGCTGTGCCTCTATTGGGCGCTGGGGAGGCGGAGCTGTGCCTCTATTGGGCGCTGGGGAGGCGGGGCTGTGCCTCTATTGGGCGCTGGGGAGGCGGGGCTGTGCCTCTATTGGGCGCTGTGGAGGCGGGGCTGTGCCTCTATTGGGCGCTGGGGAGGTGGGGCTGTGCCTCTATTGGGCGCTGGGGAGGCGGGGCTGTGCCTCTATTGGGCGCTGGGGAGGCGGGGCTGTGCCTCTATTGGGCGCTGGGGAGGCGGGGCTGTGCCTCTATTGGGCGCTGGGGAGGCGGGGCTGTGCCTCTATTGGGCGCTGGGGAGGCGGGGCTGTGCAGCTGAACATCAGAGACCATAGGGAGCGTTGAATGGTGTCCTATATAGCAGAAGGCAAGAGGAAGGAGGCAAAAATAGTATTGAACTCATTTACAGTATGGCGGTGCTGTTAAGATTATAAAAATTAAGATTTGGTCAAATGATCAATTAAGGCTTGTCAGCTGATATCTCTTTCACAAGCGTGGGTATTTGTCTACAAATAAACGTAGAATACTGTAGATGATACAACTTATTGAACCAGAAATCTAATCCTGGAATGATTCAATTAAACATTCAAAAATCCAATATACTTATACTTATAGACCTCAGAAATATGTGTCGAGCTTTGACCCACAGAGGATCAACAAACATCTAAATCTAGATTAAACCAAACATGCCATTTTGTCCTCAGTTACTATGCCTTCTAGCCAAGCCAGAAGTGACAAGGTAACAGGACACAAGACAGCGAGCCAGAAGTGACAAGGTAACAGGACACAAGACAGCGAGCCAGGAAGGAGAACTGGGACAGAGCATGTCTTACTTGTGTCCTTCCATGTGGGGACCAGGTCAGGCGATCGCCTGGCCGATCAGCTCATATAGGATGGGGTCCTTCAACCGCCATCTTGTTTTTACAGGGTCATGTCCGGCCGGCCCCTCCTGTCCTCAGCTCCCTGTTCCTCATCGCCACGGTGATCAGGCCCATTAGAAAACCTGAGCCAACATAGCTAGTTTCCATAGCGACGGGCAGAACGGTCCCGTCTCATTGGTCGCCTCGTGGCGTTAGCGCCCGGCCGTCGTTATGACCCGACAGCCTCGGCTGATTAGAGGGGACAGGTCCTCACGTCTGGAGACCAGCTGACCCCTCCGGAACACACTGGTCTGACAGCACTGAGACCACAGAGACCAGATGACCCCTCTGGACCAGCTGACCTCTCAGAGACCAGCTGACCCCTCTGGACCAGCTGACCCCTCTGGATCACACTGGTCTGACAGCACTGAGACCAGCACACTCACTGCT
>NC_140250.1:19605476-19607976 GCF_949987555.1 Borostomias antarcticus
TAATGTATGAAATTGTATATAGTCATACACGATTAGATATCATAGGCTACAGCCTGTTCTCTCTATGCCCTATTCCTGTTCTCTTGGTTCTGCTGAGGTTAGAAGTTCAGTTGGACTCTGATCCTGGTGGCTGGACACTTAAGCAAACTCCTCTGTTGATCTAAGCTCATGGCGACTGGTCAGGACAGGCCAGGTTAAGCGCCAGCTTCTTCACAGCAAACTGCAGACTATCCTCTATAAGTCCCATCATGTTGTGCCAATACATCATCATCAGACCGTTATATCTGTGTTATCATTTCATGAATCCAGTTGATTGCAGTCAATCCGGGATGAAGTGTCGTTTGAGGGTTTGTCAATAAAACACTAAGTCTCATAATAGCAACTCTGTCTTCCGTCTAATTCATCTTTAAAGTAATAAATCTCCATCACTATAAAAATGTGTGAAATGTGCATTCGTAGTAGCTAAATCGGAAAAACAGCAGATATCTTGTTCCAACAAGACTGAGCCACCAGGACTGAGCCAGCAGGATTGAGCCACCAGGACTGAGCCACCAGGACTGAGCCACCAGGATTGAGCCACCAGGACTGAGCCACCAGGACTGAGCCAGCCAGGACTGAGCCAGCCAGGACTGAGCCACCAGGACTGAGCCAGCCAGGACTGAGCCACCAGGACTGAGCCAGGACTGAGCCAGCCAGGACTGAGCCACCAGGACTGAGCCACCAGGACTGAGCCAGCCAGGACTGAGCCAGCCAGGACTGAGCCAGGACTGAGCCAGCCAGGACTGAGCCACCAGGACTGAGCCACCAGGACTGAGCCACCAGGACTGAGCCAGCCAGGAATGAGCCACCAGGACTGAGCCAGCCAGGACTGAGCCAGCCAGGAATGAGCCACCAGGACTGAGCCAGCCAGGACTGAGCCACCAGGACTGAGCCAGCCAGGACTGAGCCAGGACTGAGCCACCAGGACTGAGCCAGCCAGGACTGAGCCAGCCAGGACTGAGCCACCAGGACTGAGCCACCAGGACTGAGCCAGCCAGGACTGAGCCACCAGGACTGAGCCAGCCAGGACTGAGCCAGCCAGCCAGCCAGGACTGAGCCACCAGGACTGAGCCACCAGGACTGAGCCAGCCAGGACGTCTCCTGTTTATATGTGTGGTATTTATTCAGCTTGGGAAATCCCACCATCTCTAGTACTAAATCAGGCTATGGAAAAATGGTGGACACACACACACACACACACACACACACACACACACACACACTCAAATACACGCGCGCTTTTTCCTCTATTCGGGAGAGCCAATCAGGAAGCATCTAGAGACCAATAGAAACACCTGCTGTAATTAAATCAACAGCATTTAGTCAGAATGAGTGAAAGTTCCCAGACGTTCCCACGCGGCTGCTCTTTAGAACCTGTTCTCTCTCACGCGGCTGCTCTTTACAACCTGTGCTCTCTCTGCTTCCGCTCACAACCTCTGATTGAGGCAGATGTGATTCTCCTGGAAATATCTGTGGCTTCAAATAAAGCTATAAGACGTTATGTACAGAGGAACAGAAGTCTTTGTCCTCAGAGGCAGGTCGAACATTTTGCAAGTGTGATGATTTAGCTGGAGTGTCAGGAGAAGCTCAAGGGGGTTTTTGATGGCAGAGACACTTTTAAACGTCAGAGAACGAAACTATTCCTTCTCTCTCTCCTCTGTCTCTTTCTCTTTACTGTATCTCCACGTAAGTTTCACTTCTCTCTCTCTCTCTCTCTCACTCTCATTATCACATGATTTCCTCTGAGAATTGTTACGTTGTTGTTTTGTAACGGCCATTCTCAGTCGTGTGTCCTGTGTGTGTGTTCTGTGTGTGTGTGTTCTGTGTGTGTGTTCTGTGTGTGTGTTCTGTGTGTGTGTGTGTTCTGTGTGTGTGTTCTGTGTGTGTGTGTGTGTTGTGTGTGTGTGTGTGTTCTGTGTGTGTGTGTGTGTTGTGTGCTTGCCGTTGGGTGCAAAGCCTCCCTGGAGGATGATTATGGGTTGAACTCATCCCTTCTTCCTCTGCTGGCTTCATCCCTCCTCTCCTCATCCAGGGAGGAAGGCTGCTGCAGACGCCTCCTCTCCCTCCAATAACACACCAGAACTAACACACCAGAACTAACACACCAGAAATAACACACCAGAAATAACACACCAGAACTAACACACCAGAAATAACACACCAGAAATAACACACCAGAAATAACACACCAGAACTAACACACCAGAAATAACACACCAGAAATAACACACCAGAAATACCACACCAGAAATAACACACCAGAACTAACACACCAGAAATAACACACCAGAAATAACACACCAGAAATACCACACCAGAAATAACACACCAGAACTAACACACCAGAACTAACACACCAGAAATAACACACCAGAACTAACACACCAGAACTGTATTAGTCTGCTTCACAGCTGAAATGCTCATGTCTGTTGTTCCGTGCGCTCCGCTGCACTATTTGTGT
>NC_140250.1:19612976-19625265 GCF_949987555.1 Borostomias antarcticus
CCATGAAAATCACAAACAGGATTGGTGACAAAGCGCAGCCCTGGCGGAGGCCAACACCCACCGGAAAGGCAGACGACTTACTGCCGAGGACCCGGACAGAGCTCTCGCTCTGGGTGTACAGGGATTGGATGGCCCTAAGTAGGGACCCCCTCACCCCATACTCCCGCATAACCCTCCACAAGACCTCTCGGGGGACCCGGTCGTAAGCCTTCTCCAAGTCCACAAAACACATGTAGACAGGTTGGGCAAACTCCCAAGCCCCCTCCAAGATCCTTGCGAGAGTGAAGAGCTGGTCGGTAGTTCCACGACCAGGACGAAATCCGCATTGTTCCTCTTCGATCTGAGGTTCGACTATCGGCCGGACCCTCCTTTCCAGCACCTTGGAGTAAACTTTCCCTGGGAGGCTGAGTAATGTGATGCCTCTATAATTCGCACACACCCTCTGGTCCCCTTTTTTGAATATTGGGACCACCACCCCAGTCTGCCACTCCTTCGGCACTGACCCAGACTTCCACGCAGTGTTACAGAGGCGTGTCAACCAAGACAGCCCCTCTACACCCAGCGCCTTCAGCATTTCTGGACGGATCTCATCAGTCCCTGGGGCTCTGCCACTGTGGAGTTGTTTGACTACCTCAGTGACCTCCTCCAAGGACATTGACGACCCCCCATCATCTTCCGGCTCTGCCTCGATCGTAGAGGGTGGATTAGTCGGGTTCAGGAGTTCCTCAAAGTGCTCCTTCCAACGCTCAACAACCTCCTCAGTTGAGGTCAGCAGTGTCCCCTCCTTGCTGTATACAGCTTGGATGGTCCCCCGCTTTCCCTTCCTGAGGTGTCTGATGGTCTTCCAGAAACACTTTGGTGCCGACCGAAAGTCCTTCTCCATGGTTTCTCCGAACTCCTCCCAAACCCGCTGCTTTGCCTTGGTCACGGCCGCAGCCCTCCGGGCCAGTCGATACCCTGCAACTGTTTCTGGGGTCTCCCGGGCTAACATAACCCGGAAGGCCTCCTTCTTCAGTCGGACGGCTTCCCTCACCACCGCTGTCCACCACGGTGTCCGAGGGTTACCGCCCCTTGAGGTACCTATGGCCCTCAGGCCACAGCTCCCAGCCGCAGCTTCAGCAATGGAGGCTTTGAACACCGACCACTCATGCTCGATGTCCCCAACCTCCACAGGGATGCCTGAGAAGCTCCGCCGGAGGTGGCAATTGAAATCTCTCCGGACAGGCTCTTCCTCCAGACGTTCCCAGTTCACCCTCACTACACGCTTGGGTTTTCCAGGTCTGTCCAGAAGTTTCCCCCGCCATCGAAACCAGCTCACCACCAGATGGTGATCAGTGGACAGCTCTGCCCCTCTCTTTACCCGAGTGTCCAAAACGCATGGCCTCAGATCAGATGATACGATAACGAAATCGATCATCGACCTTCGGCCTAAGGTGTTCTGATGCCAGGTGTACTTGTGGGCATCCTTGTGTTCGAACATGGTGTTTGTTATGGACAAACCGTGACTAGCACAGAAGTCCAACAACAAAACACCACTCGGGTTCAGATCGTGGTGGCCATGCCTCCCAATCACGCCCCTCCAAGTTTCTCCATCATTGCCTACGTGTGCATTGAAGTCCCCCAGTAGGACACTGGAGTCCCCTGCAGGAGCCCCCAAAAGGACTCCACTCAGGGTCTGCAGGAAGGCTGAGTACTCTGAACTGCTGTTCGGTGCATAAGCACAAACCACAGTCAGAGTCCCCCCCCCCACAGTCCTAAGGCGCAGGGAGGCGACCCTCTCGTCCACTGGGGTGAACTCCAGCACAGAGGCGCTCAGCTGGGGGCTAGCTAGTATAGCCACACCTGCCTTACGCCTCATACCGTGAGCAACTCCGGAGAAGAACAGGGTCCAACCCCTATCCAGGAGTTTGGTTCCGGCGCCGGTGCTGTGCATGGAGGTTAGCCCCACCAGGTGTAATTGGTATCGCTCCACCTCCCTCACAAGCTCCGGCTCCTTCCCCCCCAGCGAGGTCACGTTCCATGTCCCCAGAGCCAGCCTTTGCCGCCCGGGTCCGGTCCGTCGGTGTCCCCCGCTTTCACCGCCACCTAGTTGGCAGCGCACCCGACCCCGACAATTCCTCCCGCGGGTGGTGGGTCCACGGGACGATGGAGGAGGAGATGGTGCTTCCACGTTGCTTATTCGGGCTGGGCCCGGCCGGGCTCCGTGGTAAGCCCGGCCACCAGGCGCTCGCATGCGGGCCCTCCGTCTGGGCCTGGCTCCAGACGAGGGCCCCGGGCTTCCTCCGGGCCGGGTCTCTCTTCCATTAGGTTTTAATTTCATCAGGGTTTTTTGCCTGTAACCCCAGGTAGGGGGGCTAGGGGGTACTACCACTTGCCCAAGGTGGACCCCCAGACTAGTGGAAGGAAGGAGGCGTCTTACTTCTCCATTCTAGTTTTGCAACTAGCCACTGCCTGAGATAGATCAATCAATCAATTAATCAATCAAATATTTATTTGTATAGCGCATTTCATACCCAGAGGCAACACAATGCGCTTTACAGAGAACAAGGGAGGTGGGCAAACGACCCACCCCTACATATTCCAGAGGGAAGCAAAAAAACAGTAATCACCCGGGGGCCAGATAAGTGAGCTGTAAATATTCTTCCCTGACCCCTCTCAACAAGGCGATCGAGCTCCTGGAGTATGTTTGTCTACCGGCTAAGAACATTTATAAAGCAATACATTACATTAAATTACATTTCAGAGTAAGAGAGGCTAAAAAAGCATCATAGGAGAGACATGGCAAATACTTGTGTGTGTTTGCTATGGCCCAGGCCTAAAGCCGGATGTGGGCTGGTGTCTGTGTGTACGTGTGTGTGTGTTAACTAATTTGCTACGACATCCACAGCAGACACGGGGGTATCTATTGGACTCAGGGTGTCTGCTGGTGACAGTGGGGCATCCACTGGACCTGATAGATCAAATAAAGAGATCATAACATGTCGGTGTCGGGGGGGGGGGGGGGAAGGAAGGAAGGAAGGAAGGAAGGAAGGAAGGAAGGAAGGAAGGAAGGAAGGATCAAATATGGTTCTCTAAGCTCCAGGTCAAATGAGCCAGAGTCAAGCAGATAAATGAGTGTTATTCATACTTCTAAGGCAATGGTTGACCTTAAACAACTATCCCTGTCTGAACATCACACACAGAGTCAAATGTTTATAATCAGACAATTACATCATTAGCTAGAAATAGTGATCAAAGAGCACAGAGCTCCGCCCCTGAATGCATTTTGCAGCTCTGTGAACAACGAAATAGAATGGGCACTAAATTGGCCGTTGCTACACCCCTGATGTGTGTAATCCTAGTCCAACACACGAATGGAGGTTAGGGGCCGTCCAGGTCATGTTTGGGTGTGACCCCACGGTGTGACCCCACCCGTTCATCAGGATCCACGCCAGAGTTTATGGGTTGTTAGTTGACCCATGCGACCTCCCTCCACCGAGTTTAATGAGCATCAGTCTGGTAGTTTAAGGGGGAGGGTTGTCTGCCTGTAGTTCTGACTGAATGTGTCTGACCCAGCACACACACAACCCCCATCCTTGTGTGAGAATGTAAACATTGTAGCCGTGTGTTTTGAGTTACACCATATTCCCAGTACAGGGTACGGTGGGCTTGTTTATGTTACACCATATTCACAGTACAGGGTGCGGTGGGCTTGTTCTGTTCAGACGGTCCTGGACTTTGATGCAGCTGCTCAGCATCATGAGTTCATTTTCCTCCATGAAGCTGGATTCAATCTGGCGTTAAAGGTAACGGGACAAAGAGCTGCTGTGAGCACAATACTGAGGGCTGAGCTTTGAGCTCCCTGGTGGGTCGGGACATTCTGCTTACGCCTGCATTTACCCCTGCATTTACCCCTGCATTTACCCCTGCATTTACCCCTGCATTTACCCCTGCATTTACTCCTGCATTTACCCCTGCATTTACTCCTGCATTTACCCCTGCATTTACCCCTGCATTTACCCCTGCATTTACCCCTGCATTTACCCCTGCATTTACCCCTGCATTTACTCCTGCCTACAGTATAAATCCAGTTTCTTCTTTCCGCCGCGTACACCATTGACCCAAACAATTCAGTATGTTGTGAAACTACACGGCGATGATCGTTTCTGATTCTGACATGACATCACCCCCCCACCTCGGCTGGCCTCCCCCAATTTACCCATCATGCACTGTGACGACTTCCTGTGTGTGTCTGCCCGGGGCTGGCGTGGAGACGGGTCTTTCTGCTCACTCGACCGAGTGTGACAGGGAAGAGGGGGTGAGGAGGGGTCAGAGTGTGACAGGGAAGAGGGGGTGAGGAGGGGTCAGAGTGTGACAGGGAAGAGGGGGTCAGGACTGGACCGAGTGTGACAGGGAAGAGGGGGTGAGGAGGGGTCAGGACTGGACCGCTCAGCCTGGCGCGAAGCCCCTAACAGGCTGGCACTCCCTGAGATAACATTTAGACAGCCGCGCCCTGAGGGGGTGGGGGTGTGGGGGGGGTGGGTATGAGGGGGGGTAGATGGAGAGAGATACAGGAAAAGGCCAAGATGCTGGAATGTGATTATAAAACATGCTTTCTGCACCAATGGTTTTTCATGTCTTTTTTTCAATGTAATTCACTTCCTGATTGACAGTGTTGAGATTAACCCCCCAGCCATGATAGCATGTGTAGATCTGATAGTTCCGTTACCTCTATGAGATGTACGTGTGTGTGTGACGGGGGGCTTGTATAACTGTGAGGTTCAGGGGACCGGGGACTGGGCCCAACAAGTTTAGGGTTCATTTTTAGGGTTAGGGCTTGTAAGGTTAGGATGTTGCTGCCGACTCCAAGATTATGCTCCATAACAAATAGACTCCAACACTAAATTTACATGCGGCAGTGGCTAGTTGCAAAACTAGAATGGAGAAGTAAGACGCCTCCTTCCCTCCACTAGTCTGGGGGTCCACCTTGGGCAAGTGGTAGTACCCCCTAGCCCCCCTACCTGGGGTTACAGGCAAAAACCCTGATGACAAAACAACCTAAAGGAAGAGAGACCCGGCCCGGAGGAAGCCCGGGGCCCTCGTCTGGAGCCAGGCCCAGACGGAGGGCCCGCATGCGAGCGCCTGGTGGCCGGGCTTACCACGGAGCCCGGCCGGGCCCAGCCCGAATAAGCAACGTGGAAGCACCATCTCCTCCTCCATCGTCCCGTGGACCCACCACCCGCGGGAGGAATTGTCGGGGTCGGGTGCGCTGCCAACTAGGTGGCGGTGAAGGCGGGGGAAACCGACGGACCGGACCCGGGCGGCAAAGGCTGGCTCTGGGGACATGGAACGTGACCTCGCTGGGGGGGAAGGAGCCGGAGCTTGTGAGGGAGGTGGAGCGATACCAATTACACCTGGTGGGGCTAACCTCCACGCACAGCACCGGCGCCGGAACCAAACTCCTGGATAGGGGTTGGACCCTGTTCTTCTCCGGAGTTGCTCACGGTATGAGGCGTAAGGCAGGTGTGGCTATACTAGCTAGCCCCCAGCTGAGCGCCTCTGTGCTGGAGTTCACCCCAGTGGACGAGAGGGTCGCCTCCCTGCGCCTTAGGACTGTGGGGGGGGGGCTCTGACTGTGGTTTGTGCTTATGCACCGAACAGCAGTTCAGAGTACTCAGCCTTCCTGCAGACCCTGAGTGGAGTCCTTTTGGGGGCTCCTGCAGGGGACTCCAGTGTCCTACTGGGGGACTTCAATGCACACGTAGGCAATGATGGAGAAACTTGGAGGGGCGTGATTGGGAGGCATGGCCACCACGATCTGAACCCGAGTGGTGTTTTGTTGTTGGACTTCTGTGCTAGTCACGGTTTGTCCATAACAAACACCATGTTCGAACACAAGGATGCCCACAAGTACACCTGGCATCAGAACACCTTAGGCCGAAGGTCGATGATCGATTTCGTCATCGTATCATCTGATCTGAGGCCATGCGTTTTGGACACTCGGGTAAAGAGAGGGGCAGAGCTGTCCACTGATCACCATCTGGTGGTGAGCTGGTTTCGATGGCAGGGGAAACTTCTGGACAGACCTGGAAAACCCAAGCGTGTAGTGAGGGTGAACTGGGAACGTCTGGAGGAAGAGCCTGTCCGGAGAGATTTCAATTGCCACCTCCGGCGGAGCTTCTCAGGCATCCCTGTGGAGGTTGGGGACATCGAGCATGAGTGGTCGGTGTTCAAAGCCTCCATTGCTGAAGCTGCGGCTGGGAGCTGTGGCCTGAGGGCCATAGGTACCTCAAGGGGCGGTAACCCTCGGACACCGTGGTGGACAGCGGTGGTGAGGGAAGCCGTCCGACTGAAGAAGGAAGCCTTCCGGGTTATGTTAGCCCGGGAGACCCCAGAAACAGTTGCAGGGTATCGACTGGCCCGGAGGGCTGCGGCTTCGGCCGTGACCAAGGCAAAGCAGCGGGTGTGGGAGGAGTTCGGAGAAACCATGGAGAAGGACTTTCGGTCGGCACCAAAGTGTTTCTGGAAGACCATCAGACACCTCAGGAAGGGAAAGCGGGGGACCATCCAAGCTGTATACAGCAAGGAGGGGACACTGCTGACCTCAACTGAGGAGGTTGTTGAGCGTTGGAAGGAGCACTTTGAGGAACTCCTGAACCCGACTAATCCACCCTCTACGATCGAGGCAGAGTCGGAAGATGATGGGGGGTCGTCAATGTCCTTGGAGGAGGTCACTGAGGTAGTCAAACAACTCCACAGTGGCAGAGCCCCAGGGACTGATGAGATCCGTCCAGAAATGCTGAAGGCGCTGGGTGTAGAGGGGCTGTCTTGGTTGACACGCCTCTGTAACATTGTGTGGAAGTCTGGGTCAGTGCCGAAGGAGTGGCAGACTGGGGTGGTGGTCCCAATATTAAAAAAAAGGGGACCAGAGGGTGTGTGCGAATTATAGAGGCATCACATTACTCAGCCTCCCAGGGAAAGTTTACTCCAAGGTGCTGGAAAGGAGGGTCCGGCCGATAGTCGAACCTCAGATCGAAGAGGAACAATGCGGATTTCGTCCTGGTCGTGGAACTACCGACCAGCTCTTCACTCTCGCAAGGATCTTGGAGGGGGCTTGGGAGTTTGCCCAACCTGTCTACATGTGTTTTGTGGACTTGGAGAAGGCTTACGACCGGGTCCCCCGAGAGGTCTTGTGGAGGGTTATGCGGGAGTATGGGGTGAGGGGGTCCCTACTTAGGGCCATCCAATCCCTGTACACCCAGAGCGAGAGCTGTGTCCGGGTCCTCGGCAGTAAGTCGTCTTCCTTTCCGGTGGGTGTGGCCTCCGCCAGGGCTGCGCTTTGTCACCAATCCTGTTTGTGATTTTCATGGACAGGATATCGAGGCGAAGCCGGGGGGAGGTGGGTTTGCAGTTCGGTGAGCTGGGGATCACGTCACTGCTTTTTGCAGATGATGTGGTCCTGATGGCATCAGCTGCCTGCGACCTCCAGCACTCTCTGGATAGGTTCGCAACTGAGTGTGAAGCGGCTGGGATGAGAATAAGCACTTCTAAATCTGAGGCCATGGTTCTCAGCAGGAAATCGGTGGCCTGTCCGCTCCGAGTAGGAAATGAGTCCTTACCCCAAGTGAAGGAGTTCAAGTATCTGGGGGTCTTGTTCACGAGTGAGGGAACCATGGAGAGGGAGTTTGGCCGGAGAATCGGAGCAGCTGGTGCGGTTCTGCAGTCGCTTTACCGCACTGTTGTGACGAAAAGAGAGCTGAGCCAAAAGGCAAAGCTCTCGATCTACCGGTCTATCTTCGTCCCCACCCTCACCTATGGTCATGAAGGATGGGTCATGACCGAAAGAACGAGATCACGGATACAAGCGGCCGAAATGAGTTTTCTCCGGAGGGTGGCTGGGGTCTCCCTGAGAGATCGGGTGAGAAGTTCAGTCATCCGGGAGAGACTCGGAGTAGAGCCGCTGCTCCTTTGCGTCGAAAGGAGCCAGTTGAGGTGGTTTGGGCATCTAGTGAGGATGCCTCCTGGGCGCCTCCCTAGGGAGGTGTTCCAGGCGTGTCCGGCTGGGAGGAGGCCGCGGGGTAGACCCAGGACTAGTTGGCGGGACTACATCTCCGCACTGGCCTGTGAGCGGCTAAAGATTCCCCAGGCAGAGCTGGTTGATGCTGCTAGGGAAAGGGATGTCTGGGGCCCCCTGCTGGAGCTGCTGCCTCCGCGACCCGACCCTGGATAAGCGGATGAAGATGATGATGACTCAATTTACAAATGACACATCTACAAGTTACACATTTTATACAATTTAAAAAGGGTAAGACGACAGCTCAATGTGGATGGATTATGTACTCTATGTGGACATGAATAATACATAGATAACCCGCCCCAAGCGGCTGTGTAATGTGATGGATAGTTTCACAGCGTGTGCTTCATCCCTTTGTCTAAATTTTACTCCACAACGCCACTTAGTTGAGTAATCTTTTACATATTATTTTGCTGGTAGTTCTAGACATTGCCTGAGTGCCAAGATGAGAAGACAGAACTTACGAGCAGCTGGGAAAAAAGTTACTCAGCAAGCAACACCGTCGTCTCTCCCTAGCACCAAGCAACACCGTCGTCTCTCCCTAGCACCAAGCAACACCGTCGTCTCTCTCTAGCACCAAGCAACACCGTCGTCTCTCCCTAGCACCAAGCAACACCGTCGTCTCTACCTAGCACCAACAAAATGTCTGGTGCTGGTGCTGATACGCTAACTGATGAGGCTCCAACTAAAGCTCCCATCACCACAGACACTCGTCAGTGAACCCGAAAAGTCAAGAAAGAGTTTGGCAGTTGATCTTAATCCTCTCTTCCCTGTTATCGTCTCTGGCTACAATCAAAGCTTTGTTGGTTTCTATCCGCTCCACTGTGGCGACGCACATCTCCTCTAGCAGCATGGAGACGACGCTCACCGATCACAGAGCCAGGATCACAGAGCCCCATCACAGCCCTATCACAGCCTCATCACATCCTCATCACAGAGCCCCATCACAGCCCTATCACAGCCTCATCACAGCCTCATCACAGCCTCATCACAGCCCCATCACAGCCCTATCACAGCCCCATCACAGCCTCATCACAGCCTCATCACAGCCTCATCACAGCCCCATCACAGCCTCATCACAGCCTCATCACAGCCCCATCACAGCCTCATCACACGACTGGCTTCAGGCTAAAGGGGAGGACTTGGTGTCCCGCTTCAAAAGACAAAGCTTTAGAGTGGTGGGATATAGAGGGCAGAAATGCTAGGCAGTTCATGTCAGGCTTGTTTCGTGAGGTGGTGGGGGAGGAGTCGTTCCCTAAGACCCCAGAGCTTGACCGAGCCCACCGGGGCCTGGGACCCGCGCTCTGGACTGGACTGTGCCAGAGGCCGCCTCAATGGCCGTCCGGGCGTTGTTGGTCTCAAAGTGAGCAGAGAAAGTGTTGAGGCTGTTCAGGAGAGCAGTGTCTATAGAGGATGAGGAGCCCTTAGTCTCTCATGGTGTTTAATCCCTGCCACACACTCATGGGGTCGCCATGTTTGAATTTCCCTTCTCACTGTATTCCCTATTCGCTTCCTTCACTGCTCTCCTTGCGTTGTGCTGCGGTCTTATAATCATCCATGTCGCCAGTCTCTAGTCCTAGTTGGTCCTAGTTTGTAGGTTAGGGTGAGGGGTGAAGGGTTATATAACCCTAATGTCAAGTTCTTTAAGGTTTTCTGTGTTTGTCTCAACTCTGCCTGAACTTGATGGGCTTGGATCATTCAGAAAGGACGCTTTTGGACAACTCAGACTCTTTTTCCATTTATTTGAAAATTTTAGGAATGTTTCAGTCAGGTTGAAAACCTATGAACAAAGTATATCCAGAAACACAAATCATATTTAAATCAAATCAGTACACATTACTCTGTCAAATAAGAAGACTAAATTACACATTTATCATTATTTTATCCATCACCATTAACCCCCCACAAACAAACTCCAACCAAACAGTACAGGCACAGTAAAAAGTCAACTTTACCAGCAGTGTCTCTCTGGTGATCTCCTGGTTGAGACCATTGTTTGTGACTGGTGCATGTGTCTTATGTGCTGGTGATTTGTGAGTGTGTCTTATGTGCTGGTGATTTGTGAGTGTGTCTTATGTGCTGGTGATTTGTGAGTGTGTCTTATGTGCTGGTGATTTGTGAGTGTGTCTTATGTGCTGGTGATTTGTGAGTGTGTCTTATGTGCTGGTGATTTGTGAGGGGTGGCAGGTGTGGAATTGGTGATGTGTGCAAACAGTCTTCTTCAGCTCCATAGCTCCACAATTAAGTGGGGCACACTGCTGCCACCTAATGGACTGGAGCTGGAATTTGTCAGCACACCTAACTCTATATATATAACCCTAACTCTATATATATAACCCTAACTCTATATATATAACCCTAACTCTATATATATAACCCTAACTCTATATATATAACCCTAACTCTCTATATATAACCCTAACTCTCTATATATAACCCTAACTCTCTATATATAACCCTGACTCTATATATATAACCCTAACTCTATATATATAACCCTAACTCTATATATATATAACCCTGACTCTATATATATAACCCTAACTCTATATATATAACCCTAACTCTATATATAACCCTAACTCTATATATATAACCCTAACTCTCTATATATAACCCTAACTCTCTATATATAACCCTGACTCTATATATATAACCCTAACTCTATATATATAACCCTAACTCTATATATATATAACCCTGACTCTATATATATAACCCTAACTCTATATATAACCCTAACTCTCTATATATAACCCTCACTCTATATATATAACCCTAACTCTATATATATAACCCTAACTCTATATATATAACCCTAACTCTATATATATATAGTGGTTATATAACCCTAACTCTATATATATAGTGGTTATATAACCATAACTATATATATAGTGGTTATATAACCCTAACTCTATATATATAGTGGTTATATAACCATAACTCTATATATATAGTGGTTATATAACCCTAACTCTATATATATAGTGGTTATATAACCCTAACTCTATATATATAGTGGTTATATAACCATAACTCTATATATATATAGTGGTTATATAACCCCAACTCTATATATATAGTGGTTATATAACCCTAACTCTATATATATAGTGGTTATATAACCCTAACTCTATATATATAGTGGTTATATAACCATAACTCTATATATATAGTGGTTATATAACCATAACTCTATATATATAGTGTAAAGCATTCCGCTTTTTCCCCAAGAGTAGTTTCATTTTTCTTCGTAAGGTCGTTGAAAACTGGTCAGAATCGGTTGAATTTAGGTGTTTTTTTTATTCTAATGTTTTTAAATATTTTTCACAATTGGTTGTAAAGTGCAGCTCTGTCTCTAATCTCCCTCTCTCTCTCTCTCTTCTTAATCTCCCTCTCTCCCTCTCTCTCTCTCTTCTTAATCTCCCTCTCTCTCTCTCTTTCTTCTTTCTCTCTCTATCGCTCTTTCTTTCTCTCTCTCTCCCTCCAGCTTCATGTGTCTCTCTCTCTTTGTCCCTATATAAACTGCTTATGAGACTTGAACATTTCCTCTGAATCCATTACCAAAGCATTCATATCTAGCGTCAACTGAATGTCCATATCCCACACTTTCAAACAGAGAAATTAAGTATATAAGTTTTACACAAATTCAGATATCACACTTCCAATGACATCAGCAGAAAATGTTTCCAAAAAAGTGCCATGCACCAGTATGGGAGTTGCATGTTTCCTGTTGGAGGCATCTGCACATCCTGTGTGACTTCCTGTTAGTTTGATGAGCCAATGAGAGGGGGGATGAATACACTGCAGCCCCAAAACACAAGGGTGAGGAAAAGCAGTGAGGGGGGCGGGGCTTATGCTGTGAGAATGGATGTCAGGTGTGATGTCACGGGGTTGACCAGAGGGACAGGGGGGCAGTCGATTCACCATAGAGGGATAGAGAGGGGGGGGGGGGGGGCAGTTCTCTTGGGGGCAGGGGGTCATGACCCTGGCCTATCCTGTGATGAAGGTCACACAGCAGAACAGAGCTGGCTGGTTCCTCACATCAACACACTGGGACAGGAAGGGAGGAGAGAGAAAACAAAACAGAAAGATACAGAGAGGAAGAAGAGAAGAACACACACACACACACCACTCACACACACTCACACACTCACATACACACACTCACACACACACACTCACACACACACTCACATACACACACACTCGCACACACTCACACACACTCAC
>NC_140250.1:19630465-19640465 GCF_949987555.1 Borostomias antarcticus
ACATTATATCCCAATCTTTTAATGTACTATCTGTTAGTAGCAGTTTGTCAAGTTGACCTTCATCCACGTAGGACTATGACTGTACTGCAATATAGGTACAATTATTACAATTCAACTATACAGTACTGAGCCAATTGTTATTGTCTATTGTATAGGCAAGGTGTTCAATTGTTCAAGTGTTGGTCAGGTGTTGGTTCAAGTGTTCAAGTGTACAGTAGTGCAAAGACAATTGTATGCAGGGGCAGGGGGGTGGAAGGGAGGGACTGGTCCATGGTGCTGGGGGGTTGGGGGGGGGTATTTGTCCAGGGCAGGGGCATGGGGGTGGGGGGGGGGACTGGTCCATGGTGCTGGGGGGGGGTATTTGTCCAGGGCAGGGGCAGGGGGGTGGAAGGGAGGGACTGGTCCATGGTGCTGGGTGGGGGTATTTGTCCAGGGCAGGGGCAGGGGGGTGGAAGGGAGGGACTGGTCCATGGTGCTGGGGGGGGGTATTTGTCCAGGGCAGGGGCAGGGGGGTGGAAGGGAGGGACTGGTCCATGGTGCTGGGTGGGGGTATTTGTCCAGGGCAGGGGCAGGGGGGTGGAAGGGAGGGACTGGTCCATGGTGCTGGGGGGGGGTATTTGTCCAGGGCAGGGGCAGGGGGGTGGAAGGGAGGGACTGGTCCATGGTGCTGGGGGTTGGGGGGGGGGGTATTTGTCCAGGGCAGGGGCAGGGGGGTGGGGGGGGGTATTTGTCCAGGGCAGGGGCAGGGGGGTGGAAGGGAGGGACTGGTCCATGGTGCTGGGGGGTATTTGTCCAGGGCAGGGGCATGGGGGTGGGGGTGGAAGGGAGGGACTGGTCCATGGTGCTGGGGGGTTGGGGGGGGGTATTTGTCCAGGGCAGGGGCAGGGGGTTGGGGGGGGGGTATTTGTCCAGGGCAGGGGCAGGGGGGTGGGGGGGGTATTTGTCCAGGGCAGGGGCAGGGGGGTGGGGGGGGGGTATTTGTCCAGGGCAGGGGCAGGGGGGTGGGGGGGGGTATTTGTCCAGGGCAGGGGCAGGGGGGTGGGGGGGGTATTTGTCCAGGGCAGGGGCATGGGGGTGGGGGGGGGTATTTGTCCAGGGCAGGGGCATGGGGGTGGGGGTGGAAGGGAGGGACTGGTCCATGGTGCTGGGGGGTTGGGGGGGGGTATTTGTCCAGGGCAGGGGCATGGGGGTGGGGGGGGGTATTTGTCCAGGGCAGGGGCATGGGGGTGGGGGGGTATTTGTCCAGGGCAGGGGCATGGGGATGGGGGGGTATTTGTCCAGGGCAGGGGCATGGGGATGGGGGGGTATTTGTCCAGGGCAGGGGCATGGGGATGGGGGGGTATTTGTCCAGGGCAGGGGCATGGGGGGGTGGGGGGGTATTTGTCCAGGGCAGGGGCATGGGGGTGGGGGGTTGGGGGGGGGTATTTGTCCAGGGCAGGGGCAGGGGGGTGGGGGGGGGTATTTGTCCAGGGCAGGGGCATGGGGGTGGGGGGGGGTAATGGTGTTTATGGTTCTTAGTGGATATTGAACCACTGATGTTCTTTTTGTAATGGTTGCTGTTCTTCTGAGTTAGCGGACTTTGGGCCCAGTTAATGAGGGGAACACCCCTCACCAGGAAACAGGATGAAAAATACAAGAGCTATTAAAGCAGAGAGAGCGTCCAGAGAGCTGGGCAGCACATCAGGAAGAGAAGGCGTGGCCGTCTGGGACAGAGAGCTGGGATAAAGAGACTGACCTGCCGTCTATAAGAGACCTGGAGGGCTGAAGAACTCAGACACAACACACACACACACACACACACACACACAGAGAGACAGACGAGAGGGAGAGAGACATACAGAAGAGAGTGTACACTGACCTCCAAACACAGGTAAGACAATAACAACAGGGTATGTGATAAACAAACAAACAAACAGGGTATGTGATGCACAATGTTGTTGCAGCTATGTCACAGGTAGAGTAGCATACAGGTGGGAGGAGTTGAGACACACACACACACACACTCACACTCACACACACACACACACACACACACACAGTTCAGTGAGTGAATGACAGCGTGTGTAATCGTTCTCTCCATATTCTTAACTTCAAACTGTCTAGATCAACATGAGGACTCTGCTCTTCCTGTCCTTGACACTAACAGGTAAGGTGTTTTACAGAAGGCTGTGATTGGCTCAATATTCACTCTAAAAATATTATTATTCTAGATATTATTATTCTAGATTTCTCTTCATAAAGGCATACTCACTATAATTTTGGAATTTTTAGATTGATATTTATAACTGTTTTGTTATTGTTGTAACTTTGTAAATTTTGTGTCTGTGTTTACTTGTTTGTTTTTTTACCATGTACGGTGACCTTGGGTGTTATGAAAGGCGCCTTGAAATAAAATGCATTATTATTTATTATTTTTTTATTAGATTTAACTTGAGTTCAAAAGAAACCTTTGTAACCCCCCACTATCGCTGACCTGTGTCATATTTAGAGTTTGTATTTGTCTTGGTAAAAGAGAAAGTGTTAATACAGTGTAAGCCGTGATTGTTATCCAGAACCCTGTCCTCTCTCTGAATCTGTGTTTATGGCAGAGCATAAAGTTCCTATCAGTCACATGGACCCTTATCATCATAGCAACCCATTAATATTTAACATCTATCGGTCTCTTTACTGTGATCTTACTGGAATCACAAGGACTTCCTGGGGGACAGAAGAAGGTGCAAACCTGCTGATCCATGGCTCAGATCAGTGCACCTACGGAGGACGTCATCAGAGATACACACTGTTGACATAATGCATGTTATAATCATAACACTAATTCAAACCCTGTCATGATGTATCCTGTATCTCCAGTGGCCCAGGGAATGCCCCCACACGACCGGCTCCAGGCCCAGAGAGAGAGCAGCAGCGTCCAGAGAGACCGGCTCCCAGAACAGGGCCACGTGGTGCAGGAAGACCTCGAACCCCTGATGGCCAGGGACATGAGACCGGTACCGGTACCGAGGCCTCTGGTGCAGGAGGAGGAAACGGAGCTGGTCCCCGAGGCAGAAGGACAGCCAGCTGATGTGGTCCCTCTGGTGGAGGAGAAACCAGCAGAGTTCCTTCTGGTGGAGGTGGTACCAGCAGAAATCCCTGTGGTGGAGGAGGAACCAGCAGAAGTCCCTGTGGTGGAGGAGGAACCAGCAGAGGTCCTTCTGGTGGAGGTGGTACCAGCAGAAATCCCTCTGGTGGAGGAGGAACCAGCAGAGGTCCCTGTGGAGCAGGAGGAACCAGCAGAGGTCCCTGTGGTGGAGGAGGAACCAGCAGAGGTCCCTGTGGTGGAGGAGGAACCAGCAGAGGTCCCTGTGGTGGAGGAGGAACCAGCAGAGGTCCCTGTGGTGGAGGAGGAACCAGCAGAGGTCCCTGTGGTGGAGGAGGAACCAGCAGAGGTCCCTGTGGTGGAGGAGTCAGCTGAAACAGCCAAAGTGGTCTCTGGGGTGGAGGAGGAGAACGTAGAAGTGATCCCTATGGGGGAGCCAGAAATGGGGGAGGGGCTAGAAGTGGGCATGGAGTCAGAGGCAGAGATTCAGCTGATTGGTCCAGGGATGGAGCTGCTGCCAGTGGACCGTCTGATGGGACAGGAAGTGACCAGTGAGAAGTTCTCTCTAGAGGACCCAGCAGAGCTGAGGAATGAATTAGCAGAAGAGACAATCGTGGAACTGGAGCTGTTGCCCGAGGAGAGGCTTGGTGTGGAAGAGAAACAGTATGCCATGGCCGGAGAACCAATCATGGAGCTGGAGCCTGAGATGGGGGCGGGACACATTGGAGAGTACCCAATCGGAGCAGATGAAGGCATCATGGAGGAGGAGCCAGTGGTGGAGCTGATGCAGGGGGAGAGGTCAACCCAGGAGGGAGAGTACTTCCTAGTTAAACAACCAATCATGGAGCTGGAGCCTGAGAAGGAGACATTTGGATCCCAACCAATAATGTCAGAGGACATGATGAAAGACCCAGGGGTTGAGGGACAGTACTTCCAGTTCCAGGAGCCAATCATGGAGCTGGAGCCAGAAACACAGGGGTATCCTCATCCAATGACAGGCCTCAAATCTGTAATGGGGGAGGAGCCAGTGATGGAGTTGGAACCACTTGCAGGGGAGGAGTTCCTCGGCGAAGCGCCATTGAGGGGCGGGGCTCCAGGGGCGGGACCGCCTCTTCTCTTTGAGGGGTCAGTGATGACAGATGGCTCGATGCTGGACGGCCACGCCCACATGGGGGTGGAGCCCCAGAGTGATGGGAGGACCCTGTTGGGGGGGGTGCGTGGGAATTATGCCCAAATACAGGACGACTACACAGGTGAGAGCAAGTAACTATCCACTAACCATAGGCCTTTAGTTTGTTGATAAAAGCAACCAGTTGTCGCATCAACAGAGCATGTTCATAATCATGTTCATAATCATGTTCATAATCATGTTCATAATGCATTATCCAAGTGTCTGTAGATCATCCGTAAGATCATCCGCTACAATTGTAATCCACTGCTACCTTTTCCGGTGATTGTGAGCAGAAGTGAGACAATGATGGTGTAATACTCCGTTTGTCCACAGAGAGGCGCTCCTGTCATGGTGTGGTCCTGGAGGGGAAATGCTATGAGTTCTTCCACGGACCTGAGACGGCGCCTGATGCAGAGGTGAGTCGTGGCTGGGCCTCGGACGGTCAGAAAACAAAACCAAATCTCTTGATTTTGTTGGGTTTGAACATAAATATTTTATCATATCGATCCCTGAGGAGAAATATCTGCGGCACACGATCATAACAACAGACAACACAATACAAGACGCAGATCGTCCACCATCTCTTCTCTCCGCCACATAGCTGGATGTGCAGAGGTTTGGTCATGGTGGTTGTTCTCCGTCTGTTCCTCTGCAGTTCTTGTGCCAGGCGCGCTTCCCTGGGGGGCACCTGGCCTCCGTCACCGGCCCGCTGGGCCACACACACCTGACCGACCTGCTGCTCCGGCAGAACGGAGGAAACACACGCGCCTGGGTGGGAGGACTGCGCTACCTGGAGGTCTGCGTGTGTGTGTGTGTCTGTGTGTGTGTGTGTGTCTGCATGCTTGTGTGTGTGTGTGTGTTTGTGTGTGTGTGTGTGTGTCTGTGTGTGTGTGCGTGTCTGCGCCCGCGCGTGTGTGTGTGTCTGTGTGTGTGTGCGTGTGTGTGTGTGTGTGTGTGTGTGTGTGTGTGTGTCTGCGCGCTTGTGTGTGTGTGTTTTAGAGTTCTGCATGACTGATGTCCCATCTCTGTGTGCTCTGTGGGTCAGACCGGGCGCTTCATCTGGTTGGACGGTTCCCACTGGACCTATGACGACTTCCTGCCCGGGAGGCCCGGTAGCCCAGCTGGTGCTGGCGCCTGTGTAGAGCTGCAGGCTGGTACGACTCTTCAGGACTCAACCTCATGTCACCAAATGATCACACTAAGTGAAAATGTCATTTAGTTGTTTGGTTTTTTGGTAGTTTCAGATGCTAATGTTTCTGTGGTCTGTGTGTCTGTCTCAGGAAAAAGGAAGTTCAATGACGTGCCATGCTGGAACTTACAAGCCTTCATCTGCTCTTACCCGGTCTAAGGACTGATCTCAGACCAGCACGGCTTCTTGCACCTTATGGAAGAGTTTAGGGCCCGGTGAGGCTAAGCTGATCTCAGATCTGTTCCTGACCACCTCCATCTAACTCAGGACATCGCATCAATAATAGAATAGATGGTGTCTGTGTTTCAGTTGGTCTCACCCTGACCATGTTTCTGGCTCAAAGATCTCTGGTCTCAGAGGCCTCAGATCATTTTTTGTTCTCATTTTTCTAGGAAGGTAGTTTGTTTGTATAATGTTTCTGTAAAAAGGCAATTAAGTGAGGACTGTAAATAAAGATCATGTTTGTTAAGTATTTTTCTGCCGTGTTTATGTATAGCACAACCATAACCCTAAACCCAACACTAAGCCTAATAGCCAGACGTAACCTTAACCACTTGGTTGTAGTTTGTTGATTATTTGAGTACCAGTAGGCCATCTACAGTACAGGGGCCTTTAACATGGGGCCTTTCACATGGGGCCTTTCACATGGGGCCTTTCACATGGGGCCTTTCACAAGGGGCCTTTCACATGGGGCCTTTCACATGGGGCCTTTCAAATGGGGCCTTTAACAAGGGGCCTTTCACATGGGGCCTTTAACAAGGGGGCTTTAACAAGGGGCCTTTCACATGGGGCCTTTAACAAGGGGTCTTTAACATGGGGCCTTTAACCTGGGGCCTTTAACATGGGGCCTTTAACATGGGGCCTTTAACATGGGGCCTTTAACAAGGGGTCTTTAACATGGGGCCTTTAACCTGGGGCCTTTAACATGGGGCCTTTAACAAGTGGTCTTTAACATGGGGCCTTTAACAAGTGGTCTTTAACATGGGGTCTTTAACATGGGGCCTTTAACCTGGGGCCATGTTGTCCTCCCTCCCAGCCCAGGCCCGGGGGGCGCTGGTGTTCTGGATGTCCCAGTGGGATCAGGGAGGAATGAAGGAGTCTGTTCCTGTCCCCCTGGACGTCACCATGGCGTCAAACGCTGTTCACACCCAGGCTTCCTAATTCATCCCTCCCACCTCATTGTTCTCTGGCTATCTGTGTGTGTGTGTGTGTGTGTGTGTGTGTGTGTGTGTGTGTGTGTGTGTGTGTGTGTGTGTGTGTGTGTGTGTGTTAAGCAGTCAGAGCTACTGTGCTCCCATCCACCCTATTCAGAATTAGTGAGGCTTAGCTCCTTTAACGCAGCGGGCAGGAGAGCCTGCAGGGACAGACAGGAGGGACAGACAGGAGGGACAGACAGGAGAGACAGACAGGAGGGACATTCAGAAGGAACAGACAGACAGGAGGGACAGGAGAGACAGACAGGAGGGACAGACAGGAGAGACAGACAGATGGGACAGACAGGAGAGACAGACAGGAGAGACAGACAGATGGGACAGACAGGAGGGACAGACAGGAGAGAGACAGGAGGGACAGACAGAAGAGACAAACAGAAGGGACAGACAGACGGGACAGACAGGAGGGACAGACAGAAGAGACAAACAGACGGGACAGACAAGAGAGACAGACAGAAGGGACAGACAGGAGAGACAAACAGACGGGACAGACAAGAGAGACAGACAGACGGGACAGACAGGAGAGAGACAGGAGGGACAGACAGGAGGGACAGACAGAAGAGACAGACAGGAGGGACAGACAGGAGGGACAGACAGGAGAGACAGACAGGAGGGACAGACAGAAGAGACAGACAGGAGGGACAGACAGGAGGGACAGACAGGAGGGACAGACAGGAGGGACAGACAGCCCTGTAGCTGTGCTGTGACTCATTTTCCACTGGAGCGCAGAAGGGTCAGTGATCCTCAGACCCAGAGCTGGATTAACAGAAGGGTCAGTGATGCTCAGACCCAGAGCAGGATTAACAGAAGGGTCAGTGATCCTCAGACCCAGAGCTGGATTAACAGAAGGGTCAGTGATCCTCAGACCCAGAGCTGGATTAACAGAAGGGTCAGTGATCCTCAGACCCAGAGCTGGATTAACAGCCCACAGGTGACAATCAACTCCCTTCATCTCTCTGTTTAATGACTAATTACACACAGCAGCTCATCTTAGCTTTCTGACGGAATCGATGCTGACGACATCTGACCCATAAACACGCACACACAGACACACAAACACAAGCGCACACAGTCACATCCAAACTGAACACGCTCGGCCACCAACACACACAGTATGATACAAACTGAAAGAGGGACACACAAATCCATTCCACACACTCTCAGATCAAATCAAATTGTATTTGTATAGCGCATTTCATACACAGAGGCAACACAATATCACATCTAAAACACATAGAATGTAGAGGTACACGCGCTCACACACACACATGCACACACGCACACACGCACACACACACACACACGCACACACACACACACACACACACACACACACACACACACACACACACACACCACATTCCCCTCTGTGGTCGGTAGGAAAGCCATCTTTATCCCTGAGGCAGGTTTGCGAGAGCAGGGCCAGTGTGGTCATTGTTCGTGTCCCAGGAAAGCAGCGGCTCACAGGGCTCAGGAGCTCAGCGCTCACCAGGCCCCCCTGGTCCATACAGGGCTCAGGAGCTCAGCGCTCACCAGGCCCCCTTGGTCCCTCACAGGGCTCAGGAGCTCAGCGCTCACCAGGCCCCCCTGGTCCATACAGGGCTCAGGAGCTCAGCGCTCACCAGGCCCCCCTGGTCCATCACAGGGCCTCTGAGATCCTGACCAGCTCCGCCTGGACATCAGCAAATCATATTTATAGACAGGGCCACAGATCTCTTGATCCATAGTGAACACAAGAATAATAAATCATCATTTGAAGACAGACAGTGAGAAAGTTCCTGCGGTCTCAGTGACTCTGTGGTTCTGCTAACGTGACCCCGTGCTCCTCTGGTCAGTCTGCTAGCGTGACCCCCGTGCTCCTCTGGTCAGTCTGCTAGCGTGACCCCGTGCTCTGCTGGTCAGTCTGCTAGCGTGACCCCGTGCTCTGCTGGTCAGGCTGCTAGCGTAACCCCCGTGCTCTGCTGGTCAGTCTGCTAACGTGACCCCGTGCTCCTCTGGTCAGTCTGCTAGCGTGACCCCGTGCTCCTCTGGTCAGGCTGCTAGCGTGACCCCGTGCTCCTCTGGTCAGGCTGCTAGCGTGACCCCGTGCTCCTCTGGTCAGGCTGCTAGCGTGACCCCAGGGCTCTGCTGGTCAGGCTGCTAGCGTGACCCCAGGGCTCTGCTGGTCAGTCTGCTAGCGTGACCCCGTTCTCCTCTGGTCAGTCTGCTAGCGTGACCCCAGGGCTCTGCTGGTCAGTCTGCTGCTGTTCTGGTTAGGGTGACTCAGGAGCCGGGCTCTGGGTCTGTCTGTCATTGGCAGGCTGTGTGTGTGTGTGTGCGTGCGTGTGTGTGCGTGTGTGTGTGTGTGTGTGTGTGTGCGTGCGTGTGTGTGTGTGTGTGTGTGTCTACCATCTCTAAACTGAGGAGCACCTGTTCTTGAGCGAGCCTGGCGTCTGGCTGATAAAGACATGCTACTACGTGAAACAGGGTTTTCAGGTTGTTACAGAGACACACTGCAGCAGCAAAGATCCACAAGTCACGACAATCAGTCAAGTCCACTCCGCAGCCGGGAGCTCTGACAGTCCCGGGTCTGACCGTTCTGGGTCGGTTCTGGGTCGGCTCTGACTGGGAGATGACAGCCTGGAAACTGCCCAGAGTGTTTCCATCCCGGTTTACTGGCGGTGGCATCAGTGATCCGGTACTCAGAATGATGAACGGGATCATTTACGAGAAGATAACAAGAGGCTTTAGATGTAGTCAAACATCGTTCGACTGTCAAATGTCTAAATAAAGTGTGTGTGTGTGTGTGTGTGTGAGTGTGTGTGTGTGTGTGTGTGTGTGTGTGTGTGTGTGTGTGTGTATGTGTGTGTGTGTGTGTGTGTGAGAGAGAGATACAGTGGAGGGTAAGAGAGATAGGTATGTACTGTGCGTTGTACAGAGTGGACTAAAGATTTTCCTGCTCGACTAGAAGTCCTCATTTCAAGCAACTAGTCGACTAGTCGTTTCTTTATTATTACGATAATTATTATTATACATATAACCTTACCATACACACGGAGCGGGCGGCAGCAGCCGCCTCAGCAAAGCGGTAGACAAAAGCAAAAGCAAAAAATTTCATTTTTCACAACAGCCGAGCATCAGTGAAGAAATAAAAAATAAAGTGGAGCTACATGAGAACTCAATTTTCTGAGGTCAGAATGCAAACGAAAATGTAGCTGGCCTGTTATAGGCTATACGCACATTTCTGAATAAGAGGCCGAACGAATGAGAACGATGAAAAGAATTAGGCCAGGTTGGCTTCTCGCCAGGCCCGGCCTGTGCATTTCTGCTGCTCTCTATTATCAGCGTAGGCCTACCATACCCACAACAACACA
>NC_140250.1:19645465-19650465 GCF_949987555.1 Borostomias antarcticus
GTCTGTCTGTCTGCCTGTCTGTCTGTCTGTCTGTCTGTCTACTTGTCTGTCTGCCTGTCTGCCTGTCTGTCTGTCTGTCTGTCTACCTGTCTGTCTGTCTGCCTGTCTGTCTGCCTGCCTGTCTGTCTACCTGTCTGTCTGTCTGTCTGTCTGTCTGCCCATCAGCAGATCTCAGTTGATTGGCTCATTGACCAGCTTGTTCTTTGCTCCTCAGGGGCCTGGGTGACTGCCACCGACCTTCCTGACATCCTGCCCAACTTGACCTTTAACCTCTCACGGAACACCAAGGGTCGCTGCCGCTACACCCCCCAGGTGACCGCCCTGACCTGGGGTCGCGACCTGGAACGGAACTTCCCCCCCTCCGCCTGTCACTATGACTACGTGCTGGCGGCAGACGTGGTTTATCACCACGACCACTTGGAGGAGCTCCTAGCGACCATGCATCACTTCCTGCGTCCGGAGGGCGGGACCACGCTGCTGTGGGCCAATAAGACGAGGTTCCAGTCCGACCTGCGTTTCACAGAGCGCTTCAAGAGCAGCTTCACCACCGCCCTGCTGTCTGAGCTGCCGGAGCAGGAGGTCCAGATCTACAGGGCCAGCGCAGCACAGGGGTGAGGGGGGGGCACAGAGGGGGGGGCACAGAGGAGGGGGGGGGGCACAGAGGAGAGGGAGATGGGGGTGAGGGTGGGGGGGGCACAGAGGAGAGGGAGATGGGGGTGAGGGGGCACAGAGGAGAGGGAGATGGGGGAGAGGAGGAGACGAGAGGGAGGCCAGGAATGAGGAAAACGGAGACATGGCTTAGTGTTTCTAGTCTCTTAGTCTGACCAGCCAGACAGATCTCCACACTTGGTTCTAGCGCTGCCAACGCTGTGAGAAAGGACTGGCTGCAACACATTAGCATTCTGGGATAGGGGGGCGGGGCGGTATGTATTGTCAACCAATCACAATCGTCTTGGGCGGTGCTAGGCTTGTTTTTTTTCCAATAGAGCCCATGCAAAATAGTGTCGCCGATTGAATCTGATTGGTGCCGGCAAGAATTGAACGGTGCCAATAGGAGGCTTATCTCAAAAACCTCCGTCCTGTGAGCCAGACTAGTGTTCTACTGACATTCCTCTGAGCTGGTTTTTCTATTGTGCAACAGTTTTGCAGAAATCCACAAGTGAAACTAAAAGGACTATAAACAGTGTGTGATGTTTTCAAAATGCTGTTTTATTATTCCATCCATTATCTGAGTGAACCAGGTCACAAACAAACCCTGGACCGTGTCTGATGACATCTTCACATGTAAATAAGCACTTGTTCTCTATCATACTGCAGTGATTCTCAAAGGAGCATTACATTACTTTTTCAAAACATATAATACAACTATATTCTTAGTTATGAAAAGGTAAAAACCATTTAACTAGTCATATGTAGGTGTTTCTATGTAATTTTCTGTGTATAAATCAACACATAACTGACAGTAGCAGCAGTATTAATACAGATACAATTCTTAAACTTGCTACAAGCAAGAACAAAGGTTGCAAACTCAACGCTTCTCTAAGTACATGAATGTGAGTAGAGACATGGGATCTTCAGCACCACAGGATATAGACCAGAACTACACACCATGTTCATGGTTTACACTCCAGAAGCATGCGTTCTAGAACTCACTCTCTTTCACACACACACACACACACACACACACACACACACACACACACACACACACACAGAAAGAGAGAGATCACATGTGATCCAGACAAAATACAAAGGTGAATATGTACAGTATCTACAGTGTATCCATGCAGGTGAAGTTCCATCTATAGAATCAACGAAGGTCCCATGCAGCCTTCTGAGAGCCTCTGATAGGATGAGCCCAGCGGTCCCTCCGTTCTCTAGCTCAGGTTCTGTAGGTCCGGCTCCATTGAAGCATGTGTGTGTAGCCTGGTTGGCTCTTAGAAGGAACCATTTCCAGAGAGAGAGAGAGAGAGAGAGCAGCCCTATTAATGTACCAGTTGGGTCCTGTACGCATAATGTATATATACAATTTCATTTCATATCAAATAATGGATTGATTACATATAAGATATCGAATAATAAGCAGAAAACAAACAAAAACTGAATCCTCTACTCTCACGCGTTTTGGAGTGAGACACATTTTTGACCGTGGGTCATGTAAGCTTCTGCTTCTGCCTCTCACTCTGAAATACTGGCATTTTACCTGTTTCATGTGAAATATTGATCAGTCCATAGAAATGTATTGTGCATTTCCAAGTACATGTATGTGAAAGCTAGATCTCACGCCAGCCGGTTGGTCAAAGTGGTCAACCCTGTTGTTATTCTAAAATTGGAATGAAGTTCCACAATGATGTTGCTCCAGAGTGATGTTCCTAGTGTCTCTCAGGAGAGTTCTCTCATTGGTTGAAGTATTTTAGACCCGAGAGAAGCCAAGAGACAGTTGGGTCAGTTCCGGAATATTCTGGAACACTCACTCCGAAAAACTGATTTGTGCTGCGACCTCTCTCCTCTAGGAAAGGCAGCAGGTGGAGGACTTGGGCTGTTCCAAGATGGACTCCCTGCGCAGGTCATTAGGAACGGTGCCGGCCGGCCCCCACACGTTGAGCTCTCCGTAGATCCCCGTCTCGATCATCTCCTCCTGCCAGGGGATGCAGATGTTCCCTGAGGAGAACTCGTCACAGAACTCGCGGTCAGGCTCATCCAGGTCCACCCCCTTGACTGTGGAGAAGGCCCCAACATCGTCCAGGTCCTTTGCGTAGACCACCTTGGGGTCAGGGATGAAGGGAGGGGTCAGGAGTCCTGGGGGTGGATACAGGTATGGGGGGGGGGGGGGGGGCATTAGAAACACATTGCAAAAGCACTGACCGTCTTCATGGAAGATAAGGTGGGGGTAGCAGGGCATGTACCGGGGTGTGTTAGCGTGTGACTGGGCAGACCTGCTTTCAGCTTCCTCCAGTTGATGTCTCTGAAGAAGGCGTGGGCTCTGATGTCATCGCAGGTGTTGTTCTTGAAGCCCATCCTCTGCGTGACGTCTTTGGCCAGCAGGCCGGCGCACAGCGAGCGCGCGTTCTCGCTGAACGCCTCCGGGTAGACAACCGCGCCGGTCATGATGCGCTCCTTCAGCTCCTCACGCTCCACCTGGACCAGAGGGGACCAGCGGGTCAACACTCGAACTGAGGGGTAGAAGGGTAGAACTAGAACTGAGGGGTAGAAGGGTAGAACTAGAACTGAGGGGTAGAACTAGAACTGAGGGGTAGAGGGGTAGAACTAGAACTGAGGGGTAGAACTAGAACTGAGGGGTAGAACTAGAACTGAGGATAGAGGGGTAGAACTAGAACTGAGGGGTAGAAGGGTAGAACTAGAACTGAGGGGTAGAACTAGAACTGAGGGGTAGAGGGGTAGAACTAGAACTGAGGGGTAGAACTAGAACTGAGGGGTAGAACTAGAACTGAGGATAGAGGGGTAGAACTAGAACTGAGGGGTAGAACTAGAACTGAGGGGTAGAACTAGAACTGAGGGGTAGAGGGGTAGAACTAGAACTGAGGGGTAGAGGGGTAGAACTAGAACTGAGGGGTAGAACTAGAACTGAGGGTAGAGGGGTAGAACTAGAACTGAGGGGTAGAACTAGAACTGAGGGGTAGAACTAGAACTGAGGGGTAGAACTGAGGGGTAGAACTGAGGGGTAGAACTAGAACTGAGGGGTAGAGGGGTAGAACTAGAGCTGAGGGGTAGAACTAGAACTGAGGGGTAGAACTAGAACTGAGGGGTAGAACTAGAACTGAGGGGTAGAACTGAGGGGTAGAACTGAGGGGTAGAACTAGAACTGAGGGGTAGAACTAGAACTGAGGGGTAGAGGGGTAGAACTAGAGCTGAGGGGTAGAGGGGTAGAACTAGAGCTGAGGGGTAGAGGGGTAGAACTAGAACTGAGGGGTAGAACTAGAACTGAGGGGTAGAGGGGTAGAACTAGAGCTGAGGGGTAGAGGGGTAGAACTAGAACTGAGGGGTGGAACTAGAACTGAGGGGTAGAACTAGAACTGAGGGGTAGAGGGGTAGAACTAGAACTGAGGGGTAGAACTAGAACTGAGGGGTAGAACTAGAACTGAGGGGTAGAGGGGTAGAACTAGAACTGAGGGGTAGAACTAGAACTGAGGGGTGGAACTAGAACTGAGGGGTAGAACTAGAACTGAGGGGTAGAACTAGAAGTGAGGGGTAGAACTAGAAGTGAGGGGTAGAGGTTGAACTGAGGGGTAGAACTAGAACTGAGGGGTAGAGGGGTAGAACTAGAACTGAGGGGTAGAACTAGAACTGAGGGGTAGAACTGAGGGGTAGAACTGAGGGGTAGAACTAGAACTGATGGGTAGAGGGGTAGAACTAGAGCTGAGGGGTAGAGGGGTAGAACTAGAGCTGAGGGGTAGAGGGGTAGAACTAGAACTGAGGGGTAGAGGGGTAGAACTAGAACTGAGTGGTAGAACTAGAGCTGAGGGGTAGAGGGGTAGAACTAGAACTGAGGGGTAGAACTAGAGCTGAGGGGTAGAGGGGTAGAACTAGAGCTGAGGGGTAGAGGGGTAGAACTAGAACTGAGGGGTGGAACTAGAACTGAGGGGTAGAACTAGAACTGAGGGGTAGAACTAGAACTGAGGGGTAGAACTAGAACTGAGGGGTTGAACTAGAACTGAGGGGTAGAACTAGAACTGAGGGTAGAGGGGTAGAACTAGAACTGAGGGGTAGAACTAGAACTGAGGGGTAGAACTAGAAGTGAGGGGTAGAGGTTGAACTGAGGGGTAGAGGGGTAGAACTAGAACTGAGGGGTAGAGGGGTAGAACTAGAGCTGAGGGGTAGAACTAGAGCTGAGGGGTAGAACTAGAGCTGAGGGGTAGAACTAGAGCTGAGGGGTAGAACTATAGCTGAGGGGTAGGGGTTGAACTGGGCCGTCACCTTCTCCCCCCTCTCTCTGAAGGGGTTCTTGGCAGCCAGGAACTCGTAGAGCGTGACCCCCAGGG
>NC_140250.1:19655465-19700544 GCF_949987555.1 Borostomias antarcticus
TCCTACGCCTACTGCTTTGGATTGGTTAAAACCTGATCACACCTATGACTAAAGACTTTAGATTGATTCTGCAATGGAGTTTCCTTTGTACTCCAATTGTTTCCACAGTTTTAGCAGCAAAAGCTGAGAGAATATCCAGTCTCTGATCGAAGCACTCAGACTTGATTTGCGAGTGTCAAGGCAGCGGCAGCACCACGCCAGCTGAGCCAGACAGGACCCTCAGGCTGGTCAAGGACCTAGAGGGCCCTTTCCCTTCAGAAACTCACAGGTGTTTTTGTTGTTTTTTTACCTGCGACTAAACGTGTCCAGAAATGTGTCCAGAAATGAAAAAGAAAAAGCAGAACGGAGAGTGCTAGAGAACCATCCTGGTTACCACAGACCTACTGCCTCCACCCACAGATACAAACCAGAGGCCAGCTTATTAAAACAATCTCTATATTTAATTTGCAAATTTATATTAGATTACAGAAAAATTTTGAAGTCAGTATATGGTGTTCAGTTTTAAAAAGATCTTTTTGAACGAGTACATAAAGACCTATACGACCACATTTGAATACATCAATCATTTCCAGGTCTTCCTTCCCATCACTGACCTCTAAATACTATAAGCTACAATCATGGTAGGATCCGGATACGTCATTAACAAACAGAGCAAAGTTCCTATGGGATTGTGGGTGGTTCCCGCTGGTGCCGTAAGTCGTATGCAAAAACTACCAAAGGTGTGACAGGTGGATGGAGAGGCTATCTTTTACAATGCCAAACAAACAAATAAAAACAAAAATAAACAAGCCAACAATATCAGAGAAACAGCTGCCTACAGAACACAAGGAAGCCAGCCCAACACAGTGGGGGAAGATGACCAATTCAAATCAGTGTCAAAAAACAAAAAAACGAAAAAACGTTATCCACACATCTTAAGGAGCGGCCCCCATCCCGAGGTGCCATGGCATCAGTGTCGGCCATATTGGATTCGAGGAGTCACACTGGCAGAGCATGTCGTGGCAGAAACGCCCGCAGCCATCTTGGAAAATCAGATCACCGTGAGTCTGCCCAACTTTAATCAAAAACAACATAATGGGTATAACTATTTCACACAAGGTGGTGCACTATACATTCTCCAACAGAAGGGTTGTACACAAGATTCTTGCTTGGTTCTTGTTGTTGTTGTTGTTGTTGTTGTGGGTGGCTTGCCGAGAGCTTCAGTATGGTGCTGTGGCCAGACTTCAGATCCCAGAGGGCCGTGCTGAGTGTGACTCAGAACCCACTGAACGAGAGAGTGCATGCGTACGCGCCCCGCCCCGCCCCCTCCCTCCCCTGCACCCTGAGAGGACGGGAGGCGGGGAGGTCTGGCGAGGGAGAGCACACCGGGCGGGAGGCGGGAGGAGGAGCGCGGAGGAGACTGATCCCTGGGCCATGGCGGGGGGTTTGGAGGACTGTGCTTGTTGGAGACGCGGGAGGCGGTGGGATTTAGTCTTCGTCGTCGTTCTCGTCGTAGTCGTCCTCCTCGTCATCGTCGCCCATATAAGAGACGGGGGTCTCCACGCGAGAGCCGCTGTAGTGGGAGTCGTTGGAGCTGGAGGCCATGGTCCCGTCGGCTCCGCTGTCACTGCGGAGGGAGAGAGGGAGGGGAGGAGGGAGAGAGGGAGAGAGAAAGGTAGGGGTTGGAAAGAGAGAAGGGGAGAAGGATACACAAAGAGAGAGAATGCGTTAGAAAGAGGAAGCGACACAGTATGCAAGTGTCTATGAGCAGAGGATTAGCGGAGTCTCACCTGCCCATGTGATAGCGCCCCCCGTTGGCAGAGGTGCCTCCAGTGATGTAGACGTTACTGATGGGTCCCTGGGCCATTTCTGCAAGAGACATCATTATACCTTCCACTCACACGCAGGGGGACCATACTGTATAATTAACATTACATGACAGCACATGGGGCCATTCCCAGCCACAAAGTCTAACCAAGGACTATTCTCTTTCAATGGAGTATCTCCTGTTTAATTTAACCAATAGAGGTCATGTTGAGATTGAAATGTCCTTTTCGAATGGGGGCCCTGGTTGAGAAGGCAGCATGGTATTAGTTGAGTCTAGGACCATTGAGAAGGCAGCATGGTATTAGTTGAGTCTAGGACCATTGAGAAGGCAGCATGGTATTAGTTGAGTCTAGGACCATTGAGAAGGCAGCATGGTATTAGTTGAGTCTAGGACCATTGAGAAGGCAGCATGGTGTTAGTTGAGTCTAGGACCATTGAGAAGGCAGCATGGTATTAGTTGAGTCTAGGACCATTGAGAAGGCAGCATGGTATTAGTTGAGTCTGGGACCATTGAGAAGGCAGCATGGTATTAGTTGAGTCTAGGACCATTGAGAAGGCAGCATGGTATTAGCCGAGTCTAGGACCATTGCCGCTCTGCGCTGGGAATCAGCCTGCAGCATCAGGGGCCAGTAGGGCAGAGGAAGAGACGCCAGACTCACCTGTAACGTAGGGCTCCAGGGCCTTGGGCACCAGGCTGCGAGCGGTCTTCAGGTCCTCTGGAGAACACTTGCCCACCTCCAGGCCGCAAGCCATGCCCATGCGCTTCAGCACCTCGATGTCATCATGGATCTCAAACATGCTGTCGAAGTTGAACAGGTACTCGAACCTGCAGAGGAAGAAGAAAGAAAAGTCAGACAATAAATAGATTTTTAAAATCAAGTCAAATCATGATTAAACTAGAAAAACCGCATAGCGGCTAAATGCCTCCGCCCAACAATGCCAGTTGCAGTTAACCTAACTAACCCTAACCCTGACTAACTGCTAACCTAACCTAACACTAATGCTAGCTAGCTAACGCTAATGCTAACTAATGCTAACGCTAATGCGAGCTAGCTAAATCTAGCATTAGTGTTAGAATTAGCATTAGCTAGCTAGCATTAGCATTAGCTAGCTAGCTTTAGTGTTCAAAAGTGCCTGTTGTGATGTCACGGTGACCTTGACCTTTGACATTTGAATACCAAAATTGAATCAAATTAATCTAATTATGTCCAACTGGACATTTGGCCAAATATGTACAAATTCTGTCAAGCCGTTCTTGAGATATCGTGTTCAGCAGGCCAAAAAACCCTTTTGTGAGGTCAGTGACCCTTGACCCCCACAATGTAATCAGTTAACCCTTGAGTCCAACTGGACATTTTACCCAAATATGAACAAATTCTGTTAAGCCTTTGAGATATTGTGTTCATCAGGCCAAAAACACATTAGGAACCAACCGCAGACCATGTCATCCAGGACTGTCCCATATATCGGACACTCAATGGAATGCGCGGCCTTACGGTTGTGGATGACGAAACGGTGACATGGCTCCTGGAGGTGTGGCCGAATATAACGCCCGGGTGACCCCCCACCCAGGCTCATGGTGGTAAAAAGATAGTTCTTAGGCCCAGAGCCTGGGAGGGAGTGAAATCTACACCCAAATGAAGTAGTTCTCGTGACATCCCTCACACACAAACACACGTACTTGTCATTTGAGATGCTGCAGTCGATGACAGTTTTCTTGCTGGTGTTGACGATGATGAATGGCAGGTGGATGACGGAGTTGGGGGGCGGAGCCCTGCTGGTCTGCTGCTCCGTCTGTCGGTTCCTCTGCACCAGGTTCTTGAAGGCTATTTGCTGTATTAGAGAACCCCCCCCAAGAGAGGTTAGAACAATCAAACTTGAATCCTTCCACAAACATTTGACTTGCTCCAGTAACCCGAGGGAAATGGAGCCCAACTCACCTGTAATATGAGCTCCTGGAGCTGTGACTGTTTCTGCTTGATCCTCTCCAGGCGCTTCTGTCTCTCCACCTACAGGACGTGGCGTCATTAAAGAGGAGCAGGAAGGAGAGAGGGGGGGAAGGACCATGGATAGGTGACGTGTGTGTGTGTGTGTGTGTGTGTGTACCTCTAGGTTCTGACACTCCTGGGCAGAGTTGGTAGGCAGGCCAATCCACTTGATCTCCTTCTTCTCCTTGGAGATGATGTTCATGGCCATGAGCACGTTGAGAGCGTCGTAAACACGTCGACGGATGTTCTTCTGGTCATATACATGCTAACAGGAGAGGACAGGTTGAAATGGATTCAGGAAGTCTGGCAGAGAACAAGTTTGTTTGATGACGAGTTCTGTTTAAAGGTGTCTGCACACTGCCTCACCCAACACCACCCCAACCAACACCGCCCCACCCAACACCACCCCAACCAACACCGCCCCAACCAACACCACCCCAACCACCACCACCCCAACCAACACCGCCCAACACCACCCCAACCAACACCACCCAACACCAATGCTGGACTGGTGTGCCATGTTTGTTTGTGACTGTTGGCATTGAATTGGATTAATTTTGGAACTGAAATTTAAACTTCAGCATTCTAATAACTGCCAACTTTAGAATGTTGGGTGTTGGGTGTTGGTTGGCGTTGGTTGGGGCCGTGTGCAGACACCTTGAGAGAGTTCTGTCTGAGTCATGTTTAAACAAAGAGCTCTGTCTGGAGAATTCTGTCAGAGTAATAAGGAGGAGTTTTCTATGAGAGAATTTTGTCTGAGTGACACCATAGTGCGTTCGATCTGGGAGAATTCTGTCAAGGGTGATGCCATAATCTAGAGTTGTGTATAAGACAATTCTATCGAAGAGTGATGTCATAATGAACAGTTCTGTATGAGAGAATTCTGTCTGACAGTGATGTCATAATGAACAGTTCTGTATGAGAGAATTCTGTCTGACAGTGATGTCATAATGAACAGTTCTGTATGAGAGAATTCTGTCTGACAGTGATGTCATAATGAACAGTTCTGTATGAGAGAATTCTGTCTGACAGTGATGTCATAATGAACAGTTCTGTATGAGAGAATTCTGTCTGACAGTGATGTCATAATGAACAGTTCTGTATGAGAGAATTCTGTCTGACAGTGATGTCATAATGAACAGCTCTGTATGAGAGAATTCTGTCTGACAGTGATGTCATAATGAACAGTTCTGTATGAGAGAATTCTGTCTGACAGTGATGTCATAATGAACAGTTCTGTATGAGAGTTGTTTGAGAGTGATGCTATATTTATACAATTCTGTCAGGGTGGTTAAATGGATGTGGAAAAATTGTTGACTAAACGGCCGACTTTTGATAGGTTCTCCATGTCGACAGTAAAAGTAGTTATTAAAATCAAAACGGAGTAGGACAAATGAGCAAACCGTACCGTGCCAATAATAATAAAGCTTGTCCTTGCAATAATGTTTCATGGCTGTCACTCGCCCAGTCTTAGACCGTAGTAATATATGGGACAGAGAGAACGGGGATCTACGACCAATGGAGCAGAGCCATAATCTGGATGAGGAACATTGCTTAGCTAGCTGTGTGTGTATGTATGTGTGTGTGTGTGTGTGTGTTTGTGTGTGTGTGTGTGTGTGCACATGGGTTGGATTCCTGTCAAATGCTGCTTTACAAGGCGGGACATTTTCTACCCCAGCGCTCGTTACCAAGATCAAGGAGACGACACACAAAGGCAATGAAATTCACACAACACCCCTGGACCCTGAGTGGACAAAACAATACATTCAATATGAGGTAAAAAGCTAGAGCATAACATTAGTTGGCTAGCAGCCAGGGGGTGTTTCACAAAGCTGGCTAGCTGAGTAACTGAGTCAGCCTGACTTCTGCACAAACTCAAACACAGAAAGCTATTTTTTACTTCAGTCCATGTTCCAGATCTGAAGAGTATCCAGGTTTTACTCATTGCAAACGTCAGGCTCACTCAGTTAGCCAGCTTTGTGAAACACCCCCCAGGTAGCAAGTTATACTAGCCATGATAGCTGGCCAGCTAGCTGCTTAGCTAGCTATAACGTTACATCTTTGATTAAGCCATCAGACGATAACTAGCTCACTATGATTGAAATGTTGTACTCTCAAAACCCTAAGCTGTCTGTAAGAGTGCACCAGTATCTCAGCTGCTCAGCTACTCACCGAGTCATTGGGGGAGAGGTGGTTGTCTGCAGAGCTGAACTCGGCCACCAGCTCATCTGCCACTTCATTGTAGGTCGTCACCCCTTTCTTCTGCACCTTTTCACACACCTTCATGGAAAAATGCCGCAGGCCCTTCCCATTCTTCTCTCCCTTCTTCCCTCGTTTCCTGTGAACAGACCGGTGGTTACACACACACACACACACACACAGCCCTAGGATCGAGAACACAGACCTAGCTAGGGGTGGTGGGGCGGTGAATGTGTGTCTTTGTGCATATGAATCTGTTGTTTTATGTTCCATGTTTAATTTGACAGCAGGCCCTGAGAGCCAGAGAGGAGCAGACTGACCCTGTGGACCAGGGCGAGGCGTCTGGAGGTTGGGTCTGGGTGAGGAACTGGGAGCTGGGCGTGTGAGGGCTGCTCACCAGGATGGCGTTAGAAACACTGGGCCTCTGGGGTGTGCCAATGATATGCTGCGAGAATGGGAAACGGGAGGAGAGGGGGGGAGAGAGAGAGGAGGGGAGAGAGAGAGATAGAGGGAGAGAGAGAGAGAGAGAGAGGTATATACCTACGCCTGTGGAATCAATTTCCAGGAACGATTAGGGCCTCAGACTCTCTCGCAGTTTAAATCCAATCTTAAGACTCACCTGTTCCTCTCGGCTTCCTCTGGGGTCCTGGTTCTTATGGGTTGTCCTTTTAAGCCTGGGTCTATAAAAGCTTTCCTTTTAATCTTGGGCTTCATAATATTTTATCTTTTTAATTAATTTAGCTCTAAACTGCTTGTTTTTTGGGGGTAAATTGATTTTAATGTTTAATTATTTTTTTTTTCCCCCTTTCTGTGAAGCACGTTGAGATTTGACAAGATGTTCAAATGAGGCAAATGATATCAGGCACAAGTCTACATCTGGAGACAAGCTGCATGAACAAGCTACAGTGATTGCTTGTTTTAAACCTTCTAGTAACTGACTTAGCGTGCCAACAACTACAAAGCCTTGCACCAAGATTGTGTGCACGCATTCTAGATCGCTAGCAAAATACCTGAATAGATTATGACCAATGCCAAGATACATCTGGAAAGCACCTCAGGGAATATCCCAACTTCAGTTAATGACTCTATACAATATATAAGAGGTCAGTTATCATATTTACCCGCTGGCCCCTGACCAGTTGATGCATAAGCTGCTTTCCGTTATGTATAGATTCTCATGTATAATAATAATGGGATGACGGCAGTAATCCTGCTGACTGCAGACTGAGACCAGCTTAGGCTGAACCCCACCGGTCACCTCACAATGTTAATGGACCGGTCAACTCACAATGTTAATGGACCGGTCAACTCACAATGTTAATGGACCAGTCACCTCAAATGTTAATGGAGAGGGTTAAAATACGGGGGGAGAGAGAGAGAGAGGGGGGGGGGAAGGGAGGGAGAGGCAGAGGGAGAGGGAGAGAGAGAAAGAGGGAGAGAGAGAGGGGGGGGTGGGGAGAGAGAGGGAGGGAGAGGGAAAGGGAGGGAGAGAGAGAGGAGGTAGAGAGAGAGAAAGAGAGAAAGAGCATGTGTGCGTACACACTATTGTATGATCAACGTGTGTCAGGTTCAGATTCCTGTGTGTAGAAATGGAGTAAGAGAGTGAACAAGACAACACAGCTCAGTCAGGCTGAACCAGACAACACAGCTCAGTCAGGCTGAACAAGACAACACAGCTCAGTCAGGCTGAACAAGACAACACAGCTCAGTCAGACTGAACAAGACAACACAGCTCAGTCAGACTGAACCAGACAACACAGCTCAGTCAGACTGAACAAGACAACACAGCTCAGTCAGACTGAACAAGACAACACAGCTCAGTCAGGCTGAACCAGACAACACAGCTCAGTCAGGCTGAACAAGACAACACAGCTCAGTCAGACTGAACAAGACAACACAGCTCAGTCAGACTGAACAAGACAACACAGCTCAGTCAGACTGAACAAGACAACACAGCTCAGTCAGACTGAACAAGACAACACAGCTCAGTCAGACTGAACAAGACAACACAGCTCAGTCAGACTGAACAAGACAACACAGCTCAGTCAGACTGAACAAGACAACACAGCTCAGTCAGACTGAACAAGACAACACAGCTCAGTCAGTCTGAACAAGACAACACAGCTCAGTCAGAACAAGACAACACAGCTCAGTCAGACTGAACAAGACAACACAGCTCAGTCAGTCTGAACAAGACAACACAGCTCAGTCAGACTGAACAAGACAACACAGCTCAGTCAGTCTGAACAAGACAACACAGCTCAGTCAGACTGAACAAGACAACACAGCTCAGTCAGGCTGAACAAGACAACACAGCTCAGTCAGACTGAACAAGACAACACAGCTCAGTCAGGCTGAACAAGACAACACAGCTCAGTCAGAACAAGACAACACAGCTCAGTCAGTCTGAACAAGACAACACAGCTCAGTCAGGCTGAACAAGACAACACAGCTCAGTCAGAACAAGACAACACAGCTCAGTCAGAACAAGACAACACAGCTCAGTCAGGCTGAACACCTTCGCTCTCAAATCACTATCCTCCCATCAATGTGAGGAAAGTGACATCCTCCTAAACCTGAAGCCTCTGTGCTTGTAATGGTCTCTGCTGTGGGTTTCTCTCTGTTTAAATGAGGGGTGCTCTGCTCACCATGTGGGGCGCGATGTTGACATTGGAGGGCCCCAGGGTTTTGGGGAGCAGTTGTTTGGCCACAGGGATGGTGGCAGGATGGACCGCAACCAAAGACAGGACACCTAGGACAAAGAACAGAAGAAAAAACAACTTCATATATTTAGCACATTTCATACAAGGTAGGTAAAGCTACAAACAATAAGGCAAGTAGATGATATATGGTTTAAATATAAACAATCTGAGATTATTTTTTGTACAAATGGAGGGAGGATCAGGTCAGAGGGGAGGAATGTTTCATAACTCCAAAATATTTGGAGGAAGAGGAGGAGAGCATGAAAGCATGGGTGCTGCTCAGGGTAATCTAAAACTAAATGACCAAGACTGGTTAAGTAACAGCTGTGTACTGGAGTATGTGTTGATTTTTTTTACTTATATCAGGTTAGATCATTACCTTAAGACTGGACAGAGGGAATGAGGCTGTTATAAAGTATTAAAACGAGGCCTTGAGGATCAACTCAGTTCCTTCTGTGCAGCATCATTGCCCCCTGCTGTCGCATAGAGGCCATGAGCAGCACATGGTGACGGCCCCCTGTAGCTGCTTGACTCCCGAGCGTTCACATTCACTGTGCATAATACTGGATTTAGGCCTAATAAAACACGCAACACACTAAACGCATGACTCACCCTTACTGGGGCTCAGATTCTGGTCGATGAAAACTTTCAGTTCTCCATTAGTTTCAAGCAGACCAGCCTAAGGACGACACGAGACATGATCAGCATCAGCCCCAGACAACTCCTCACTATTTACCTCCACAACCCAGCTGTGTGTGGAACAAGGTTAGAATTAGAGATCGGTAGTAATAGAGTGAACTATCCCTTTAAATATCCTACTTCTTCTCCCAAGTAGACCCCCAGAATCTTGGATCTTGATCTGGGACAGTCAGGACTTCTCTCCCAGGCCTGTGACATGGCTGGTAGTTCACAGTAACTTACATCTTTGGCCATGATCCTAGCGGACCGGGGAAGTAGGGTTCAGGCTGAAAGGAACCTCTTCTGATACAACACCAACGTGTCCCCTGAAACAGAGGAGACTGGGAGAGTGAGTATACATGGATCTAGAATACATTAAAAGTAGGCTCACCTACAGATACGTATTCACATGTTAACATACCCACTCAAATTACAATATGGTGATGATTGGCTTATTACTCTGCATAACAGTCAACAATTTCTAAACATCTCTTTAAAATCTTGTTTTGGGCCAAACATGTAACAAGCGTTAGAGGATCTATTTTTCTAAACGTCATGCGATTAATGCACTCAAGAAAATCCCCATCAAATCCCTCCCCTCCTCTGAGAGACAGTGAGATAGGCCTCGATATGAATATGACCATATAAAGGACAATATTGAGGCCATCGGCTTTGCAGGTGCATTCTCAAAACCTGTATATTTGCATACCTGGAGTGTAATACTTGTGGACTAACGAAATAGTTGTGTAATTGTAGAAAGCCAGGCCCGCCTGCTTGCACACACACAAAGCAGATCAGCTCGTAGCTAGCAGCTACCTCGATGCAGGAGGAACAAGTCCAGATCTGCATCAACCCAATACGAGATTGGGATCATTAACTTGGCTAACAGCTGAGCATTTACACCAAGAGCATTACACATGGCCGTGTTTCAAAAGTTGAACACCTATTCACAACTTTCACCATTCATACAAAGGCCTAGGTAGATTACTAATGACCACGTCCTACGATTCCTCCAACTTTAGCTGGCTAACGTTAGCCAAGTTAGCAAGCTAGCTCTAGGACATGAGACTACCGATCACAAGTTAGCAAGCTAGCTGTAGGACATGAGCCAAGTTAGCAGGCTAGCTACAGGACATGAGACTACCGATCCCAGCTCTTCTCCTGCTGAGCTGGCTGTGTTTCTCACCCACAAACTTCTCCTGGGGGCTCAAGTAGCGAGCAAGCAAATACAGAGTTTATCTACGCGTTTCCAAAGCTTCTTCCTGCAACGACATGAGCAAGTACACTAGCTAGACTGGCCTGAGCATGCTATTGTTTAGCCAGTCAGATCACTAGCTAGCTAGCTCACCTACTACTCCCAGGTCGGTGTTAGCTAGGTGTTAGCCAGGTTAGCATGCTTAGCTTAGCACGCTGAGACTAGGATCCAATGCGATGATTGATTCACAAACACATGAGTCAACTGGCCGAAGTGGCTCAAATGTCTTTCATTTCAAGATGCGAGCAGCATGTCTGCATTTGCAAGGAAGATATGAGAACATGAGCAAATGAGCTCGGTTTTAATTCAAGTGCACTTACGAGTGCACTCTCTCCGGCTCCTCGACGGCTGTTTGTTGGCATGGAGGAAGAGGAGGGAGGAAGAGGAGGGAGGATGGAGGAAGAGGAGGGAGGATGGAGGAAGAGGAGGTCTGAATCCCCACCGACACACAGGAAACTACATTTAGGCTATTATGGATCATTTTAATGCTTTGAAAACGCACAAGTCTTAAATAGACAACTTTCAATGTCAGACAAAATATCATCCCTGAAGTCCTTAGAAACAGCAGATTAATACTAATGCATCCTTGTGTGCAAGTGTTACCTAACCTGAGCTACTCATACGGGTCAGGCATTAAGAGCAGAGTGGTTATAACCACTATAGCTCCTACATCAAGAGAAGACCACAGCCATAATGTTACATTAAAGTGGTTATACTACATCAAGAGTATACCACAGCCATAATGTGAGATCAACTGAGTATACCACAGCCATAATGTTAGATTAAGAGAATACCACAGCCTTAATGTGAGATTAACTGAGTATACCACAGCCTTAATGTGAGATCAACTGAGAATACCACAGCCATAATGTGAGATTAACTGAGTATACCACAGCCTTAATGTGAGATCAACTGAGAATACCACAGCCATAATGTTAGATTAAGAGAATACCACAGCCTTAATGTGAGATTAACTGAGTATACCACAGCCTTAATGTGAGATTAACTGAGTATACCACAGCCTTAATGTTAGATTAACTGAGTATACCACAGCCTTAATGTGAGATTAACTGAGTATACCACAGCCTTAATGTGAGATTAACTGAGTATACCACAGCCTTAATGTTAGATTAACTGAGTATACCACAGCCATAATGTCTCATTAACTGAGCATACCACAGCCTTAATGTGAGATTAACTGAGTATACCACAGCCTTAATGTGAGATTAACTGAGTATACCACAGCCTTAATGTGAGATTAACTGAGTATACCACAGCCTTAATGTGAGATTAACTGAGTATACCACAGCCTTAATGTGAGATTAACTGAGTATACCACAGCCTTAATGTGAGATTAACTGAGTATACCACAGCCTTAATGTGAGATTAATTGAGTATACCACAGCCTTAATGTTAGATTAACTGAGTATACCACAGCCTTAATGTGAGATTAACTGAGAAGACCACAGCCTTAATGTTAGATTAACTGAGAATAACAGCCTTAATGTCTCATTAACTGAATCCTTGTGCTTTAGCAGCCAACCCTCCTCGTCGTTCACGTGAACTCGTCGTTTTAATCAATGCCACCAAATAATTAATCAATGTGCAAGCTTGCTAATTAGCATCATTTCTTTTATAGACGAGCACTGCTGGTCAATTCACGAACATATGATAACGATGCTAACGTGAACAGTAGTTACTGAACTAGCTGACGTGAGCAGAGAGGGTGGCTCCATCGTGTTTTGCAACTGTTCCCACTAGTCAGCCAACGGTAGCTAAGCTAACTAAGCTAGCTTTATAGGGTTAGCTTCATCTAACCAACCCTCGAATAGTCTCGTCTATCAGTGGTTCGGTCACGTTAAGCACCAGCTAGCCAGCTAGCATCGCAGGTAGCATCGCAGCTAGTAGCTAGGTAGCATCGCTAGTTGTGCATGTTAGTATTCATTCGCATGGCAACCGGCCTGAACACAGAGTGGTCCTGGCTAGCTGTCTACTACTAGTTCTGTTCAAGTTGAGCCAGCTCGTTAGCTAGCCAGGCTGCTTAGCATAGCTAGTTAGCCCTAGCCAGGCTGCTCAGCTAAGCTAGTTAGCCCTAGCCAGGCTGCTCAGCTAAGCTAGTTAGCCCTAGCCAGGCTGCTCAGCTAAGCTAGTTAGCCCTAGCCAGGCTGCTCAGCTAAGCTAGTTAGCCCTAGCCACCATGTCAGGAACCAGGCTAGCCACCGCCACAGCTAGCTAGCACTAGCATTAGCCTTAGCCAACTTCGCTTTTAGCCAAATACCTTCCACCTTCGAGTTTAGACTAATGTTGAGCAACTATTTTGCTTAAAGATGAACTTTCCACTCGCAAAACTGAAGTTTATTGCTGAATGTTTGGTTTCTCTGTGCAGGAGCAGCCAACATTACCTTCTGCTCCTTCTGTCAAACTGATCTTGGCGGTGACTGGGATTGGAGGCATCTGATTGGTCAGCGTCTATCCGAGGTGACTGGGATTGGAGGCATCTGATTGGTCAGCGTCTATCCGCGGTGACTGGGATTGGATGCATCTGATTGGTCAGCGTCTATCCGCGGTGACTGGGATTGGAGGCATCTGATTGGTCAGCGTCTATCCCAAGCAAGCCATGCTGACAGCGGAGACCACGCCTCTAGTACTCGCTGATTGGCTAGCGCGTTAGGACTGTTTAGTCTGATGTTCTGTTATTGGTCCAGATAAACCAAGAGCCTTTTCCGGGGGTCTACTGTTTGTATCTTGGACAGGTTTGATGCCCACTACAGCTGTTAGTATAATCATGCTAGGATACACACATAATAAGGTACATTGAGCACTCCTTGCATTTGTCACTCCTTCTTCATCAGTCATGAAGCCTCGATGGGGCTGTTCTAGACCAGGTCATTGAATATAAATACCTGGGGATCTGGCTAGATAACACCCTGTCCTCACTCCACATTAACAGACTACAATCTAAGATCAAATCCAAACTTGGTTTCTTGTACAGATTCTGCTCTACCCTTAAACCCCCTGCCAAATTAACCCTTGTCCAAATGACAATACTACCCATGCTAGACTATGGTGACATCATTTACAGGTCAGCATGCAAGGGTGCACTTCAGAAGCTTGATGTCCTCTACCACTCCGCCATTCGGTTTGCCACAAATGCCCCTTTCAACACACACCACTGCACACTTTACTCCTCTGTCAACTGGCCATCCTTGCACACCCGTCGTAATACCCACTGGCTCATGCTCATTTACAAAACCCTCCTTGGTCTGTCCCCTCCCTACGTATGTCACTTACTACAAATCTCATCAGCTGCCTACAACACCCGGTGGGCTCACCACGTTCTCCTGAAAGCCCCCAAAACAAACACTGTAATAGGTAAGTCATCATTCAGGGCTGCTGCAGCCAATGACTGGAACAACTTACTAAAAACACTTCAATTGGACACTTTCATCTCCAAATCAGCCTTTAAGGTCTCCGTCAAGGACATTCTCATAGACACATGTAACTGATTCTCGTCTCACTAATTTCTCACTGCTATCTGTTACTGTCTTGCCTGTGTCCATAATTTCTCATGTGTCAGTCAATCAATCAATCAATCAATCAATCAAAGCTTTATTTGTATAGCGCATTTCATACCCAGAGGCAACACAATGCACTTTACAGAGAACAAGGGAGGTGGGCATACGTCCCACCCCTACATATTCCAGAGGGAAGCAAAAAACCAGTATCACCCGGGGGCCTACATACATACTAGGAATTTGACTAGGGTCAAGGCATATGCTTTTGCAGACGACATAGGACAGGGTGCAGGACAGGACAGTGTAAATGCAGTAGAAAAAACAGTGCAAATACAAAATAGCCTACAGTGCGACAAACAAATGATATACTGTTTTAAAAAAGGGAGGCACAAATGTAATTTACGTACTATAAACCAGGGTGGGAGGGGTCAGCCACAATCTTCCTGACCCTGAAGGGGGCCAGCCGACCCCTCCTACCCCGGCCATAATCTGGTGCCACTCCCCTGGGGCAGGAGGCTGCGGTCCATCAGGACCATGTCCACACGCCACAGAGACAGCTGCGTCCCCACGGCCATCAGCCTCTTCTACAAGGCTTGGGTCTTGCAGTGTATTTCAAAAGCATCATCTTCGTGTAGAACAGAACTTCAAGGAGGCCAAACCCGTCGAATCAACAATTTATTGAGCATGCCTAACACAGGGTCAGAACTTCGGCAATACTGGCGTTTTCATGGAGGTGCCGAGTTTATATCCTGGCTTCAGGCCAGGATCACATGACCAACACATTTGCATACAAGGAATGTTTATTAACACAGATATGGTCCCAAACAGTCAACTAGTCTTCTTGAATGGTCTTTGCATCAGCTGAGCTCTGCCCCCCTTCCTCAGACACAGGGTCCTCCTAGGATCACGTTACAACTGTAGGCTACTGACTCAAGAGGCGACCATTTGCTATAGACAAAGGATCATGCTGACTCAGGGACATCTGTTTTCACTCACATGTTAAACTCTAAATTAACACAGTTCCAACTAAAGTGAAGTTTATTCATTATTCTAATAAAATGATTACTACATGTGAGTAATACAGATGTGATTAATGTAATACACGCAAAAAATATACTACAGTCTCCACCACCAGACTCCACCACCGTTGAGAGACACGGCCAATAGACACCTGCATGTGACCTGAACTCTGTATAGGACACACCACACTCACATATTACACTGCACACACACACACACACACATTTTTTGTATATTGTTCTTTTTCTTAGCTTATCCTTTTTTGCACTAGCATTTTGTACTTGCTCTTTGCACAGTCCTGTCTCGTCCTGCACCCTGTCCAATGTTGTCTTCATGTTATGCACCACGACCGAAAGCAAATTCCTAGTACGTTGTAAAACTGCATGGCAATAAATGGCTTCTGATTCTGATATACGCTAACCCTTTTCCCTCCAAAATGTAGGTGGTTTTTGAACATCAGGCCAGGTATTTGATCTTGTTGTATTTGTTCCTGGTTGTTATCAGCTTCAGTGCTGCTGTGATCATGGTCAGCCCGTTCTACACACACAGGATTTCTCCTCAGCTTCCTGGGTCCACCTCCTGGACAGTATGTACTGAGGACAGGCTTGCAGGGTTCTGCCTGTATTCAAGGATCAAGTGGACGATGGCGTGGTCAGAGTGGCCCAGTGGCGTGGTCAGAGTGGCCCAGTGGCGTGGTCAGAGTGGCCCAGAGCTGCATGCACACACACTTACAGCAGCAGCAAAGGACAACAGAGAAGCACAAGTCATGATGTGACAGATTCGTTCAGAAAGTAATTTAATAGAACCTTTCATTCGTACACACACACCCACATTAACGACAGTTCCAGTAAAGGGTCATTCAAGTTTAATTTCTCTGCTGAACCTCATCGGAGTCAAACTTGGATCTGCCTGTTATCTTTAAGACTAATGTGAGTACTCCAACTTCCTGTCAGCTGTCTAAACAATGCTACTCACAACCAGTACACCACTGATACTTTCAGTAATGTATTACATCAATATCCTAACAAATAATGAAGGCATTATTATGGAGTCCCCCCCCCCCTTTGCAGCTATAATACCTTCCACTCTTCTGGGAAGGCTTTCTACAAGATTTTGGAAGAGCAATTGTGAGGTCAGACACTGATGTTGGACGAGAGCGCCTTACATCATCAAGTGCAATGCCAAGCGTCGGATGGAGTTGTGTAAAACACGCTGCCACTGGACTCTGGAGCGGCAGAAATGTGTTCTGTGAAGTGACATCACACTTCTCTATCTGGCAGTCCGAAGGACAAGTCTGGGTTTGGTGAATGCCAAGAGAGCGTTACCCTTCTGACTGCATTGTGCCAACTGTAAAGTTTGGTGGAGGAGGGCTAATGTTCTGGGGTTGTTTTTCTGGGGTTGGCCTCGGCCCCTTAGTTCCAGTGAAGGGAAATGTTCATGCTTCAGCTTACCAAGACATTTCGGACAATTCTATGCTTCCAACTTTGTGGGAACAGGTTGGAGAAGGCCCTTTTCTGTTCCATGACTCAGGACCTTTGACTCAACATGACCTTTGGGATGAACTAGAATAGAGATTGCGACAAAAGATTTTATTATATATAAATATATTAATATATAAAGTAATGTATGTGTATATGTTTATTATTATTAATTGGGAGGATTTTAAAGATGATTTTAAAGATAATAAATAATAATAATACATTTTATTTGTTTTGCACTTTACATTTAGAAAAAAAATAATCTAAATCGTTCAAACGATGCTTGCTACTTTGATGTAGTTGGTGCTTTTGTTTGATTATTAGGCTACTCTTGCAAAATTCAGTCCCCAGTCTTCAGAAACACGGAATACGTGAATTCGTGTACATCAAGGTGGTTATGAAGGAAGCTACGGATCCAGTCTGCGACTTCCTAAACAACACTGGGAATTCTGGGACTTGTAGTTTTTCGTTGATTTTTTTTAGCGAATCTCTTTGAGTGAGTGATTGTCTTGCTTAGTTAAATACCGGATGTAGTTACGATATCATTTAATAGTAGATTAAACCAAATGATCGAAGAGAAACAGTGATATCAGATAATTACCTAAATGACCTCAACGAGCAGAACTACTTCCGTACCAACCCAGGCAGACAGGGAGCACTGGTCCCAGCGGGGTGAACATGGTAGGTGACCAACATGATACTCACGACCTCTCCCCAAGCACAAACATGCTGTGAGGGGACGTGAGAGAGAGAATAACTCGATGGTGTGTTAATATGGTTGTTCTCGGGCTAGGGGGTCATTTTAATGTGTTTCACACCGGTTACTCCTCAGGAACATGAAGGTCAGTAGTGTTGAGAGAACTGGAGCACATCCACTGAGCTAGGCTCCTTAGTAAGGGAGGGTTGTGGTAGTAAAGTTAATAAGGGTGGTTTGTGGTAGTTAAGTTAATAAGGGAGGGTTTGTGGTAGTAAAGATAATAAGGGAGGTTTGGGGTAGTAGAGTTAGCTTGCTAGCTAGTTTAACCATCCAGGATGACATAGCTAAGTTATCTGGTTGATGTGAGCGGATCATAGGTCTGTCATGTCGGTCAGCAGCTAGAGAGCTAGCCCAGTTCCTCTGGTGGAGCTGGAAGAGTCGGTATATTCCTTATTTACACATCCTCCTACCGTGTGAAAGGTGTATCCACACATACCCGAACTATTCTCGGTCACAACTTCGCTTCTGATTGAATAGAGTGAATTCACTAGTCTCTCCAGGACGATAAAACACCTCGCAGTCCATGATTTTTCGGGGGTACCGTCATGCAATATTGTTTTGACTCTTACGTACAGCTAAGTTACGACTCTTACGTACAGCTAAGTTACGACTCTTACGTACAGCTAAGTTACGACTCTTACGTACAGCTCAGAGTTAGGTATGCAGTTTGATATGGATGTCTACCACGTCTCCAGGGCACACGACTTTCACACTGCGTGTCCAGTGTTGGATGTATGGTGAATGATGCCAGAGCCCCCTCAAACTTTCTGCTCTGCAGGGACGCTGCTCAGCCGGGCGGTGGTTGGGTCTTGTTGATGGCATCCCCCTTCTCATCCCCCTTCTCATCCCCCTTCTCAACCCCCTTCTCATATTACATTCCGTGACCCATTTGCAGGGGCCCCAGGACACGTGCACCGAGGTTACCCAATGTTCTCCACTCTCAGAATAGTTCAATGTCTGCCTGGCTTGTTGACTGGACAGTGGACATCCAAGTATTGCCACAGCTTGTTAGCCAACTGGCCTTTCTGTCTTGTCTGATGGTCTATGCGTAAACCAACTCTTCAAGAAGTGTTTCGAAGTGTGTCTCTTTATCGACGCCTCCTGTGGACCGGCCTACCTCAGCCTGGATGTTTGTGGATGTGTGCGTGTCCCTGTGTGTCCTCGCATGTGTCTCTCTCGGTGCGTGTGTCCTGCTGTCCGTGCTCTCGGGGCTGAGTGAGCCGGCGTCTGACGCTCCGTGTCCTCTGGTCCTGCAGCATAAGCTCAAGTCTTCTCAGAGGGACAAGGTCCGGCAGTTCATGTCCTTCACGCAGGCGGGGGAGAGGACCGCCGTCTACTGCCTGACGCACAACGACTGGAAACTAGATGTGGCCACGGACAACTACTTCCAGAACCCCGACCTCTTCTGTAAGGAATCCATGAAGACCTCAGTGGACCGTAGGAAGCTGGAGCAGCTCTACAATCGTTACAGAGGCAAGTGTGGAATGTGAGGGCGTCTCCCGTCACCCTCTCTCCACTCGGCTAGACTAGACCAGGCTCAACGCATGTGGGCTTCACCTGTTACATTAGCTCATATTGTTTTAGTCTAAGAGTTAAATCAGTGTCTGTGAGTTTTAATTAACACGATAAGTTCATACATAAACAATGTTTGTTTTAAGTTACTGCCTGATCCCCAGATCCCCAGGATGAGAACAAGATCGGCCTCGATGGGATCCAGCAGTTCTGTGACGACCTGCTCCTGGACCCGACCAGCGCCAGCGTCCTGGTGGTGGCCTGGAAGTTCCGCGCCGCCACGCAGTGCGAGTTCAGCAAGAAGGAGTTCCTGGACGGCATGACGGAGATAGGGTGCGTTTGATTCATTCCACATCTGGAACTCTTTGGACTGTTCCGTCTGTACACCAGCCTGGGAAAACTAAATCAAGTACACCCTGAATATTTGCCAGTATCTGCTAACATATTTGACCCAGATCTGGTGAGCAGGGACATGGTCAAAGGTGTGGGACACTTCTATGGAGGCGGCGTTGTGGGATTCCAAGGGGGACGCTTGGTGACTAGCGTGTGTTTTTAGTGTGAGGTGGGGAGGGCTATATTTAGACTGCCTTCCTCGAACTAACAACCAGCCATTAGTGTAGTGTGTCTTCATGGTGTGTTCGGTCTGGGCTGTCCGAGGCCGGTGGGTTTGAAACCGTAGCTGGACACACTGGACCGCCTCTTGTTTTGCACAGCATGGCGCTGACCCAGTTTGTTAACCAGTGGGTTTGCTGATCGAGGCATGTGTGTTCATGTATTATTGTATGAAAGTTTGAGTTTGCGATGAACTTTCTCTACCTTCTCAGTTATTATATTGCTATGAGCTTTATGTGTTTACATGAAAAGGTTTATGGTCTGTATTTAATTTAAAGTCATCTAATGTATTGGCTTTTTTTTCCTTCTGGGAGAAAAAAAATAATTCTCCTGTGAAACAAGTGAGTTGATTGATTGTGTGTCCCTCAGGTGTGACAGCCCAGAGAAGCTGAGGGCCCAGCTGCCACGCCTGGAGCAGGAGCTGAAGGACAGCGGGAAGTTCAAGGACTTCTACCAGTTCACCTTCAACTTCGCTAAGAACCCTGGACAGAAGGGCTTAGGTAAGTGGGCGTGGCCAGCGTCTTTCTAAAGTGTATTTTGATTTTGTTAAATTAGAGCCCTATGATTTCCGCAATGCAGAAAACATGCTTGTTTTTTTGTTGTTTTTTTTTTACTCTGCTTTTTATTTCTATACGAGATATGAGATAGATGGGTACAAATCTGAATCCTGAAAAAAGAAGACGAATGGAAAAAAATAAAACAGAATTTGTTAGTCTTTTGGGAGACAGAAGGGTTACATCAGCCTGAGAGGATCAGTGATGGTCTGTTAGTTTTACCATTAGACTTTTATCCCACCTTAGATAGATAAAGTTACTTTACAGGTGAATGTAGAGAAACACTGGGAGATTATATAAAGCTAATGCAGTCAGAATGGGTTCCTTGCGTTGTGTCTCAGTCTCTAGTGTTCTGCCTGTGTGTTTCAGATCTAGACATGGCCGTGGCCTACTGGAACCTGGTTCTGAAGGGACGCTTTAAGTTCCTGGATCTCTGGAATAGATATTTATTGGTAGGTGATGGCTGTTAAGACTCCTTAGTAACATTGAGATCATAAACATCTGAGATATTCCTGTAGTGTTGGTTGTATCGTTGGTTTTATTAAAGGTAGACTAAATGAAATGACATAGCGGCCCATCAGGGACCCAGCCATCAGACATGTCCTCAGAGGAAGACTACAGACTGAGGGCAGGAGCTTAAATATAACTGACTGAATGACCTCATCTTTTGGTCGTTACTGTCCCCCTGCTCATTTTGGGAATGACATATCACATAGCCTATCTTTAACCTTTGACCTGCTTCCTGACATCCCCAACAGGAACACCACAAACGGTCCATCCCCAAAGACACCTGGAACCTGCTACTGGACTTTGGCAACATCATCGCAGACGACATGTCAAACTATGACGAGGAAGGCAAGTATCAAATGTTTGGTTACACTTTCCACATTATTCAGCATGTATTGAAAATATATACATTTAATGTAGCAAAGTATAAGTATTGGATTTGATAAATGATCCTAATCTGGTGTCGTTCTCAACTCAGGGGCGTGGCCAGTTCTCATAGATGACTTTGTGGAATTTGCTCGACCGATCGTGACGGGATCCAAACGTAAAACCCACTGATCACTTTACAGCTCTTCAGACGAGCTGAGCTTAGCTTCCTCTCAAATGACTTTGTACTTTAAAAAAAGACTGAAGAGCTGCAACAAGACATCAGAGAAGAACTGAGAAGCACCTGAAACCACGTCACTGCTCCTATCAGGAATCCACCAATCAGGGAGCAGAGTAGAGAAAGAAAAAAAAAAGTGGTGTTTTATCTCTGAGCTCATTCATTGGACGGGGAGCGGCATGGGCGTCGCCAGCTTTTGTTTCTGGCAGTTGTGGAGGAACCAGGAAGAGCCCCAGGAGACGAGGACCCATGATCCCGGCCGGGGCTCCTGTTGTAATATGCGTCCCAGACAGGACAGCGGTCTCCGGGGCTCCAGGACACGTCCTCGCCGGGCGGGAGGAGGGACAGAACACGGAGAGCACAACTCTTCTGGACTCTGTGAATGAAGTCTCAGTCCTCCTCCGGAGCGTTTGGGTTTGGTAGTTAGCGAGCTAGTTTATCATACAGGGTTGAGATCCTGTTTCTAACATCACCTCACCAGCGCCAGCAGAACTATCACAGTTGTTATTGTATATAACTAGTATGTACTGAAACAGTACACAGAGAGCTTTATGAAGAATAATATAAATGTTACATTTATAAATCTGAGCATTAAAAGTTGTTACACAATGCCTAATAAATATCATTTGATTCATGTTGATGTTAAAGTCAAGCCTAAGTTATCAACCAGGTGGGACTGAACCGTTCTGCTGTTCCACCTGTTAACCAGCTGTGTTCTCCACCGTCTGTTTGACCATGTGGGCTGTGAAGGTCAGTCTTATTCATCAGTCCGGGGGTGTGGGTCTGACTGAAGGACACCTCTTATTCATCAGTACGGGGGTGTGGGTCTGAAGGAAGGACCCCCATACAAGCAGAACTGCCACCAATGCGCTCCTGTAGAGGGTAATGTTGGTAATGCGCATTACCAGTTGCCTACTTGCATTATGTGTGAAAGAATGTATAGGACTGACCTAGAGCCTGTTCTTATAGGACTGACCTAGAGCCTGTTCTTATAGGACTGACCTAGAGCCTGTTCTTATAGGACTGACCTAGAGCCTGTTCTTATAGGACTGACCTAGAGCCTGTTCTTATAGGACTGACCTAGAGCCTGTTCTTATAGGACTGACCTAGAGCCTGTTCTTATAGGACTGACCTAGAGCCTGTTCTTATAGGACTGACCTAGAGCCTGTTCTTATAGGACTGACCTAGAGCCTGTTCTTATAGGACTGACCTAGAGCCTGTTCTTACCGTCTTTGAGAGAAAATCTGTCAAATCAATCATGCCCATCTTGTTTAACTAAGACTGATGAATAAAGCACGTTTTTATTTTAGTAAACGCATGCGTCTCCTTGCTTTTGCTGTGAGCAGGTAGGAGTGTACAATAGAATAAAACGTGTATTTGCTGTGTGTAACAAGTACGGGTACAAGTACACTGGACTTCTTGTAATCACTTGCCCTGTATCGTATCAGTGCTAATAGTTCCTCATTCCAGTCCTGGGTACTCAGACATTTAAAGGTTCCCAACTGGCAATTTACTCTCCGTCCTAGCAGTCTCTCTCTCTGTCCTCTCTCCGTCCTAGCAGTCTCTCTCTGTCCTCTCTCCGTCCTAGCAGTCTCTCTCTGTCCTCTCTCTGTCCTAGCAGTCTCTCTCTGTCCTCTCTCCGTCCTAGCAGTCTCTCTCTGTCCTCTCTCCGTCCTAGCAGTCTCTCTCTGTCCTCTCTCTGTCCTAGCAGTCTCTCTCTGTCCTCTCTCTGTCCTAGCAGTCTCTCTCTGTCCTCTCTCTGTCCTAGCAGTCTCTCTCTGTCCTCTCTCCGTCCTAGCAGTCTCTCTCTGTCCTCTCTCCGTCCTAGCAGTCTCTCTGTCCTCTCTCTGTCCTAGCAGTCTCTCTCTGTCCTCTCTCTGTCCTAGCAGTCTCTCTCTGTCCTCTCTCTGTCCTAGCAGTCTCTGTCCTCTCTCTGTCCTAGCAGTCTCTCTCTGTCCTAGCAGTCTCTCTCTGTCCTCTCTCTGTCCTAGCAGTCTCTGTCCTCTCTCTGTCCTAGCAGTCTCTCTCCGTCCTAGCAGTCTCTCTCTGTCCTCTCTCTGTCCTAGCAGTCTCTGTCCTCTGTCCTAGCAGTCTCTCTCTGTCCTCTCTCTGTCCTAGCAGTCTCTCTCTGTCCTCTCTCTGTCCTAGCAGTCTCTGTCCTCTCTCTGTCCTAGCAGTCTCTCTCTGTCCTAGCAGTCTCTCTCTGTCCTCTCTCTGTCCTAGCAGTCTCTCTCTGTCCTCTCTCTGTCCTAGCAGTCTCTCTCTGTCCTCTTCTCAGTGTGGTAATTAATCTCTTCCCCTCTCATGGATCCATCACTGAATCAGTCCAATTAGCCACTGGCTTTCAAATAGCATACGGCTCATTCTTTGTTCCAAAAAGCCTTGAATGTGGGCTGGGTCCAGGTTGGGTCCAGGCAGGGTCCAGGCTGGGTCGCTGTAGATGCTAGAGATGCCTCAGCCCCGCCCACTGAGCCCTTCAGCGAGGAGAGGAGAGCCGCGCGTCATCGGACCAGGTAGGCTCCCGATAGGTCACCTGAGGGGACGGGACCAGGTAGGCTACTGATAGGTCACCTGAGGGGACGCACAGGCCACTCAACAACTCTCCCATCTTTCTGAGACTGGATATCCATGCATCCTGATATGCAACTCGTTCAACCTGTTTGTGGGATAATTATAGCGAGCCGGTGAACTTTTGGAGCAGATCCCGGGTTGTCCTTACGATCGTGGCAGCTATGCAGACAGGTTGAAAGATGAGAAAACATCGTTCAATTTGACTCAAACAACAACACTTCGTGGACCTGGGAAATAAGTTCTTGAGCAGCCTAGAGACCTGCCTCACCTGCCTCACCTGCCTCCCCTGCCTCACCTGCTGGCCCGCCATGGCGAGTGAACTGAACGGGAATGTTGCGCCGGATGCGAGTCCAAATGACCGGTAGGATAATAACTATGCAATGAATTCCTTTTTGTTGTCTATCCTGGGCATTCATGAATGGCATGTCTCTGTGTAACAGCTATCTTTATTCATTATGATGACAGCCCAGCTCATAAAGAACCTGTCAGCTGACAACGTCATGTTCTGGTAATGATTACCCAGTAGGAAGATTCATATTCTACCTTGATGCGTCGGTGTCATTTCTAGTAAGGGTGAAAAATATTGCGCATTATCACAGCATAGTGGAACATTCTCTCTCTCTCTCTCTCTCTCTCCCTCTCTCTCTCTCTCTCTCTCTCTCTCTCTCTCTCTCTTAGCTCGGAGTGTTCTGCTGTGTAGTCATTTTGCCTCCAGGTACAGGAGAATGTAATATCACACCACCACCTGTTTACCTGTGTATCTGTCATCCGAGACCTCTGACGTAACCATTAGGTCAGCGCTGCCCACTGGGTATATCCTGGGTCACATGAATCCATATGTGTTTGTGTCAGCCAGAGTGTGTGTGTGGGTTCGGGGGGGGAGTGACAGAGTGTGTGTGTGGGTTCTGGGGGGGGGGGGGGGGGGGTAGACTGTCCCACGGTCCTGAGTGTCCGTGTCTCTGCAGAGTGGACCCGTATGGGTTCAGGGGGGGAGTGACTGAGTGTGTGTGTGGGTTCGGGGGGGATGACTGAGTGTCCGTGTCTCTGCAGAGTGGACCCGTATGGGGGGGGGGGGGGGGGGGGGGTAGACTGTCCCATGGTCCTGAGTGTCCGTGTCTCTGCAGAGTGGACCCGTATGGGTTCCAGCTGTCTGAGGAGTTGGGGTCCTATGAGGAGATGATGGACGAGTATGTAGCCGTCCTCTCAAGAAGATCCACCAAGTGGTCCAGACTCCTGCAGGGGAAAGCTCACGTGGAGAAAAGCACAAGGGGTAAGAACACACACACACGCACACACACACGCACACACACACACACACACACACACACACACAGTCAAAATACTGCTCAACAATAGCCAGGAAAATCACCCCTTAGAGCCAACAATGCACACATATCCATTCAGAGCTCTCTCTCTCTCTCTTTCTCTCTCTCTCTCTCACACACACACACACACACACACACACACACACACGCTGTGCCGTTGTGAGGCCTGTGCCCCCCCCTCTCCGTAGTGAAGCGCTACGTGCGTAAAGGCGTTCCAAGCGAGCACCGCGCCAGGGTGTGGATGGCAGCCAGCGGCGCCCAGGACCAGCTGGACAAGAACCAGGGCTACTACCACTCTCTCCTGGCCCTGGAGCACGACGCCCGCCTGGCCGACACCATACGCACAGGTCAGAACGCTCTCAGCCTGGCCGACACCATACGCACAGGTCAGAACGCTCTCAGCCTGGCCCACACCATACGCACAGGTCAGAACGCTCTCTACTAGTGTGTGTGTGTGTGTGTGTGTGTGTGTCTGTCCCATCTAGCTGAAGGGTGTATCTTTTACACCTATATCCACCATATGCACGGCTCAGACCAGCGTTATCACACACCTAGACCAGCGTTATCACACACCTAGACCAGCGTTATCACACACATAGACCAGCGTTATCACACACCTAGACCAGCGTTATCACACACATAGCTTCTGTATATTCCCATCTAGTCCAGTAAGTACAACTCTATCATCAATGCAGATCTGAGTTAGCGATACTGATGGTTCCCCAACTATGTGTTGTGTTCTAAGTTTTGGAACGGTTGCAACAGCAACAGCTGATGGGGTAACAAGTGTGTGGACACTACCGCTGGTGTTGAGATCATGGACCGCTCTCTGCAGACACAGAGATTCTTCTCTCTGACCGCGGAGAGGCCTGATCTCCACCAATCACTCGTCTGGATCGGCCTTCCTCCAGGAGGTGCTGAACACTAGCAAGACAAAGGAAGTGATTGTGGACTTCAGGAGTGAAGGAGAAAGCCACGCCCCTCTCCCCCGCCCCCATCATCATCAGCGAGGAGGAAGAGGAGAGGGTGAGACACTTCACATTCCTAGGGATGCAGATCTCTGATGAGTGACCTGAGTTGGACACACAACACAGAGGCCATCCTGAAGAAGGCACCACAACGCCTCGACCTTCTGACGTGTCTGTGGAAATGAGGCATGAGAACACAAATACTAGAGAACTTCTACCGCAGCATCATGGAGAGAATCCTGACTGGAGGCATCACAGCCTGGTAGGACAACACCCCCGCCCACCACAGTCACGCCCTCCACACCCCCGCCCACCACAGGCACGCCCTCCAGAGGGGGGTGAAGACAGCGCAGAAGATCATGGGTGTGGAGCTCCCAGCCATCGAGGATCTCTACAACCAACGCTGCCACAGGAAGGACATCTCCTTCACAAAACACACCAACCACCCCTGTTCTCACCATCTCGCCGGAGAGAAGGAAGATGGCTGAGCATCAGGACTGCGAAGGAGAGGTTCTACAACAGCTTCTGTCCTGATGTGGTCCTCAAGCTCAACAGCTGCAGTAGACTGACCCCGGAGACCCCCCTGGTCAGACCCCCCCCCCTGACCCACTACCCCCCCCCCCCCCTCTGCCCGGACCGCCTGGGATGAGGAGCTGACTAGCGCTGATGGGATACTGATGGGATAATTGCTTGTCCTTACAGTAGTAAGGACAAGCAATTACAAGAATTCCAATGTACCTTTACCTGTACTAGTTACACGTGGCAAATAAACTTTCTATTCTATTCTGTTCTATTAGATTCTATTCTATTCACGGTCACAGGCTCATAAGGCTCATGATTCTCTATCACAGGCTGATGTTCCCCCTTTAGCTGATAACTATTGCAAGTTTCTACATGATTCTCTATTTACAAGACAGTCAGCCATATCTGTCAAGTTTGCACATGCTCCTCTCCTTCTCCAGACCTAAACATGCTCCTCTACTCCTCCTACTCCTCCTCCAGACCTGAACATGCTCCTCTACTCCTCCTCCTCCAGACCTAAACATGCTCCTCTACTCCTCCTCCTCCAGACCTGAACATGCTCCTCTACTCCTCCTCTCCTCCTCCAGACCTAAATATGCTCCTCCTCTCCTCCTCCTCCTCCAGACCTACACATGCTCCTCTCCTCCTCCAGACCTACACATGCTCCTCTCCTCCTCCAGACCTAAACATGCTCCTCTACTCCTCCTACTCCTCCTCCAGACCTGAACATGCTCCTCTACTCCTCCTCCTCCAGACCTAAACATGCTCCTCTACTCCTCCTCCTCCAGACCTGAACATGCTCCTCTACTCCTCCTCTCCTCCTCCAGACCTAAATATGCTCCTCCTCTCCTCCTCCTCCTCCAGACCTACACATGCTCCTCTCCTCCTCCAGACCTACACATGCTCCTCTCCTCCTCCAGACCTACACATGCTCCTCTCCTCCTCCAGACCTACACATGCTCCTCTCCTCCTCTAGACCTGAACATGCTCCTCTACTCCTCCTCCTTCTCCAGACCTGAACATGCTCCTCTCCTCCTCCTCCTCCAGACCTGAACATGCTCCTCTCCCCCCCCCCTTCCAGACCTGAACATGCTCCTCTACTCCTCCAGACCTGAACATGCTCCTCTCCTCCTCCTCCTACTCCTCCAGACCTGAACATGCTCCTCTCCTCCTCCTCCTCCAGACCTGAACATGCTCCTCTCCTCCTCCTCCTCCTCCAGACCTGAACATGCTCCTCTACTCCTTCTCCTCCTCCTCCTCCTCCTCCAGACCTGAACATGCTCCTCTCCTCCTCCAGACCTCAACATGCTCCTCTACTCCTCCTCCTCCAGACCTCAACATGCTCCTCTACTCCTCCTCCTCCAGACCTCAACATGCTCCTCTCCTCCTCCTCCTCCAGACCTGAACATGCTCCTCTCCTCCTCCTCCTCCAGACCTGAACATGCTCCTCTCCTCCTCCTCCTCCAGACCTGAACATGCTCCTCTCCTCCTCCTCCTCCAGACCTGAACATGCTCCTCTCCTCCTCCAGACCTCAACATGCTCCTCTACTCCTCCTCCTCCAGACCTCAACATGCTCCTCTCCTCCTCCTCCTCCAGACCTGAACATGCTCCTCTCCTCCTCCTCCTCCAGACCTGAACATGCTCCTCTCCTCCTCCTCCTCCTCCAAACCTGAACATGCTCCTCCCCTCCTCCTCCTCCAGACCTGAACATGCTCCTCTCCTCCTCCTCCTCCAGACCTGAACATGCTCCTCTCCTCCTCCTCCTCCTCCAGACCTGAACATGCTCCTCTACTCCTCCTCCTCCTCCTCCAGACCTAAACATACTCCTCCTCCTCCTCCTCCAGACCTGAACATGCTCCTCTCCTCCTCCTCCAGACCTGAACATGCTCCTCTCCTCCTCCAGACCTCAACATGCTCCTCTCCTCCTCCTCCTCCAGACCTGAACATGCTCCTCTCCTCCTCCTCCCCCAGACCTGAACATGCTCCTCTCCTCCTCCTCCTCCAGACCTGAACATGCTCCTCTCCTCCTCCTCCTCCTCCAGACCTGAACATGCTCCTCTCCTCCTCCTCCTCCAGACCTGAACATGCTCCTCTCCTCCTCCTCCTCCAGACCTGAACATGCTCCTCTCCTCCTCCTCCTCCTCCAGACCTGAACATGCTCCTCTACTCCTCCTCCTCCTCCAGACCTAAACATACTCCTCCTCCTCCTCCTCCAGACCTGAACATGCTCCTCTCCTCCTCCTCCTCCTCCTCCAGACCTTCCCCGGACGTTCCCAGACAACGTTCAGTTCCGTGACTCCTCTGAGCCCAGCCTGCAGAGCGCTCTGAACAACGTGCTGCTGGCCTACGGGCGCCACAACCCGGCCGTGGGGTACTGCCAGGTACGGGAGGGAGGAGGGAGGGAGGGAGGCCAGGTACGGGAGGGAGGAGGGAGGGAGGAGGCCAGGTACGGGAGGGAGGAGGGAGGGAGGAGGAGGGAGGCCAGGTACGAGAGGGAGGGAGGCCAGGTACGGGAGGGAGGGAGGAGGGAGGGAGGAAGGGAGGGACTGCCAGGTACGGAAGGGAGGAAGGAGGGAGGGAGGGGGGAGGCCAGGTACGGGAGGGAGGGAAGGAGGGAGGGACTGCCAGGTACGGTAGGGAGGAGGGAGGCCAGGTACGGAAGGGAGGGAGGGAGGGAGGGAGGCCAGGTACGGAAGGGAGGGAGGGAGGGACTGCCAGGTGAGTGAGTGAGTGAGTGAGTGAGTCTTATGCACACGACACTGTTGTCTTTCATCAGACCTCATCAAACGGATCTTGTAAACGGTGTTCCTCTGGGTAGCCGTATTAATGAGCTCCTCTCTCTCTTTCAGGGCATGAACTTCATCGCAGGGTACCTCATCATCGTCACTAAGGACGAAGAGAAGTCCTTCTGGCTGATGGATGCTTTGCTGGACAGGATCCTCCCTGGTCAGTCTCACACGCTCGGCTGTGTTGGCTCTGGCTCCAGGACAAAGATTCAAGCTAGCGCATGTTTATTTAGAAGCAGATACAGTGCACATAACTAAATAGTTACTGCAATGATAAATTGCTTGTGTTCTGACTTGCGACCTCTCTCTCGTACGGTATATAGAGCGTTCACCCATGAATTTTCATAACTTTTCCATATTATTTTACCACATTTCCCTCCCTTCAATTAAAGCTACATTCATTGATTTTATTTTACCACTAGATGGCAGTAAGGGACTCGCGCAAACGTAAACATTCTGGTAAAGGCGATATAACATTTTTATGTAGATGAGTCATAAAAATATGTATATATATTAGTATTTCAACTCCATAAAGATAAAGTATGGGACCAGTGCTGTAATTCTCTTGGCTCACGAGCCTTGTTAGGAGGCCGATGTCGAACCTCAGAGATAAACACATTCATTTCAGACTCAACATTTTTAATCAAACGTCCAGAAAACTGAGGTCATCGCCTATAACACCCCGGAACATCTGCCCCTAGTGACAGCTGAAGGTACTGCTCTGAAGGAGGTTGAGGACTTCAAATATCTGGGCTCTTGGGTCAACTCAACCGAGCAGGACCTCAGAGTGAGGAAGGTTAGGGTAAGGGTTAGGGTTAAGGGTTCACGTGGAGAGCTCTAAACGGCATGAGGACATTTAACACAAAATGCAGGAAAAATTAAACATAGGAATAAAAGTTCCAGTGCAGTATGAATGAATAATTATTTGATTTAATAAAAAGCAGCGGCAAAAAGAAAAGTCTTCAGTCTTGATTTAAAAGAACTGAGAGCTGCAGCAGACACACACACACACACACACACACACACACACACACACACACACACACACTCTCTCTCTCCCAGTTTGAAGTGACCAGAGCAGCGTGTTGTGTTTGCAGACTACTACGGCCCGGCCATGCTGGGTCTGAAGACGGACCAGGAGGTTCTGGCAGAGCTGGTGAGGACCAAGGTCCCGGGCGTGGGTCAGAACCTGGGCCAGTACCCGGGCGTCTGGACCCTGCTCTGCTCCCGCTGGTTCATCTGCCTCTTCATCGACGTCCTGCCTGTGGAGGTTCGAGGTTTATCTGTGGGGGTAACAGGTTTATCTGGGGGGGTAACAGGTTTATCTGGGGGGGGTAACAGGTTTATCTGAGGGGGTAACAGGTTTATCTGTGGAGGTAACAGGTTTATCTGAGGGGGTAACAGGTTTATCTGTGGGGGTAACAGGTCTATCTGTGGAGGTAACAGGTTTATCTGTGGGGGTAACAGGTTTATCTGTGGGGGTAACAGGTTTATCTGTGGGGGTAACAGGTTTATCTGTGGGGGTAACAGGTTTATCTGTGGGGGTAACAGGTTTATCTGAGGGGGTAACAGGTTTATCTGTGGAGGTAACAGGTTTATCTGAGGGGGTAACAGGTTTATCTGGGGGGGTAACAGGTTTATCTGTGGGGGTAACAGGTTTATCTGAGGGGGTAACAGGTTTATCTGTGGGGGTAAAAGGTTTATCTGTGGGGGTAACAGGTCTATCTGTGGGGGTAACAGGTTTATCTGAGGGGGTAACAGGTTTATCTGAGGGGGTAACAGGTTTATCTGTGGGGGTAACAGGTCTATCTGTGGGGGTAACAGGTTTATCTGAGGGGGTAACAGGTTTATCTGTGGGGGTAACAGGTCTATCTGTGGGGGTAACAGGTTTATCTGTGGGGGTAACAGGTTTATCTGTGGAGGTAACAGGTTTATCTGAGGGGGTAACAGGTTTATCTGTGGGGGTAACAGGTTTATCTGAGGGGGTAACAGGTTTATCTGAGGGGGTAACAGGTTTATCTGAGGGGGTAACAGGTTTATCTGTGGGGGTAACAGGTTTATCTGAGGGGGTAACAGGTTTATCTGTAGAGGTAACAGGTTTATCTGTGGGGGTAACAGGTTTATCTGTGGGGGTAACAGGTTTATCTGAGGGGGTAACAGGTTTATCTGTGGGGGTAACAGGTTTATCTGAGGGGGTAACAGGTTTATCTGTGGGGGTAACAGGTTTATCTGTGGGGGTAACAGGTTTTTTATGAGGTGTTATTCTGTAGCTCAGTTGGTAGAGCGGGTCGTTCAATGATCGAAGGGTCAGTGGTTCGAATCCCAGCTCTGACTGTCCACATGTCGAAGTGTCCTTGAGCAAGACACCTAACCCCAAAATGCTCCCAATGAGCAGCTTAGCACCTTGCATGGCAGCTACCGCCATTGGTGTGTGAATGTGTGTGTGAATGGGTGAATGAGAGGCCATTGTAAAGCGCTTTGAGTGCCGCCAAGGTGGAAAAGCGCTATATAAGTGCCGTTATATATATAAATATAAATTTTATATAAACTTACCATTTACCATTCTATAGAGGGCCCTGTCTTATCGGCCAAACCTTTGATTGATTGATGGGTTCTGGTTTCCCCAGACTGTTCTGCGGATCTGGGACTGTCTGTTCTACGAGGGTTCTAAGATCCTGTTCCGCGTGGCGCTGACCCTGATCCAGCAGCACCGGGACCAGATCCAGGCGGCGCGCTCTCTGACGGACGTGTGTCAGCGCTTCAAAGACCTGACCCAGGGGGACTTTACACGCTGCTGCCACGCCTTCATGCAGGTCAACGAGGGCGAGGACGCTGCTAGAACACACACACACACACACACACATGAACTCACTCACTCACACACACACACACACACACACACACATGAACTCACTCACACTCTCTCACACTCTCTCTCTCACACGCTCTCTCTCACACGCTCTCTCTCTCTCTCTCTCACACTCTCTCTCACTCTCTCTCACACTCTCTCTCTCTCTCACACGCTCACACTCTCTCTCTCTCTCTCTCACACGCTCTCTCTCTCTCACACTCTCTCTCACACTCTCTCTCTCTCTCTCACTCTCTCTCACACTCTCTCTCTCTCTCTCACTCGTTCTATCTGCTCCCTCATGTTTACTCTTCCTCCTCCCGTTCTTCACGTTTACAGAAAATCTTCACAGAACCAGGACGTCTCACCATGGCAACCATCACTAAACTGCGGCAGACCTGCAGAGAGCGGATTGTGACTGAGGAGACCTGACCCCTCACCCCCCGACCCCGGACCAGCTCACCCGGTGGAGGCCTGGGGATGGAGGACTGGTCTCCCCAGGAACACACAGGGACAGAAGGAGCTTCACAGACGTCACATTTTCATGTTCTCTCCGTAACCAACGGCAGCGCGGCCGGTGACCAGCCTTCTCAAGCCAACGTGACAAATATCTGATGCTTCCTTTTTCCTCAGTGATGTCATTTCCTCTCCGATGTGAACGATTCTGAAGTTTTTCATCTGATAAAATATGTCAAGTGCTCTCACTGGTCTCTCACTGTGACCTAGGCTGCTCTCTCACTGGTCTCTCACTGTGACCTGAGCGGTTCTCTCCCTGTGACCTGGGCGGCTCTGACAAATGACAGAAGAAGAAAAAAAAACAGGACATCATCTTTTCCACTTTATTGACCTTAGCATTTAGAAAATTAAAACATTCCATTAAAACCGTATTAATTGTTATCTATGGATATGAACACATAGGAGGGGCAGAAATACATTCACATCCTCTTTTTCTATACTTCCCCTTTCCACTCCAAACAAAGTGCCCTCAAACGCCCGGGCTAATCTACCACTAAACATCCACCTGGCTACACACTCATTGCTGAGAGAGAGGGGGTGTGTGTGTGTGTGTGTGTGTGTGTGTGTGTACGTACACGATCCATTAACATTGGCACACATCCCATCCACGTCACTGAGGGAAGGCAGGCACAGACGACCTTTGACCCTGGAGGAGCAGGGCTTTTTTGGGAGGCAGAGCAGGTTGGTCTAAAAGGAATTATTCATTATTCATAATACATTTATACAGCCAACAGCACCCGCTAATAACTCACCATGCTAATAAAAACACTATCAGTTCGTCTCGGTCACTGAGGGAAAACAGAGTCCCCAGACGGACCCTCTCACCCAGCAGCAGATTACAGTAGTGAGGTTAGGTTGTAGAAATCACATGGTGAACGCACAGTCACAACAATGTTGAGCAAGAGGAGACCAACACACCAGTGTAGGGTGTACAGACTGACGTTCTGGTGTAGTGTGTAGACTGATGTTCTGGTGTAGTGTGTAGACTGATGTTCTGGTGTAGTGTGTAGACTGATGTTCTGGTGTAGTGTGTAGACTGATGTTCTGGTGTAGTGTGTAGACTGATGTTCTGGTGTAGTGTGTAGACTGATGTTCTGGTGTAGTGTGTAGTGTACAGACTGACGTTCTGGTGTAGTGTGTAGTGTGTAGACTGATGTTCTGGTGTAGTGTGTAGTGTGTAGACTGATGTTCTGGTGTAGTGTGTAGTGTGTAGACTGATGTTCTGGTGTAGTGTGTAGACTGATGTTCTGGTGTAGTGTGTAGTGTGTAGACTGATGTTCTGGTGTAGTGTGTAGTGTGTAGACTGATGTTCTGGTGTAGTGTGTAGACTGATGTTCTGGTGTAGTGTGTAGACTGATGTTCTGGTGTAGTGTGTAGACTGATGTTCTGGTGTAGTGTGTAGTGTGTAGACTGATGTTCTGGTGTAGTGTGTAGACTGATGTTCTGGTGTAGTGTGTAGACTGATGTTCTGGTGTAGTGTGTAGTGTGTAGACTGATGTTCTGGTGTAGTGTGTAGTGTGTAGACTGATGTTCTGGTGTAGTGTGTAGTGTGTAGACTGATGTTCTGGTGTAGTGTGTAGACTGATGTTCTGGTGTAGTGTGTAGTGTGTAGACTGATGTTCTGGTGTAGTGTGTAGTGTGTAGACTGATGTTCTGGTGTAGTGTGTAGTGTGTAGACTGATGTTCTGGTGTAGTGTGTAGACTGACATTCTGGTGTAGTGTGTAGTGTGTAGACTGATGTTCTGGTGTAGTGTGTAGTGTGTAGACTGATGTTCTGGTGTAGTGTGTAGACTGATGTTCTGCTCTGTCAGTTCATTAATACTTACAAGTAGAAAGCTGACTAGCTGTACCTGGGTCTCATATGTACCTGGTCAATCCATAGGATGGCATAAAACCACCTTCTGTTGGATATTAGTGTAACACTCCCTCCCTCTAATATAAATGAGTTAAATAATTTCTCTTCATATCGCCAAAGTATTTTGGGACCTTTTCCAAGATCTCCCCCTTATTCTGTAGCGAGTGTCCATCTGGAGGTCAACTCTGGAGGTCAACTCTGGAGGTCAACTCTGGAGGTCAACTCTGGAGGTCAACTCTGGAGGTCAACTCTGGGCCCATATTTGCTCTGAGAGTCGGCGTGCTGACCTAGGATGAGGTCCCTGTCCATATAGTCTTATTCAGAAGGCACAACTGATCCTAGATCTGCACTCCTACTCTGAGATGCATGGCAATAGTGTTTATCCCCCAGGGTGAGGAGCTAGCAGCAGCCAGAGACGGTCATAGTATTCCCTTTACCCTGGAGCAGCAGCAGCTCCTAGACCATGTGAACGACAGCATGGCCGCCAAAACAAAACAACTAAAACAAGAAAAACCAGTAACGGCAGCAGCGACCCTCAGAATCCCTTCATCAAAAACCCAAAGAGGAGCATCATTATAAGATCCTAGACTAGTCTACACACAGCAGCGCTGGTTACCATGGTCACTCCAGCCCCCCTGGCCCCGCCCACTGACCGGAGCCAATCAGGAACATGTCATTAAATATGGAACAACTCCGCCCACTTCCCATTTTATACAAAAGAGCAGTTCAGTCCTGAAAGCGCATTGACCACAAAACAAAATGGCGTGTGTGAGGGGGTGACTCGGGTTTGACTTGGAGCTTCAGTGAGGATCAACCAATCAATCTTAGCGAGAGATGGCAGTTAGTAACGGGGGAGGGGTTGCGCTCTCTGCCTCAGGTGGGCATCATGTGACAGGAAGTGACCTCAGATGGTCTGGTAGCCGGCGTGGCTCCTCTTCCTGCCGATGAGGTAGGCCACCAGGACGATGAGGACCAGGCCGGCCAGCGCCGCGCCCACGATGATGGGGATGAGCATGTCGTCCTCGTCCAGCTGGCACTCCTCCGCTGGGGGGGGGGGGGGGGGAGGGAGGAGAACGTTCTCATGGGTTCTACTACATGGTTATAATAATATATATTATTAATATCACATCCTCTCTATAATCAATAATACAGCCGTGTATGTGTAATGTGCCGCTGTGTAAACACATTCCATGAAGGCGTCTACCTAGGGGCGCCCTGGTAGCTCAACAGGCTGGGCCACGCCCTTTTCTGCATCTCTCTCTCTCTCTCTCTCTCTCTCTCACACACACACACACACACACACACACACACACACACACACACACACACACACACGGTCCTATCATCATGTTGAATAGAGCCAGAAGGTCACCTGCTCCGAACTGCTCCCCCGTGAGGCCGAAGGGCTGCACCTGCAGCTGGAAGGTGTTGAGGGAGAAGTCCGGGACCACCGCCAGCGTCTGCTCCTCATGGCACATGTAGGACCGGCCCAGACTGGCCCGCAGGTAGTCCAGACTACCGTTACTGACCGAGAAGGGCTCTGGAGGGAGGGAGGGAGGGAGGGAGGGAGGGAGGGAGGGGGGAGAGGGAGAGAGAGAGAAAGAGAGGGAGGGAGAGAGAGAGAGGAGAGAGAGAGAGAGAGGAGAGAGAGAGAGGGGAGAGAGAGAGAGAGAGAGAGAGAGAGAGAGAGGGGAGAGAGAGAGAGAGAGAGAGAGAGAGGGGAGAGAGAGAGAGAGAGAGAGGACGGGTTACTGGAGAGGAAACGGGGAGGTGTAGGAGTTCATAGCAGAGTTTGAATGTGTGATCCCAGGATGAGGCTTCACTCACCAGTCATGTCTCTCCAGACCGCTGACAGGGTGACTCCACTCAGGTGGTACGTGCTGGACGTGGCGTTCTGCAAACACACACGCACGCGTTTAGACCGGCGTACTGCTCAGGTTCCAGACCGGCGTACTGCTCAGGTTCTAGACCGGCCTACTGCTCAGGTTCTAGACCGGCGTACTGCTCAGGTTCTAGACCGGCGTACTGCTCAGGTTCTAGACCGGCCTACTGCTCAGGTTCTAGACCGGCGTACTGCTCAGGTTCTAGACCTGCGTACTGCTCAGGTTCTAGACCGGCGTACTGCTCAGGTTCTAGACCGGCGTACTGCTCAGGTTCTAGACCGGTGTACTGCTCAGGTTCTAGACCGGCGTACTGCTCAGGCAGCGAGTACAAGATAACAAGGGGTCGCTGGCACCTGTTCCTTCTCCGTTTATGAGACGCCCTCTAGTGGAACTCAGGGGTAAGTGCAGAATGACTGGCACCTCTAGTGGAACTCAGGGGTAAGTGCAGAATGACACACAGAGAAAGACGGACAGAGGCAGGGTGGATGAGAGACCAGGGAGAGACCGTGTGAGTGAGAGTGTGTGTGTGTGTGTGTGTGTGTGTGTGTGTGTGTGTGTGTGTGTGTGTATGATTGAGTAATGGACAGACAGAGAGAGAGAAGGGAAGAGCGAGAGAGAGACTCACCAGAGAGAAGAGGAAGAGCGAGAGAGAGACTCACCAGAGAGAAGAGGAAGGTGAGGTTGGTCTTCTCCTCATCTGCAGACAGTATCAGAGTGGCGCTGTCTGCGTCACACGACCCAGAGTTCTTGGTTAAATTGGGCTGCAGGTTCATCACATCCAGCACGGTCTGCAAGCAAACACAATGTTCATTAAAGTCTATTAGCGTTTGTATTTCTGTCTAATAATGTTAATGGTGTATTTGTGAGTTTGTGTCTAAGACCTTTTTAATTAGCCGGGCGTCGCCGGCCTGATCTCACAAGCTCACATTCACTCTGCAGATCAGTCTGTTCTAACAGAATCCGCCTGCACAGAAATGTTTGTCCCAATCAGAACCGTTTATCTAACAGCCCTCTCCTACCTCCAGGCCATGGTCAAACCCCCCTCCCCCTCCTACCTCCAGGCCATGGTCAAACCCTCCTCCCCCTCCTACCTCCAGGCCATGGTCAAACCCTACCCCCCCTCCTACCTCCAGGCCATGGTCAAACCCTACCCCCCCTCCTACCTCCAGACCATGGTCAAACCCTACCCCCCCTCCTCCCTCCAGGACATGGTCAAACCCTACCCCCCCTCCTCCCTCCAGACCATGGTCAAACCCTACCCCCCCTCCTACCTCCAGGACATGGTCAAACCCTACCCCCCCTCCTCCCTCCAGGACATGGTCAAACCCTACCCCCCCTCCTCCCTCCAGACCATGGTCAAACCCCCCTCCCCCTCCTACCTCCAGGCCATGGTCAAACCCTACACCCCCTCCTACCTCCAGACCATGGTCACACCCTACCCCCCCTCCTACCTCCAGGCCATGGTCAAACCCTACCCCCCCTCCTACCTCCAGGCCATGGTCAAACCCTACCCCCCCTCCTACCTCCAGGCCATGGTCAAACCCTACCCCCCCTCCTACCTCCAGACCATGGTCAAACCCTACCCCCCCCCCCTCCTCCCTCCAGGACATGGTCAAACCCTACCCCCCCTCCTCCCTCCAGACCATGGTCAAACCCTACCCCCCCTCCTACCTCCAGGCCATGGTCAAACCCTACCCCCCCTCCTACCTCCAGGCCCTGGTCAAACCCTACCCCCCCTCCTACCTCCAGGCCATGGTCAAACCCTACCCCCCCCTCCTACCTCCAGGCCCTGGTCAAACCCTACCCCCCCTCACCACCGCTACGCTCTGCTACCTTGGGGCGACCGGTTACCCCGTCACTCCGAGGCCCCTGCAGTCGATGGACACCAGCCAGGCCAGGTAGACCAGCAGATCCTCTCTCCACCCTGGAGGAGAACGGCGTGGCGTCTGCTCGCTCCCTGTTTGCTTGCTACACCAACTGAGACTTGGCGTGAGATTTGGTCTCAGTCTCCGCTCACGTCCAAACTGAACGTGAACTTGGCGTGGAAATGAGTTACGCCCGGTTTCCTGTCCTGCAATGGCTGAGGGACTGGGCTCCGCTGTGTGTGTGTGTGTGTTAGTTTCCTCAGCGTGTTCAGGGAGGCAGAGCTGTGTGTGTGTGTGTTAGTTTCCTCAGCGTGTTCAGGGAGGCAGAGCTGTGTGTGTGTTAGTTTCCTCACCGTGTTCAGGGAGGCAGAGCTGTGTGTGTGTGTGTGTTAGTTTCCTCACCGTGTTCAGGGAGGCAGAGCTGTGTGTGTGTTTGTGTGTTAGTTTCCTCAGCGTGTTCAGGGAGGCAGAGCTGTAGCTGTGTTAGTTTCCTCAGCGTGTTCAGGGAGGCAGAGCTGTGTTTGTGTGTGTTAGTTTCCTCAGCGTGTTCAGGGGGACAGAGCTGTAGCTGTGTGTCTGTGTGTGTGATAGTTTCCTCACCGTGTTCAGGGAGGCAGAGCTGTGTGTGTGTGTGTGTTAGTTTCCTCACCGTGTTCAGGGAGGCAGAGCTGTGTGTGTGTTTGTGTGTTAGTTTCCTCAGCGTGTTCAGGGAGGCAGAGCTGTAGCTGTGTTAGTTTCCTCAGCGTGTTCAGGGAGGCAGAGCTGTGTTTGTGTGTGTTAGTTTCCTCAGCGTGTTCAGGGGGACAGAGCTGTAGCTGTGTGTCTGTGTGTGTGATAGTTTCCTCACCGTGTTCAGGGAGGCAGAGCTGTGTGTGTGTGTGTGTTAGTTTCCTCAGCGTGTTCAGGGAGGCAGAGCTGTGTGTGTGTGTGTTAGTTTCCTCAGCGTGTTCAGGGAGGTGTGTGTGTGTGTTAGTTTCCTCAGCGTGTTCAGGGAGGCAGAGCTGTGTGTTTGTGTTTGTGTGTTAGTTTCCTCACCGTGTTCAGGGAGGCAGAGCTGTAGCTGTGTGTGTGTTAGTTTCCTCAGTGTGTTCAGGGAGGTGTGTGTGTGTGTGTGTGTGTGTTAGTTTCCTCACCGTGTTCAGGGAGGCGGAGCTGTGTGTGTGTGTGTGTTAGTGTGTGTGTGTTTGTGTGTTAGTGTGTGTGTGTGTTAGTTTCCTCACCGTGTTCAGGGAGGTGTGTGTGTGTGTTGATGTGTTAGTTTCCTCAGCGTGTTCAGGGAGGTGTGTGTGTGTGTGTGTGTGTGTGTGTGTGTGTGTGTGTGTGTGTGTGTGTGTTTCCTCACCGTGTTCAGGGAGGCGGAGCTGTAGCTGATGTTTAGCTGGAGACCCATGCGCGCCATCAGACAGGTTCCGTTGCCCTTGGTGACCATGTAGGTTCCGGTCTCCGGCCTGCCCGGGTCAGCTGGGGCGGGGGGCGTGGTCTGGGGGGCGGGGGCAGTAGAGGGGGCATCTGTGGCGAAACTCTGGTGCAACATGGCGGCTGTGAGGACCACGTGAGAAAGGGGAGGGGGGGGGGGGGGTGAGATGCTTTCTGCTCACTGTCTAGTTCCCCTCAGGAGGAAGGACTTTCCTGCCCAGCTGGTGAGGAGATGTTTGGACACAAACCTCCGTCTTAATCCTGACATGATGAGATCAGCCACACACACAGAAACACACGGTCTGGGTCTGACTGATTTACACATTACGCCGATTTGAGTGAATTCCAGATTATAGATGGGGCTTTAAACTGGGATTAGGGCTTTAAACTGGGATTGCCAGTTTAAAGCCAACACAAGACAAGAATTTATGAAAGATAAATGATCAAATGCTGTAGCCCTAAACCCAGGCTACTTAAACTGAGCCAGATGATTCTCATGGCTACAATACTTTGTACCTCTGTAATCCCAGAACTACAGAGGTCATATAAAGAGGCTGTTCCTGCCTGGAGCCTGAATGAAGCTCTGTTCTGAACCCTGTTCTGTTCTGATCACCTGATCTGACCTGATCTGTTCTGATCACCGTGCAGAAGCGTGCTAGGGCAAGGCAAGGCAAGGCAAGTTTATTTATATAGCACATTTCAGCCACAGGGCAATTCAAGGTGCTTTACATGAGACATTAAAAGCATTAAAACAAAAAGCAAGACATTATAGACATTTAAAACAAAAGGCAGGACAAATTAGGGCGGTCACGTGGTGAGCAGTGACACAACAAGCGCACCTGAACTGTGACCTGATTGGTCAGCAGCCCGCAGTCTGAATGATCATGATCAACCTTACAGGTTTACATATCGATCATCCACCATCGTAGCCTACTTGTGTCCCCGGTATCCGAGTTCTGTCTGATCAAATACTCACCTAGAAGCCCGACGAACAGTAGTCCGAGGGACAGGGGCTGTTTGTGGCTCTGCTGGCTCATGTTTCCGTCCGGATGCTTTCAGAGTCACAACAACAGACTGACTCAGCTGCCCTTCAGCACAAAACAAACAACCCTTCAGCACAAAACAAACTAACACACTCGAACGGGTCGAACTACAACGTACAACAGTAACGTTATACTTTCAAACGCCAGAATTCAACAGATGTTGAAAGTATGTGATATCTGAGTCTTGTGAAGAGAAGCTGAATCTATCCAGGTGACCAGCTCTGTTTCCAGCTCTGCTTCTGCCCCCTGACGCACCAGGAAGAGACATGCCTGCGGTCATGTGACCGAGATGACGTCACCAGGGGTGATTTGACATGCGGGTGGAAGGGGGCAGGCGGGCGGGGTGGAGCTGCTTCTTTTTTTTTCTTCTCTTCTTTTAACGATAAAACAGGGGTATTCAAATAGTTCTTCTCATAACTGACAAAGAAAATGTGAAGAAAATGTGTTGTTTATCAGGTATAATGTTATTTAGGTCCTCGGCCCACACAGCTGCCCTCTTTCTTGTTCAGCCCACTGCTTTGTCCCTCCCGTGGATTCAGGCCTCCCTCATATAAACGCAGAGCATTTCACACTAGGATGTCAGATGCTTCCTCTTCTCTGTGGTCGGATACTTTACCCCGTCGTCCATTATCGACCATGCTATCTGCAATTATAAAACAGTCAAACCTCAGACTGAAAAATCGATATGAGGAGATACAGAATTACTCAGCTTAGATATAAGATAAGGGCAATGTATTCCTATAGACCTCCTGACAGATCTGTATAAACAAACGCTTCATCTCCTGGTCTTGTGGTCTGTGGGAGAGAGGGTCATTATTTCACCACAGCTCTACAATAACATGGATGTGACATCATGACATGCTGCAGAATATTAGGCCCAGGAGCAAGACTGAGGCAGCTGCAACACTGCATGGCTGCTACTGTGTGTCTCTCTCTCTCTCTCTCTCTCTCTCTCTCTCTCTCTCTCTCTCTCTCTCTCTCTCTGTCTCCTTCTCTCTCTCTCCCTCTCTGTCCCTCTCTCTCTCTCTCTCTCTCTCTGTCCCTCTCTCTCTCTTCTCTCTCTCTCTCTGTCCCTCTCTCTCTGTCTCTCTCTCTCTGTCTCTCTCCCTCTCTCTCTCTCTCTCTCTCTCTCTCTCTCTCTCTCTCTCTCTCTCTCTGTCTCATTCTCACTTAACCGCTCTCTCTCTCTTTCACTCTCACAAAGACTCACATGCACACGTGCACTGGTGTTAAATACCTCCCCTTGAGTTGATATGTTGATTAAAACAACCAGTTATGTCTTGGTTGATATGTTTATTAAAACAACCAGTTATGTCTTGGTTGATATGTTGATTAAAACAACCAGTTATGTCTTGGTTGATGTGTTGATTAAAACAACCAGTTATGTCTTGGTTGATATGTTTATTAAAACAACCAGTTATGTCTTGGTTGATATGTTTATTAAAACAACCAGTTATGTCTTGGGTTGATATGTTGATTGATAGTGATTGATGGTTGATTGATGGTTGATTGATGGTTGATTGATACTCTAGGACTGCTGCTACAGGGCCCAGGAGGCTCAGGGCCAGCCAACTACTTGTTTATCATACTTGATCACATGACTGGCTTGTTTATCATACTTGATCACATGACTGGCTTGTTTATCATACTTGATCACATGACTGGCTTGTTTATCATACTTGATCACATGACTGGCTTGTTCAGAACTTGGAAAGTCTGCCTTGTGATTTCCATACTCGCTTCCTTACTCTTAAATAATCATCTTTGAAACATCTTAAGGATTGATTCTCTCCTATCCTATGATCAAAGACGAGTGTGTCTTTATTTGTAATTGCTTTGGTTGATTTTATTTTTGATTTAGAATGTTGATTGTATTCTATTCTGACTGGTTTATTCATTAGTAATGTCTTTGTATACTCAGCATCATTGAAAATGAGGGTCTCCCTCAATGGACTTCTGGGTTTTAAATAAAGGTTTGAATGAATCTGGAATAAGGAACCTGGCCTGGAACTGTTTCCCAGAGAAGCTACAACATCTCCTGTATCAACTAACCCTCACCCTAAAGAGTTCATGTGTGTGTGTGACGTCTGATATCAACTGGGCCCTAAAGAGTTCATGTGTGTGTGTGACGTCTGATATCAACTGGGCCCTAAAGAGTTCATGTGTGTGTGTGACGTCTGATATCAACTGGGCCCTGAAGAGTTCATGTGTGTGTGTGACGTCTGATATCAACTGGGCCCTGAAGAGTTCATGTGTGTGTGTGACGTCCGATATCCCTGCTTGTTGTTCAGTGTCACCTCACACAGGAGACACACGGTGGCAGTGTCACCTCACACAGGAGACACACGGTGGCAGTGAGGCGTCACTGGAGATCTGGGCCCAGTTTGAACACTCATCAAACGCACCCTTCCTTCCTTCCTTCCTCTCTTCCTGACCACCTGACATGAAGGAATCTGTAACTGCTGAGTGATGCAAAGCACATCCTTACACCTATCAGATCACATTAGATCAGAGACATCCTGACACTATCCAGGCAAGGACAGTTTATTTGTAGAGCACATTTCAGCAACAAGGCAATTCAAAGTGCTTTATATGAGACATTAAAAGCATCAAGACAAAGTGCAACACATAAAAGGTCATATAAAACGAAATGTTAAAAAAGGACAATTAAAACAAAATGCAGGAAAAATAAAATACAGGAATAAAAGTTACAGTCCTGTATATAGATTAATAATTATTTGATTTAATAAAAAGCAGCGGCAAAAAGAAAAGTCTTCAGTCTTGATTTAAAAGAAATGAGAGTTGCAGCAGTTTTCTGGAAGTTTGTTCCAGATATGTGGAGCATAAAAACTGAACGCTGCTTCTCCATATTTTGTTTTAACTCTGGGGACAGAAAGCAGGCCTGTGCCAGACGACCTGAGGGGTCTGGATGGTTCATAACGTAGCAGCAGATCAGAAATATATATTTGGCCCTAAAACATTCAGTCACAAAGTAGTCCCTGTCCTTCAAGTAGGATTCAAACCAGTCTAGCACTGTGCCAGTCGGCCCAGTAACTGGTCACACCTGTCAGTATATCGTATATTATGGGACTCAGTGCTCTGCTGGTCAGGTGTCACTGTTTTGTACTAAACTTGGGTAATGATGATTCAGTATTCTGTTGTCACACAGGGCTGAGAGGAAGGATGGAGAGATGGAGAGATAGAGAGAGAGACTGCGATAGATCAGGGGTTCGTTTGGAGAAAGGAAGACAGGCTGCTAAAGTGTGTGTCGCATAACTAAAATTAGACACGATCTGAGCGAAGGAACGAGTGGTGAGAAGAGAGAAGAGAAGAGAAGAGAAGAGATGGGGGCCGAGACAGTGGCGTCAATGAAGCCACTTCCTGTGATCAAGGTAGTGGGAGGTAGAGAGAGAGAGAGAGAGAGAGAGAGAGAGAGAGAGAGAGTGAGAGAGAGAGAGAGAGAGAGAGGCAGAGAGAGAGAGAGGCAGAGAGAGGCAGAGAGAGAGAGAGGCAGAGAGAGGCAGAGAGAGAGAGAGAGAGAGAGAGAGAGAGATAGTGAGAGAGAGAGAGAGAGAGAGAGAGAGAGGCAGAGAGAAAGATAGGAGGCATTGAGCTGAGAGAGCTCTAGCCACCCAGTACTGAGCCCAAAGCAGAAAGCGAGGAACCAGCAGCTGAGCCTGGAGACGAAGGGAGAGAGTAAAGGGAGAGAGGGAGAGAGTGAAGGAGAGAGTGAAGGAGAGAGGGAGAGAGTGAAGGAGGAGAGGGAGAGAGTGAAGGAGAGAGGGAGAGCACGATGGCGGTGCGGAGCTCAGGCGTGCTCGTTCTCCTGATGCTGGCGTCGTCCGCAGGTAAGTGCAGATGCAACCGTCCTAGGAACTAGACAGCCACAGGCCACCGGCTAGAGGGGGGGACGCCTTTGGGACTGGTGAAGAACATCATACAGTACGGTGGGGTTAACATACAGTATTTGTCATTAATCTACGGTGGGGTTAAGGGCCTTTCGTCCGACAAATGCAGAATGGATATATGTACCGTCCAACGCCCCGTCATGGAGAATAGTCTCAGCCCCTCACTTCCTGCCCGGGCGGCACAGGCCTGTTCTGGGGCACGGAGAGAGAGAGAGAGAGAGAGAGAGAGAGAGGAGAGAGAGACAGAGAGAGAGAGAGGGAGGAGAGAGAGAGAGAGAGGAGAGAGAGAGACAGAGACGAGAGAGAGAGAGAGAGAGAGGAGAGAGAGACTAGGGGTCATGTTGCTCTGGGTTTGCATGTTAGACATTTTGGACACAGATCTGCT
>NC_140250.1:19700744-19715744 GCF_949987555.1 Borostomias antarcticus
TAGACATTTTGGACACAGATCTGCTCCTGTGTGTGTTTTTTGGGTCAATGCAGAAGAACTCTGCTGTTGTCTTGTTTGTTCCGTATACAGAAACAGAGCAGAGAAAGAGCGAGAGAGAGAGAGAGAGAGAGAGAGAGAGAGAGAGAGAGAGAGAGAGAGAGAGAGAGAGAGGTGTTTGGTTGTGTTTAAAAAAAGCTAAAGCTTTGAACTCAATGTTGCAATAGTCTGTTGAAACCCTAAAAGGTCATTGTTGTGCCATGGTCACTGAGAGAAAATGACATGAAACTGTTTTCACCATGAGCTTTTGAAACAAGGTCATCTTATCTTATTACCATAATTTATAAAATTACCCTTTCCTCACTCACTCACTCTCTCTCTCTCTCTCTCTCTCTCTCTCTCACACACACACACACACACACACACACACACACACACACACACACACACACACACACACACACACACTCGTTACATGCTTACCTCCCCAATGTCTCATGACAGAGCTTCCGCAGAAGCCCCAGAGAGAGGGAGGCGAGAGACATTGAGCTCCCCTGCCCCTTCACAGTGACAGGAGATCACCTCAAACGGTTGACAGGGTCTGATTTCCTGTTCTAACTAGGTCCTCCTGTACTAACCAGGTCCTCCTGTACTAACCAGGTACTAACCAGGTACTAACCAGGTCCTCCTGTACTAACCAGGTCCTCCTGTACTAACCAGGTCCTGCTGTACAAACCTAAACCAAAAAATAAAACTAGTTTCCATTGCCACAGCAAAAGTGTTAACACACAAAATGAAAATAATAACATCATAATAACACACATGCAAAACATACAACACTTTGGTGAAACAGACGTTACAGAACAGATAATAGGACTACAACTAAAGGGAATATTTGTTTATGTACCACTGATTGTCCTAAGTTTAAGGCATGAGGGTAAAAAAAAAGCAGCAATGAACTTACATTTAGTTATTTCATCTAATAGGTAAAGGACTTTCTCCGATTTGTGCTTCTCTGAACAGCTGGTGAAGAGTAGGGAGTGTTATTATGGTATTATAAGAGTAGGGAGTGTTATTATGGTATTATAAGAGTAGGGAGTGTTATTATGGTATTATAAGAACAGCAGGTGAAGAGTAGGGAGTGTTATTATGGTATTATAAGAGTAGGGAGTGTTATTATGGTATTATAAGAGTAGGGAGTGTTATTATGGTATTATAATAACAGCTGGTTAAGAGTAGGGAGTGTTATTATGGTATTATAAGAGTAGGGAGTGTTATTATGGTATTATAAGAGTAGGGAGTGTTATTATGGTATTATAATACCAGCTGGTGAAGAGTAGGGAGTGTTATTTTTCTTCTACTTCATGTAGTGGCAGAATGGGCAGATTTGCCTTCTTTCTGTATATAATCAAGATTTCTCTTCATTCTCTCTCTCTCTCTCTCTCTATGTCTCTCTCTCTCTCTCTCTCTCTATGTCTCTCTATATGTCTCTCTCTCTCTCTCTCTCTCTCCCTCTCTCTCTCTCTCTCTCTCTCTGTCTCTCTCTCTCTCTCTCTCTCTCTCTCTCTCTCTCTCTCTCTCTCTCTCTCTCTCTCTCTCTCTCTCTCTCTCTCTCCCAGCCTCAGGGGCAGACCCGGTCGTGTGTTACGTCCTGGACGGCTTCCTGCTCATCTACTGCATCATCCTCACTTCCCTCCTCTTCAGACAGAAGGTCACAGATGTATAGATATTAGATATTATCTATAAAAAGTATAATTATACAACGGTTAGTTCTGGTTCTTGATTCTGATTGGCTGGAAGCCGTGTTAAAATACTTTGTAACACACACCTGGGACCGCATATCATTCCATTTTCAGTATTAATGCGCCTCCCATTTGATCCAATGCTTTGTAGTTGTTGTTGTTGCTTGGCAACCCTTTTGTTAGGGGAACTATTTTGCTCGATAAAAGCAATAAACCACTCGAGGCCGTGTGTTATAGGGATTTTATAACAGCTAGGGGGCGTGTTAGGCACGACGCGAAGCGGGGTTATAAAATCACTATAACACACGGCCTCGAGTGGTTTATTGCTTTTATACAACGGTTGCTACAGCTATTAGTGTAAAATAAACACAGCAATGTAAAATATTAACATTTATTCAAAACGAAGCATCATTCCCTAAATTCCGCGGAGCAAAATAGTTCCCCTAACAAATAGGTTGCCAAGCAACAACAACAACTACAATGCATTGGATCAAATGGGAGGCGCATTAATACTGAAAATGGAATGATATGCGGTCCCAGGTGTGTGTTACAAAGTATTTTAACACGGCTTCCAGCCAATCAGAATCAAGAACCAGAACTAACCGTTGTATAATGCTTAAATATTACAGGCAATACGCACATATGTATAGATATTACATCTATATAAAGATACTATATTACAGGCAATACACATAGATGTATAGATATTACATCTATATAAAGATGTATGGATAAGATGCACAAAAGCAGAAGTGTGTGACTCATTTTTGTCTTCTCTTGCTCTCTCTCTCACATGCACACACACACGCGCACACACACACGCACACACACGCACACGCACACACACCCACACTCACACACACGCACACTCACGCACACTCACACACTATAGTTGAACTCAACTGAACGTCTGGAAGATCCAAACAAAGCTGTGAGTATCCTACCACCAGGTTCCATGCCATGTGTGTGTGTGCGTGTGTGTGTGTGTGTGTGTGTGATACGCATGCATAGACACACATCCTGCTGATTTCATGTGTATTTGTGTTTCTAAACCCCTCAGTCAAACGATGGTGCTGATGAGAACTATGAGGAGCTGAACCTTCGTGATCCACCATCTGGACCCAGACCAGAACCATCTGGACCCAGACCAGAACCATCTGGACCCAGACCGGTGAGTCGGCCTGCCAGTGTGCTGGCTGGCATCCGTGTCTGTGTGTGTGCGTGTGTGTATGTGTGTGTGTGTGTGTGTAGGTGTGTGTGTGTCTATGTGCGTGTGTGTGTGTCTAGTTTATTAGGATCCCCATTAGCTGTTACAAATGGTAACAGCTACTGTACTCTTCCTGGGGTCCACAAAAAACAATATACAAATACACACAAAAATACATAAGATAACAAGAAAAAAAATCACAGATATATAACGTTATAAATAAAGAATTTAAAAACAAATGACCGTTGGCATTGAGTCAGTAAATGAGATGTTAATATATTCATGACCAATTAATGACAATCAGTCCTGAATTTGTTAACATCTCATTGAGGCCCTCATGATACAACAAAGGATGTTTTTCCAGTTATTTATCAAGGCTCTGAGATACATTTTCAGTCTTAAAAATGCATTTGACCTTTAATCTTTGTGCTTTCCAATGGTAAAGAATTCCACAGAGACATTGTTCTGTACATCACTGTTCTCCTCAGAGCATTTGATCTGGGCTGTGAGACTCCACCCGGCTCGGCTGCCCATGCCTCATGGTGTAGCCATGTCTGTTACTAGTGTAATGTATGAGCTTATGTAAGCAGTTGGGTTTTTTCCTTAGACATATTCTTGTATTCCTGTGTGTGTGTGTGTGTGTGTGTGTGTGTGTGTGTGTGTGTGTGTGTGTGTGTGTGATACGCATGCATAGACACACATCCTGCTGATTTCATGTGTATTTGTGTTTCTAAACCCCTCAGTCAAACGATGGTGCTGATGAGAACTATGAGGAGCTGAACCTTCCTGATCCACCATCTGGACCCAGACCAGAACCATCTGGACCCAGACCGGTGAGTCGGCCTGCCAGTGTGCTGGCTGGCATCCGTGTGTGTGTGTGCGTGTGCATGGGTGTGTACATGTGTTTTCGTGGTGGTGTGTGTGTGTGCGTGTGCATGTACATGTGTTTTCGTGGTGGTGTGTGTGTGTGTGGAGAAGTCGTTCATATCTGTGTTTGTGGCTGTTCGTCCTCACAGAGGCTGAGACAGGAAGCCAACGGGGACACGTACCAAGTAAGGACTGTTTATTATCACCACCACAGCGTGGTCACGCCCTCCCCAGCTCTCTGCTACAAACCTTCCTGACAGGCTGCAGAGGCCAGAGTCCTGTCAGAAAGGGGACTTTAACAGCCTTCAGGGGCCAGATCTGGACGGACGCCACCACCCTGTCCAGCGCTGGCACTCGTTAAACAGGCTCCACGCTTCAGCTTCCCGACCGGTTGATACGGTCCTGTATGTGGGGGTGACCCTTCTAGAATGTTTCTGCAACCCCCTAGATGAACAAATTCAAAGTTAGTCCAGCTGGTCGGCCTTTTGCTGGCTCATCAGAGGCCTGCGACCACGGCAGCAGCTGTCTGACTAGACGTCTCTCTCCAGGTTCTCCTGAAGAAGCGGGCAGGCGATGAGGCCGACGCCTACCAAGCGCTCAAGCCCAAGGTACGAGTACAGACTGACCTCAGCTACACTAGAGTCAGAGCTATGACATCATCTCTAGCATCCCAATGTGATACGGATAACTAACTGAAACATGTTGTATGTCTTCCACACACACACACACACACACACACACACACACACACACACACACACACACACACACACACACACACACACACACACACACACACACACACACACACAACACAGAAGAAGAAGCAGAAGAAGCGGATGTCCCGTCAGGTAGGCCATTTGAGTCTCCTGGATTCTCGTCACTCTCTCTGGAGTCCATTCACTCAGTCACAACATCACTGTCCCCAATTCACTCGGTCACACACCTCACTGTCCCCAATTCACTCAGTCACACACCTCACTGTCCCCAAACTGTCCCCAATTCACTCAGTCACACACCTCACTGTCCCCAATTCACTCAGTCACACACCTCACTGTCCCCAATTCAAACAGACAGTCACACACCTCACTGTCCCCAATTCAAACAGAGTCACACACCTCACTGTCCCCAATTCAAACAGACAGTCACACACCTCACTGTCCCCAATTCAAACACTTTTTTTCCACATTGTCAATTATGTGTGAAACCATATTAGCAAGAGGGACAACAAATCAGACGTGGGTCTGTAGCAATCCAGAGCGCCGTACTGATACATCTACAGGTGATTTAACCATTCAATCAGATATATACATACCATCACAATACCTCCTGTCTGATCACAACGCAGTCAGAACTACCTGTTATATAATACTTCATATATACTACTACCTGTTATATAATACTTCATATATACTACTACCTGTTATATAATACTTCATATATACTACTACCTGTTATATAATACTTCATATATACTCAATGATTTGGGGACTAAAGTCACCACCCAAGCCTGTTCCCCCCAAGCCTGTCTCACCCAAGCCCATCTCATTCTTTGTTCTCTACTGAGTGTTTGGTTTTGTTCCACCTGCAGACTCCTAATCCAGAGAGCGAGGGAGGAGACGAACCCCGGGCAAGACCCCCTGCCCCCCCTCCACCCTCCAACTAACTCCTGATACCCCTGCCCCCCCTCCACCCCCCAACTGACTCCTGATACCCCCCCTGCCCCCCCTCCACCCCCCAACTAACTCCTGATACCCCCCCTGCCCCCCCTCCACCCCCCAACTAACTCCTGATACCCCCCCCTCCTCCACCCCCCAACTGACTCCTGACACCCCCCCCCTCCCTCCTCCACCCAACTTCCTGACACCCCCCCTCCACCCCCCAACTGACTCCTGATACCCCCCCCCTCCTCCACCCCCCAACTGACTCCTGACACCCCCCCCCCTCCCTCCTCCACCCAACTTCCTGACACCCCCCCTCCACCCCCCAACTGACTCCTGATACCCCCCCCCTCCTCCACCCCCCAACTGACTCCTGATACCCCCCTCCCCTCCTCCACCCCCCAACTGACTCCTGATACCCCCCCTGCCCCCCCTCCACCCCCCAACTGACTCCTGATACCCCCCCTGCCCCCCCTCCACCCCCCAACTGACTCCTGATACCCCCCCCCTCCTCCACCCCCCAACTGACTCCTGATACCCCCCCCCCCTCCTCCACCCCCCAACTGACACCTGATACCCCCCTCCTCCACCCCCCAACTGACTCCTGACGGACTCCTAACCCCCCACCCCCTCCCCTCCTCCCCCAGAACCCACCATCTGCAGAGTCACTTAAATAGCAGCTCAACTCTTCTGGCAGCTCCTGCATGGTCCTAGTGCCCCCCTACTTCCACTACCAGCAGCTCTCTACAGGATACTGTGGTCTGCTGTCTCATGGTCCTAGTGCCCTGTAATCTCCTTCCACTACCAGCAGCTCTCTACAGGATACTGTGGTCTGCCGTCTCATGGTCCTAGTGCCCCCCTGCTTCCACTACCAGCAGCTCTCTACAAGATACTGTGGTCTGCTGTCTCATGGTCCTAGTGCCCCCCTGCTCTCTACAGGATGCTGTGGTCTGCCGTCTCTAGTCTGTGATCCAGCCCTGCCATCTCGCCAACCGTTCCGTCCCATTACTGCATGTGACAGGTCATGAAATACTGTTAGCAAGACTCTGTAATAAAAGACTGAATTGTTAAAACACTTGGAAAATGGTTTAATGATGTTTACAACAAAAGAGAACTGTACAGTTACAGTAAAAGATTATCTTTATATGTGTATAAAAACAAACAAACAAAAAATACAGCAGACAAATGCATCAAACCTACCGAGAATCCTGATTCACATACTTTTAAAACTTCTACACAATCTTTCAGTTCTCTGCCCCGTGACCTGGGCCAGTCCGTAGTCCCGTGACCTGGGCCGGTCCGTAGTCAGGTGGGAGGCCTGTGTCCCCATGGCAACAGTGAGCAGTGTTCTAGTCCATAGTGGAACCCTGGGGTCGCGTGTTGCCATGACAGCGTTCTTCCCAGAGCTCACGAGTGACAGAGTTTGACTCAGAAGGGAAACTACAGCGTGTAGAGGAACACATTCCTTTAGTCAGCCCAAGCGCTGAAGAGTGAGTTATACATGTTTTACACAATCCATTTCTTGAAATCCACAAACAGAAGTAATATGTACATGTTTACCTTTTTTTTATTATTATTTTTTTTTTTACTATTCGTCATTCTCTTGTTTTAAAACCATGGTCACTTGGGCCGTCAAACTGATAGCACACACATTCTTTTTGACACACGTAAAACATACAAAAATACTATATTTTTAACCTACCAAGAGTAAGACAGTTCTGCAATTAGTTCCATGCTGACAGAAAAAGAGATACACCAAACAAACAAGAGGTTTAAACTCACACACTTTTTTCCCACTTAGGTTTCTGAGAAATATACCAAAATATACATCTAAGCTTTGGAATTTCTGAGGCTAGGATTAAAGCCAGCGCTGGGGTTGTCTCTTAATACACAAGCTGCAGGATGAGAGAGAGAGAGAGAGAGAGAGAGAGAGAGAGAGAGAGAGAGAGAGAGGCAGAACAGAAAAAGAGAGAGTCATCTTTGGTATCTGCATTTGTTGAACGTTAAATATTTGGATTTTTGCTTTGGGATAGCGCTTGTGAGATCCTACGATTCCCCACTTGGAATAAAGCATCACAAAAAGTGTCGCTGGAGCTCATTGGCCCAACTGCTGAGCCAATGGGGACGCAGCCCATACAGAGTGAAGGACCATGATGCATAGTGTGGCAGCTGAACAGAGTCGAGAGAGAGAGAGAGAGAGAGAGAGAGAGAGAGAGAGAGGATCCCAGATGACCACAGGAAGTGTATCCTAAAGACTGTGTCCTGGTTCTACAGTGTTCAGATGAGGAGGCAGACGCGCTGCGGTCCAGTGTGTTTATGACCAGTCTTTAAGAAGGAAATGTGTATCATAGCAACAGTCCCGGGGACAGAGTCCTGAGCGTTTGCAGTGAGCACAGGATGGACCCTCAGTGTGTATTAATAAACATCACCCAGCTACCACGGGATTGGTTAGTTCACCTGCCTATCAGAGAAGCCCACTGTGCCCCACCAGCCTCTACCCATCTCCACCTACAGGCACTCGGTGTCGTGGCATCCCCAGGGGACAGTTCTGCAAGATGGACGCCGTGGATCCACAAAATGGACGCCCTAGGCCGGGAACGTCTCCCCTAACATCTCAGGATGGTGGATGGAGCTGCTTTATCACACCTGAGCTGAGTGCTTAGTCAGCTCAAGTGCGTTCAAGCAGCTAGTTCCGATTAAACTATAGTAAAGCCCAGAGCAGTCAAGCCCAGAGCAGAGGGGCTCTATAGTAAAGCCCAGAGCAGAGGGGCTCTATAGTAAAGCCCAGAGCAGAGGGGCTCTATAGTAAAGCCCAGAGCAGTAAAGCCCAGAGCAGAGGGGCTCTATAGTAAAGCCCAGAGCAGTCAAGCCCAGAGCAGAGGGGCTCAGGGGAGGAGCTGCTTCCTGACAAATCTTTAAGAGTGGCTGAGTTTGTTGAAGTGTTTTTTGTTCAATAGGACCTCTGATTTCCTGGTCTCTGTGCCTGCCGCTGCCTTTCAAAGGTCTTGGGGGTCTCCCCTTTCCCCGGGGATGCCACAGTGTGTGTGTGTGTGCGTATGTGTGCCTGTGTGATGCCACAGTGTGTGTGTGTGTGTGCCTGTGTGTGTCTTGAGCAGCGAGGCAGGAGAAAGAGGTGCAAGATGTGTAGTCCATATACAATCACTAGAAGTCTTTGGTTAATGTGGTCACCACAGGTTAGAGAGATGGTGACAGAGCCACCGTTGGGGGAAGACCGTCACACTCCTGTTTCTACACTCAGAACCAAAGACCACCTCAGGACAGGATTGTCAAATCATATAAAAACACAAATTGTTTTAAATGGGGGCCATGACTTCAAAAGCTATAGACTCAGCATTATTGAAATCAATAGAAACATAAGTTTTAAATGCCTCAGAGGTAGAAACTCTGGAAAAAATATTTCAGCTTTGCAATTAGAGGCAATTGGAGACAAGCTGAAAGACACCATTGTGGTTTTGAAAGAGCCCTGCGAAGGTGACACTCTTGATAAAACAAAAACATTCAAAAGTGCCAGTGTCATGTCTCCCCCTTGTGGCGGCAGCTGTCACTGCACTCTGCACAATAAAACAGACACCTGTGGGCTTCTCAGACAGAACTTTTGTGTATTTTTTTTTGTTTTTACATTTTTCTTTTCAAAGTAGTAGGTTAAAGCAAGTTTTCACTCGGTATCGAGTTAGAAATGAGGTATACAACAGCTCCCTTTGCCGTACTGGTGCTTCTCTCCATCCTGACACCTGCTAACCTGCATGGTGGATCAGCCCACACACAGATGGACCCCTGGTCCCAGAGAGCATCAGTAAAACTGCACCAAATCCATTAAAGCTTTTCTGAGGGGATCCTCTTCAAACTGAGCCCCTTTACTCCTTCTCAGGACGGCTTTGGAGGTTTTTAAATCTTTTGAGCCGTCCAGAATTAGGTCAACTACATAGACCACAGGCCAGATGCTCTCCAGCGGATCCTCAGCAATATCAGACACTCACATCAGCCACGCCTCTCTGGCTGTGCACCACCGAGGCTTCAGCCAATCAGAATAGGGATCTCCTCTCCATGTGTATTCTGAGGAGCTCCATCGCTCTCCCTCCTCACCTGCCTGCTCCTCTCTCTCCCCACTACTCTGACCGGACTCTCTCTGGAAGATGAGGAAGAAATGCACCAATATGGTTTTGTAGACGACACTCCCTTCTCCCTGCCACACACACACACACACACACACACACACACACACACACACACACACACACACACACACACACACACACCTGCTGCAGTTGAGCTATTAGTAAAGCTTTTCTCACAGGTATTCCAACCTGTCCCAGTCACACCTAAAATCATAGGTAGCAACATGACCGCACCAGAACAGCACACACTCACACACTCACTCACACACTCACACACTCACACACTCACACACTCACTCACACACACACACACACACTCACTCACTCACACACTCACTCACACACTCACACACTCACACACTCACACACTCAATGCCCAAAGATCCCGCATCGCCTCAGGGGAACGACGCACTAGGAGCTAAATGCCAAATCCGTTCCTCTCACACGGCCAGACGACAGCAACCAGATGCTACAATGCTCTTGTCTCCTACATAACGATAAGGCATAAATGATAATGTTAATCTTTAGTACAACTAAGAAAGCCAGTGATCTCGCCCTCTCATGCATTCCAAAACAATTAAAGGCATAAAGTATAAAGTAAATAATAAAAATTCAAATGATTGTTAAAAACAGCACAGCAAGTCCACAATAAATCAAAACAAAAAACAAATAACTATGAAAGGTTAAGATCAGTTGCTTCAGTCTCTCCATTTCCACAGCAACCACTAGGACTGTCCAATAGGAGCACCTGAACAAGCCCCTCCCATTCAACAGACCACACCCACCATACAAGACAGACGCAGCTGTAAGCAACTCGCACATCAAGGGGGCGAGGTCTACGTTTTTGGTCTTGACAAAGTTTTGCAAAATTGCTATGATCAATAATAAAAGGAAGTCTTTTTTATTTGGAGTATAATTATGTTAAAACACTACATTCAGTCTTGATAACATACCGGTTCAAATATAAAATATGAATATCTTACACTTGTATATATATATTTATATGTATAGAATTAAGAAAAAGATCATTTCTCTTATCCTTTTAGTCGTTCCTCAGATAAATATTTCCGTAACTTCCCATGATTCACCTGGTCAGCACTCTGCAGACCTCAGGAGGCAGTTGACCAACCAGACAGGGACTTCCTGTCCTCCCTGCCCAATCAGAGCTCAGGATCAGAAGACCTGCAGAGTGAGCAGCAGCAAGACTTGAGCCCCCCCGCAGGGACAAAGACTTGAGCCCCCCCGCAGGGAGAAAGACTTGAGCCCCTCCGCAGGGAGAAAGACTTGAGCCCCCCCGCAGGGAGAAAGACTTGAGCCCCCCCGCAGGGAGAAAGACTTGAGCCCCCCCGCAGGGAGAAAGACTTGAGCCCCCCCGCAGGGAGAAAGACTTGAGCCCCTCCGCAGGGAGAAAGACTTGAGCCCCCCCGCAAGGAGAAAGACTTGAGCCCCGCCCAGGGAGAAAGACTTGAGCCCCCCCGCAGGGAGAAAGACTTGAGCCCCGCCCAGGGAGAAAGACTTGAGCCCTGCCCAGGGAGAAAGACTTGAGCCCCGCCCAGGGAGAAAGACTTGAGCCCCGCCCAGGGAGAAAGACTTGAGCCCCGCCCAGGGAGAAAGACTTGAGCCCCGCCCCCCGCAGGGAGAAAGACTTGAGCCCCGCCCCCCGCAGGGAGAAAGACTTGAGCCCCCCCGCAGGGAGAAAGACTTGAGCCCCCCCGCAGGGAGAAAGACTTGAGCCCCACCCAGGGAGAAAGACTTGAGCCCCTCCGCAGGGAGAAAGACTATCGCTTTGGCATAAACCATCAAAACATAACGTTCAGAACTGTTCAAAACCTGGAAATACCCCATAAATAGTAGTACTAGTAAGCAGTAGTAGTTTGTCCATATTTCAAACATCAACAATGTATCTATGTGTCATTACCGATGCATCATTACTGATCAACTTGTGAACTAGTGAGCCAAACAGTATGTGTACATTCTAGAATATTCTACAAGTGAGAGGTTTTCTCCAGGTGGAGCAGTTCTCTTGTGTTTAAGTGCTGCAGAGGTATATTCAATCAAAGTAATTCAAGGATAAAAGGCGCCCAGACAGGGCTGGACAGGACAGGGCTCACTGCCGTCAGGCTGCGTGTTCTCAGCCTGGAGCACGCTGAGCCCAGTCATCGCAGTGGAACAACAGTACTTTGTTTGTTTGTCTCACAAGTTTCAGTTGAATCAACGGGCAGCACAGAGACGGCTCTGTTACCTGACTACAGGCTAGGTAACCATGACGAGTCTGACACTTGTTTGACAGCCTAGGTCAACTTGGGAGAGCTATGAGGTCACATCCTCCTCGGTGATGCTGGCTGAGAGGGGACGAGGGGCTCTATCTGACCGGTCGCTCACTGCTCCCAGAGTAGGTCGACCGTGTCCTCCAGGAGAGAGGGGTTGGACCACATGACCTGAAGGGAACCAGGATGTGGGCATAAAGCTATAGGATAGGAGACAGGTCTCTCAAACACACGTCTACCAGAGGTTAGGAGCCGCTGGTGGATAAAGCAGGGATTCTGTGAGTAGCCAGGCTGGATGTGTTAGTCAGGAGCGAGGACAGGCGGTGTTTAGAGAGTTAGTCAGTCAGTGGTGTGTAGACTAGTGATCGCGTGAACGGCAACTTCACCTGCTCACACAGGCACTGCAGCTCGCCAGAAAACGACTTTGGTTCAAAGCTGGAATTTCATGGCTGAATATTGGTAGAAAAACTAAAACAGACAGCGCTCCCCCAAACATCTAGCGCCCAGCTAGCAGCCAGGTCATCTAGCGCCCAGCTAGCAGCCAGGTCATCTAGCGCCTAGCTAGCAGCCAGGTCATCTAGCGCCTAGCTAGCAGCCAGGTCATCTAGCGCCCAGCTAGCAGCCAGGTCATCTAGCGCCTAGCTAGCAGCCAGGTCATCTAGCGCCTAGCTAGCAGCCAGGTCACTCACCCACAGGGCACGCCATATCAGCGTCAGGGGGCGGGACCAGCAGAGGGACAGAGCGCCACAACCATTCACACCCAAATAAAGAGATATATTCTATTAACTTCATAAGGGGGGGGGCAGCGACCCACCCCCTCCACCTTCTCAACCTTCTCTTTTTGGTCACTTGCGCTGCAAAGCTGAGGGGATCTGTATCAAATTAATAAATGGTTTAAAAAATGATGTTCGTCTTTGGAAAATGATCATCAAAATATTGCTTTTTTTATTTTTAGATTTTGTTATCTAGAGAGAGAGAGAGAGAGTTTGTACTCATAAATATCTGGACTAGCCTACGCTACACTGACAGTACACAGCAATAGTTTTTAACAAATATTTTTGGTATATCTTGAAGTAAGCCAGTCGAAAGACTGACGGAAATAAAAGGACCTTACAAAATGGAAACGTGACAGAGGTTCGCTCCTCTAAGACTGAAGAGCATAAATCCAGTTAGTTTTTTGGTACAGGTTCTGTGCACAAGTAGATAAAACGCTTCTTCAACGACAGACTATGACCCACCAGCGCCCAGTACAGCTGGCATGGGCCCCGTAGGAACGCCCAGTACAGCAGGGAGGGCCTCGGCCAGAGAGCTGACCCACATGGGCCCTCTAGGACCCAGAGGCAGCAGGGAGGGACTGCGTCAGACAGCTGACCCACATGGGCCCTCTAGGACCCAGAGGCAGCAGGGAGGGCCTCGGCCAGAGAGCTGACCCACATGGGCCCTCTAGGACCCAGAGGCAGCAGGGAGGGACTGCGTCAGACAGCTGGGGCCTCAGCGACCGACCGAGTCACAGGCTGACCTATGACCCCGTCCTCCCTCCCGTAACCCCCCACCCCACCCCACCACACCCCCTCAGTCTGACAGCGGGACTGCAGGTACTGTCTGCAGCCCCTTTAAAGCTCTAGGTGGTTCTGATTTCAGCCGTGTCCGCATGGAGGCCCCGGACCAGACCAGACCAGACCGGATCAGACCGGACCAGACCAGACCAGACCGGACCAGACCAGACCAGACCAGACCGGACCAGACCAGACCAGACCAGACCAGACCAGACCAGACCAGACCGGATCAGACCGGACCAGACCAGACCAGACCGGACCAGACCGGACCAGACCAGACCGGACCAGACCAGACCAGACCAGACCAGACCAGACCAGACCGGATCAGACCGGATCAGACCGGACCAGACCAGACTAGACCAGACCAGACAGGACCAGACAGGACCAGACCAGACCAGACCGGACCAGACCAGACCGGACCGGACCAGACCGGACCACCAGCGCCGCCACGCGTCCAGCTCAGTGTTAATAGACAGACAGACAGACAGACAGACAGAGAGAGAGAGCCAGAGAACGGCTCGCACGCCCCCTGGGTCCTTAAAGCAACCACAGCCGTTATCTCGGCCACTTATTACTGGTTTTTAAAGCCTTACAACCACCATTAAAAAACTGATATATAGGAGTTAAATCTTAACTTAATATTAGACGTACAAAGTTCTGAGTCTTCACTCACATGTACACAGTACGACAAAAGAAAACAAACTACAAAAAAGTCTCTAAAATATAATTTTGATGTGGTTTGTGTCGAGGCCTGTCCAACAGAGCCTCAGGCACAGAATAAAACTATAGATGGAGTGAACCACCCCTTTATAGATGGAGTGAACCACCCCTTTATAGATGGAGTGAACCACCCCTTTATAGATGGAGTGAACCACCCCTTTAGTGATGATGTAGGTTGTGAACTTAGTAGTAAATCATTATTTTTGTTGAAAGGTTAAAAGGTGTAAATCAGACGTTTTTGGTTAGACGCGTCTCGGGAGCAGTTCTGAGCGGACGCCGGGGACTCTGCGTGGGGCGGGGCAGCGAGGCGGCCTGGCGCTGGCGTTCCCCTCGGTCGCTCCTCCGGGGGGCGGGGGGGGGGGGGGGGGGGTGGGGTGCGACGCCACAGCGGACGCATTCTTGGAGCGTCAGGGGAAAAAGACATAACAGGATCGGATATAACTTTAAAAATTCATCCAACCCTCGATTGACAAAGGTTTCTTTTTGGTGGCAGCAAAAGGATTAAATAATGAGAGATGGGAGGAGAGAGGGAGGGAGGAGAGAGGGAGGGAGGGAGGGGAGGGGAGCCAGTCATTCCCGTCTCCACCAGCGCGCCGCGGCGCTGGGCGGAGCCCCACGCAGAGGAGAGGGGGGGCGTGGTCTGGGGCCACGCCCACGTCCGCTTCATTGGGCCTTGGAGGCAGTGGTGAGGGTGGAGGCGGGCACAGTCACGGTCGCCGTGGTGACTTGGTGGTGGGCGTCGGTGGTGAGCTGCAGGGCCCCGCCCCCTGTGGCGCCGGCGGAGACCAGGCTGACGGGGTTAGAGGTCAGCAGGGACAGGTTCTGGGGATTCAGGAAGAGGGGCGTG
>NC_140250.1:19728244-19745744 GCF_949987555.1 Borostomias antarcticus
CACACACACACACACACACACACACACACACACACACCTGGAATGTTAATGATAAAGGAAGTTGAAGCAGTAGCATTCCTGTCACACGCAGGACAAACCAATGATTCTGGAGTCTCTCTACAGTCTTGAGAGAGAGAGGGAGAGATGTCAGGTTGTGTGTTCCTGTTGGAGGGTGTGTGAGGGTGTGTGTGTACCTGTTGGAGGGTGTGTGAGGGTGTGTGTGTTCCTTTTGGAGGAGGGCTTGTGTGTGTGTGTGTACCTGTTGGAGGAGGGCTTGTGAGGGTGTGTGTGTACCTGTTGGAGGAGGGCTTGTGAGGGTGTGTGTGTGTGTGTGTGTACCTGTTGGAGGAGGGCTTGTGTGTGTGTGTGTGTGTGTACCTGTTGGAGGAGGGCTTGTGCGTGTGTGTGTGTGTGTGTGTGTGTGTGTGTGTACCTGTTGGAGGAGGGCTTGTGCGTGTGCGTTGGTGATTGCGTTCGTCTGCACCGTCTGTCTCTGAAGGTCCAGTCCATTCGTCTGGACTCCTGAGGACATAATAACAAGGACATTTCATTAAATATCTGATTCAAAATACACGGTGAAGAGAGATGTCCATGAGAGGCTGTCAGACGATCCTAATGTTCATCTGACAGACAACAGTCCACTTCCGGCCTTAGGCCTGGGTCCAGTACCCCCTTCCCCTCACCCTAACCCAGGTCCGTATCCTCTTCCTACCCCCACCCTACCCCTGACCCCTGCCTCTACCTGGACCCAGGCACACTCACACACACACAGACATACACCAGTCCTGGGCTCAGATCCCCTTCCCCTCACCCTAACCCGGGTCCCTATCCTTTTCCTACCCCGACCCTACCCCTGACCCTGCCTCTATCTGGGCCCAGGCACATTTATGCACACACAGACATACACCAATGTTTGCCATGTCTCTCCTATGATGTTATTAGCCTCTCTTACTCTGAAAATGTAATTTAATGTTATTTATTGCTCTATAAATGTTCTTAGCCGGTAGACAAACATACTCCAGGAGCTTGCTCGATCGCCTTGTTGAGAGGGGTCAGGGAAGAATTTTTACAGCTCACTTATCTGGCCCCCGGGTGATTACTGTTTTTTGCTTCCCTCTGGAATATGTAGGGGTGGGATGTCTGCCCACCTCCCTTGTTCTCTGTAAAGTGTATTGTGTTGCCTCTGGGTATGAAATGCGCTATACAAATAAAGCTTTGATTGATTGATTGATCTGATTATTTGAATACAAAAGCTTCATTCACACTCACGGGGACGAGACTAAGACACACAAACAATTCTAAATACACTACGAACTGCCTCTGAACCGTCCAAGCTTTCTCACTTGTCATCCAAATTCTCATCACATACAGACAGACACACACACACAATCTCTCTCTCTCTCTCTCACACACACACACACACACACACACACACACACACACACACACACACACACACACACACACACAGCCTCATCAACGAGAAAAACCAGGACCGAGTTCAATACGCACAAAAACAGGCTCCAACATCTCTAAACAAAGGAGGTGTTAATTGAATAGTCTATAAACGTAATAGTCTTCTTCCTGTTACAGTATGCTACTGGTTTTGGTCCCCTGGCATCCCTGTGCGTCCTGGACAAGACTGGGGGACGGGCTGGACATGAGCAGCACCAGGTCCAAGCAGGACACGAGCAGCACCAGGTCCAAGCAGGACACGAGCAGCACCAGGTCCAAGCAGGTCACTCACCTGTGTGTCCGTCCGCACTGTCCATCTCACATTTAATAGCTTCTGACGGAATACTCATTTTAGAATCTGGAAGAGGCAGACAGGCAGGCAGACAGACAGACAGACAGACAGACAGAGAGAGAGACAGACAGACGGACAATGAGAAACTTATTCTGAATTAATAAAGCCCCTTCGTACTGACAGATTGTTCGGCGAGCGCTTTTGTACGTCCGTGGAGATCCTCAGTCACATGCCACGATGCTCACGTCCCCTCAGAGAGAAATGCCATGTTTGCTAGCTCACTACCCAGTAGTCCAACTAGACCACACTCATATGAAAGACGATAACTAATAACAACCACCAGCAGCGCTGTTGAAGCCAGCGACGGAAGCGCGTTTGTGGCAGCAGACCCAGACAGGACCGCGCTGAGGCTTCGGCCTCGGGTCGCACACGACCACAAACATGACAAGCTGCTGAGTTACCCCCAGAACCCCCCGGAACCCCTCCGGAACCCTCCGGAACCCACCACTCACCCGCTGACGCTGCCTGGGCGTTTTCCAGCATGGCTGCAGGCGGAGGTGTTCTGAGCTGAGCGGACCCCCGCAGACCTGCCGGCCCCTCCTGCTATCCCTGTCTTCTCTCTCCTGCTAGTCCCCGTCTTGTCTCTCCGCTGGGCAGGGAGCAGAGTCTCTCCTGCTAGTCCCTGTCTTCTCTCTCCGCTGGGCAGGGAGCAGAGTCTCTCCTGCTAGTCCCTGTCTTGTCTCTCTGCTGGGCAGGGAGCAGAGTCTCTCCTGCTAGTCCCTCTCTTCTCTCTCCGCTGGGCAGGGAGCAGAGTCTCTCCTGCTAGTCCCTCTCTTCTCTCTCCGCTGGGCAGGGAGCAGAGTCTCTCCTGCTAGTCCCTGTCTTCTCTCTCCGCTGGGCAGGGAGCAGAGTCTCTCCTGCTAGTCCCTGTCTTCTCTCTCCTCTGGGCAGGGAGTCTCTCCTGCTAGTCCCTCTCTTCTCTCTCCGCTGGGCAGGGAGTCTCTCCTGCTAGTCCCTCTCTTGTGTCTCCGCTGGGCAGGGAGCAGAGGCCACTACAGCTGCAGCCACACAGACACACCGGGACTGTCCACTGTCCACTGTCCACACGCAGTACGCTCCGCTACACGGCACCGAGATACGCAACACACTGGAAGAGCCAGAGGGCTTAATGCAAACAGCTCTCTCTCTCCCTCTTCTCGTTCTCACACTCTTCTTCTCGTCTCCTCTCTTTTTCTCTCTCTCCTGTGCCAGGATTGTCACGACTGCTGAACAAGTTCACCCTCTCTCTTCCTCTCTTTCTGGAAGGAAACAGAAGCAGAGTGCAGCTGGCTGCCTCTCCCCCCGTAATGAAGCATAATCAGTATTCAGCTGATTAAAGCCCTATGCAAATCAGCTCCTGCCTCGTTAGCAATGCAAGGCTTTGAAGTCCCGAGCAACTCATTTCACACCAGGCTCTGAAAGCTTTCTGCATAATTTAAAAGACCCATAAATATTTATCAGCTCATTAGCATATTCATTGGATGGCTTTTTGGAGAATGATAAAAAAAAACAACAACAGGGGAATAAGGGGGGAAGAGAGGGGGGTGGCTCAACCCAGCAGCACCGAGCAGAACGGAGGGGGGGGGGGGGGGGGTAGACCCAGCAGCACCGAGCAGAACGGGGGGGGAGAGGGGGGGGGCTAGACCCAGCAGCACCGAGCAGAACGGGGGGGGGAAGGGGGGGGCTAGACCCAGCAGCACCGAGCAGAACGGGGGGGGAATAGAACAATTACAACCGGAGCGCAGGGCAAGAAACTAATTACAGCTGCTGAAGCTCTGGATCGGCCCGAGGTGAGGAAGAGGAAGAGGAAGGAGACGACAAATGACAAATACATGAGGGTCTCTGGCCGACACTAATTATTTAAAATTTCTTAAATGAAAAAAAAAAATCTTTAAAAATCATGTCTGAAATCTATACAGTACAATTCCTCAGTAGGGATTAGCATGTTCATTCAGCATCACCAGGACTTGAACTCACAACCAGACTCCAAGGAAAGATCATGTTCTTGTTTGAACCAAGTGAGAAGCTGGCAGTTTCACCTAAAAAGTATAATTATACAACGGTTAGTTCTGGTTCTTGATTCCGATTGGCTGGAAGCCGTGTTAAAATACTTTGTAACACACACCTGGGACCGCATATCATTCCATTTTCAGTATTAATGCGCCTCCCATTTGATCCAATGCATTGTAGTTGTTGTTGCTTGGCAACCCTTTTGTTAGGGGAACTATTTTGTTCGGCGGAATTGAGGGAATAATGCTTCGTTTTGAATAAATGTTAATATTTTACATTGCTGTGTGTTTATTAGCTGTAGTAACCGTTGTATAAAAGCAATAAACCACTCGAGGCCGTGTGTTAGAGTGATTTTATAACAGCTAGGGGGCGTTGTTAGGCTCGACGCGAAGCGGAGTGGTTTATTGCTTAAATACCACAGCTACATATTGCTTAAACATCACAGCTAAATATTGCTTAAATATCACAGCTAAATATTTACACCATAGGAATCCTGCATGAACATATACCTTGATGGAAATGGGTTGAGGGACTCTGGACTGAACATGGATTCACTGATTGACTGAGTTGATTGGATTGAACACAGGTGGGACTGATTGAGATGTAAGCAGACAAAAGACTGGTCAGATGAAGAGATGCAAACAAGATGAAGAAACACTAACAGCTTCAAATTAAAAAATATAGTTTAGAAAAATCATGTCACAGCACAACGCCAGAGTATGCATTAGCATGTTAGCTCTGCATCCCCCTGGGCTTGAGCTCGTGTTCAGCTACCTGCCCTGTGAGAAGACATAGATGGTTTCACACTGACTAACATCACAATCACAAGGGTTGCATGTAAATGTCACAGGTGTGTAACATGAAGGTTTCAGCAGTTTCAAGGCACCACGAGGGGCAAAAACCAAAAACCAAAGACTAAACAATAAAACCAATAAAACCAAGGCACACACTCAACAAAGGAGAACAAAAGACACATCTTAAAAGTTTACAAGATGGCGCAGGAAACACCAGGGACAACGCACAGCCACAGCAAATAATGAACAGACTGAACATGAGGGGAGCTACATGTAGGCTCTATATACACACAGACTATATACACAGACTATATATACAGACTATATACACACAGACTATATATACACAGACTATATATACACAGACTATATATACACAGACTAACAAGACAGGTGGAAACCAATCAAACAATCAGTGGCACAGGTGTCCTCTCAATCAGAGTCAGTTTAGCCAGTTGTAGTCCTAGGGTCCGCTATTGGGGCGGGGTTGCCAACAACAACGTCTCTGATTGGTGGAGATATTGCTGTAGCATTATAGGATTGTGGGTAGTGTATTTCTTCCTGAACAGCAGTAGTTTGAGGAGACAAAATGAGGACAGACTTCAGAATACTGTCAAAAATACAGTTTTTGAGATACAATTCTGAAAGTAGTTCTGTAGTGAATTTCACACGTCATCTACCATGTCATGACAAGTTTGTCTTTTTTACATGAAAATTTTAGATTTATTGAGTGAGTATTTGCAGTAGCTGCATACAGTACTGCAAACATTTTGATGCGGTGGGCTCAAATATTTATATTTAAAAAATCTGTGAAGATCGTTTGTGGAGGACAGTCTGAAGATGAAGTGTAGCAATTGAGGTGTCAATTGACCAAAAAATGTAGGATGTTTTAAAGTTTTTGAGAGAAACAGAGGGATGGACTTCATTATTCCTGCCAGCTTGAAGCATATGGAAGCTTCTACCCACCTGGGCCTACGTTTTGGTGGTGGTTGCAAAGTGATAGCACACACGGCTGATTTGTTATGATTTTTTAATGTTTTAAACTTTATACTGTTGCTGTAGCACCAACATCAGGTTTATTGGCCCACAATGCCAGTTGAGGACTTTTTCCATAGGACTGGACCTATATGCAAAGTTTGGTGCTTTTTCATGCATGGGAGGTCAGACGTCCTAGGACTTCCCTAGGAGAAGACCAACGCACTCTTCACTAAAAGATAAAAAGCTTTAATTAAACTGCTGGGTCATAATGGACCAGAAATCACACACGTTTCTGCACCCAGGCCTTCATCAGGTGACACATGACCCAGCAGTTTAATTAAACATGATTCACTTTTATTGAAGAGTGCCTTGGTCTTCTCTTCTTTATAGACTCTGTTACCTTGACCAATAGAGCAGCTTCCTAATTACTAACTATTAGAAACGCTGTAGCCCTCCTCGTTTCTACTACTTCCCTGGAATATTGGGAACTATAAGAGGGACCGGCAGCTGAGGCTAATGAGCTAAGAGCAGGGGGAGGCTGGCATCCCAGAATGCAGTGCGAGGCCTGCCGGCGGTGGTCTGAGTGCGCTGGCGAGGAGGAGAGAGCGCACTAATAGAACGTCTCTGAGCGCTCGTCCAAAACTCCTCCAGGAGGAAAACAGTACTGGCCATTAACGAGGGAGGGGGGAACTCACTCAATCTGAAATAAATAACTCTACATGAATCCACCACCCTCTCATCATCACCCCCGGACCCCCCGTGGCTAAGACATCCCTACTGAGCAACAACTACCGAGCCAGGCCTGGGCCTGACAGGGCAGCTATGGTGATGAAGCATGTGGAGATTAGCATATTTAGATTAGTTTGAAATTCCATTAGGCTAGTTGAGCGTTTTTTCACGTTTTTTTTCCCCTCTTCTCTTTAATTCAGGGTAGAAGAACATGCTCTCTCTCTGAGAGTTAATTTGCCAGAGAGAGAGAGGTGAGGAAGGGGGCGGGGGTGAGAGAGAGAGGTGAGGAAGGGGGCGGGGGTGAGAGAGAGAGGTGAGGAAGGGGGCGGGGGTGAGAGAGAGAGGTGAGGAAGGGGGCGGGGGTGAGAGAGAGAGGTGAGGAAGGGGGCGGGGGTGAGAGAGAGAGGTGAGGAAGGGGGCGGGGGTGAGAGAGAGAGGTGAGGAAGGGGGCGGGGGTGAGAGAGAGAGGTGAGGAAGGGGCGGGGGTGTCAACGTGAGCGACAGGAAATCTGTTTTTAGGGTATTTCTTAAAAAAAATGGATAAGTGGGGTGGGTGAGTTTCTGACAATCTTCACAGAATATAACCTGCATACAATGCTTTTAATTTACCATACAATAGCAACCTCACAGATCACCAGATCCAACAAATTAGCAATTAAGTGTGACTGTGTGTGTGTGTGCGTGTGAGTAATGTGTATGTGTGTGTGCTTGCATTCCATCAAGGAAACTGCAAACTGGACCAGCTGAGGGCCAATCAGAAGGGTTCTCTCTCAACATCCATGTCCTAGCAGTCGCCTGCAATCAGTCAGTGGGACCCGATATCAATCAGCTAACTAGTACTACACAACTACTCCTGATTTCTCTGAGCACAGACGGAGCTTGTCTGCTAAAGGGCAGAACCATGCACTGGTAGCACTCCTACCTCCTTCACAATAACAAGCCAATAGGCTCTGTGCACCAGCTCCACTACTTCCTGAAAGTCACTTGGCATCTTTATTTCCTGTCCTATATGATTGGCTTAAGTGATTAATCAGGTGTGCGGAAGACCCAGCGCACACCTGATTAATCACTTAATCCAATCATATAGGACAGGAAATAAAGATGCCAAGTGACTTTCAGGAAGTAGTGAAGCTGGTGCACAGGGCCTATACACTAGGCTACTGTATGTTCTACCATTCCCTGTCCATCCTCACAAAACATGGATACTGAAAACAATGAGGTCCAGTAGCTAAAAGTGTACTTCAATTAAAAGTTAATGACCAAGGTGGCTCGAAAAATCCCAAAGTGTGGAACAACGCATTATGCAAATAGCTTAGCAGAGGGAGTTTTAAATTGTCGACTCATTAGCAGCGTTTTACAGACTGAATATAGACCAGCAGCTAACAGGACCTCAGATTCACCACCATACCCACAGACCCACACACAGACCACTGATCAGGTCTCTCTCCCACACACAGACCACTGAGCTGGTCTCTCTTCCACACACAGACTACTGAGCTGGTCTCTCTTCCACACACAGACCACTGAGCAGGTCTCTCTCCCACACACAGACCACTGAGCTGGTCTCTCTTCCACACACAGACCACTGAGCAGGTCTCTCTTCCACACACAGACCACTGAGCTGGTCTCTCTTCCACACACAGACCACTGAGCAGGTCTCTCTTCCACACACAGACCACAGAACAGGTCTCTCTCCCACACACAGACCACTGAGCAGGTCTCTCTTCCACACACACACAGACCACTGAGCAGGTCTCTCTTCCACACACAGACCACTGAGCAGGTCTCTCTTCCACACACAGACCACAGAACAGGTCTCTCTCCCACACACAGACCACTGAGCAGGTCTCTCTTCCACACACACACAGACCACTGAGCAGGTCTCTCTTCCACACACAGACCACTGAGCTGGTCTCTCTTTGGTGGAACAGATTTGTTCTCAATGAGACTTCCTGCATAAATAAAGGTTCGGCTAAACAAAAACAGACAAGAGCACAAAATAGCCTTTAACTGTATTCTAATGTAGCCTTATTGAAACAATGTGATATTTCTTCACGCTTAATTATATTCAACCTCATGTAGACCTGTCCTACCTAAATAGTGTGTAACAACAATAGTCAAGGAAATGTGCTTGTTGTTGTTATGAACTTTAATTGCCCTGCAGTTGGACAAACTCCTTTTGATTTGAGTCAACTAGTTAAAGACCAGTCTCAACTGCTACTTTGTTTCTAATGCTCCAGGAAAATGATTAGATAGAGAGAGAGAGAGAGAGAGAGAGAGAGAGAGAGAGAGAGAGAGAGAGAGACAGAGAGAGAGAGAGAGAGAGAGGGAGAGAGAGGAGAGAGAGAGAGAGAGAGGGAGAGATAGATAGATAGATAGATAGATAGAGAGAGAGAGAGAGAGAGAGAGAGAGAGAGATAGAGACAGACAGATAGATAGATAGACAGACAGACACAGACAGACAGACAGACAGACAGACAGACAGACAGACAGACAGACAGATAGACAGATAGATAGATAGATAGATAGATAGATAGATAGACAGACAGACAGACACTTAAATAATCCCCCGTAGGAGGAAATCTGGGCTTATCTATTCTATTCAGTTTTATTTTATTTGTAACATTATATTGCTCCCCCATGTTCTGTGCATAGAACCTGAGACCCAGCAGAAGTATAACATTGTTATTGTCCTCACTACTGAGAAGCCCGTTGTCTGTCCCTGTACTGGGCTGAGGACGTCTCTGTTCATGTAAACAAGTTCAATCTCAAGCAGACTGTGTGCTCAGCTCCAGCATGGTTCCATGCATCTCTCCTCCTCCTTCTCTAAAACAGATCGCCTGACTCTGAATGCAGAATAGTTTGTGTAGGATCCACTTTGTGGTGCATTTATTACAGAGCCTAATGCATTATTCATAATTACCATGTTTACGCCGATGAATATTCATGATGGAACTCCCGAGATGGAATTCAGGGTAGAGATGTAGAACTGTGATGGAGTGAGGAGGGTGGGTATGAAAATTAGAGAATAATTTTACACGTCTTAATGCAGCCCTCTAACATTCTAGCACAAGACATTGTTTCCACAAAGAAGCCAGCTAGACAAACGAGATACCCCACCTGACTAGAACATGACCACTCAGACTGCAGCAGAAAACCCATTACTGCCATGTTCACTATGCAATACATGCAACCCTCACCCATGCTAGCCGTAAACATGCACAAATCACCATTTAAGCACAAACATGCAAACATTATTAGACCACGTGCAATTAAAGCAGGACAAATGAAAAATGTGTTTGTTAGCTGTCTCAAGCACCCTCATTCATAAGGAGACCAAAGGGGTATGAATGGCCTCACACTGTTATTGTGGCCTATAATCACGGAAGTGGACCTCATTCTCTCCCTTCCCCCGAAAACAAACTAGGCCACACCACAGGTAGGCAGGCCGTGGGCTAGTCCAAGGACTGGCCTGTAAACTAGGCCACACCACAGGTAGGCAGGCCGTGGGCTAGTCCAAGGACCAGCCAGGCAGATGCCGAGAACACTGTTAAGTCACTCTAGAGGCGGATATCGCAGTATAACGTTAGCCAATAAACAAAACCTCTGCGAATTAGACCCTCTAATGAGCTTTTAATATTCAGCCTGGGTAAACAAACGCCACCTTGCTCCAGACGCGCACGCAGCACGCACTTCCCCAGACTGCAGGACACAAGAACTGGGTTTACACTTCCAAAGCTTCTCAGTCTGAACTCTGAACATGACTCTGAACATGACTGATCTCTGAACATGACTGATCTCTGAACATGACTGAACTCTGAACTCTGAACATGACTGATCTCTGAACATGACTGATCTCTGAACATGACTGAACTCTGAACTCTGAACATGACTGAACTCTGAACATGACTGAACTCTGAACATGACTGAACTCTGAACATGACTCTGAACATGACTGAACTCTGAACATGACTGAACTCTTAACATGACTGAACTCTTAACATGACTGAACATGACTGAACTCTGAACATCACTGTGGCGAATGACCAGACAATGGCGCCAACAAAGAGATACAAGTATCGCATTAGCTCGCTTCTCTTTAAAGTCCGGTAACAATGTAAACTATGACCGTGAAATACACGTGTCTAATAGAGAGACTAAAGAAGATACATGTGTCTAATAGCGAAGACTAAAGAAGATGCATGTGTCTAATAGCGAGACTAAAGAAAAGCAGCCGTCGTGTTTTGGGATTATCAGAGCTTGAGAAAATCGTAAAAAAGTATCCTAAATGACTGAGACCTATTCATAGACTATGACCTGCAGGCACCAGCCCAAACACACGGAGAACACAGTGAATATCTATGTTGCTCTCAAGACCATTTCATTGATGTTTTCCGGTATTTAGTTTTAATATCTAAACGTGAGCAGCCCTTCTGAACCAGACTGACTCACTAGAGAGACGAGCTGGTAGCCTGGGCAGCTAAACTACAAGATGCACTTTATATTCACTTATAACAGCGTGTGCGACACACGGTGGCACTAATATCGACTTCTAAACGGCACACTCATTTTAATATTTAATGCAGAGAGTCATAGCATTGCTATCTGGCTAGAAGAGTTGATAGAATATGCTGAAGTCCGCATTCTCTGGTTCGGGAGGCCCACATGAATAACACAACAGGCTGCCTGCATCGAGCACAAAGGCTGAGAGAATAGCATCTAAAACCCCTGGGCTGAACCCCGGATCCATGTCTGCTTCTCTCCCCACAACCCTCCTGGAAATACCATTATACTGTAATATGCGCAGCCGCGCAGTTGTGTTGTCAGATGAATATGATGTTGTTGTCAGATGAATATGCAAACCGCTTCAAAACAACTAGCTGGGCATCAACAGACCTGCCTAGCCTCAGATAGCTAAGCTAGGGCATTACAAGCCAGCACAGCTTCAGTACAGTATTTGGGAAACATCTGAATATGTCCCGTATAAAAACTACAGTCACGTCGCGTGATTACTAATAAAATATGCTAAATTGCATTTGTCGGCAGAGGTATGAATATGTATCGGTAGAGCAGTCTAATCACACAAAGGAGGGCATGTTGTTTTTCTCCTCGTACTGCAATAGCCCGTTTCCTCCGTGGTCACATATCCGAGGTGTCAACTGAGATAGATCATTCACCCAAGACTAAATACTACATTAGTTTATTTACGCATCGATTCTGTGTTTCTTGAATTGAGAGTTAGAGAGTTTGAATATTAGTATGAATATGTAAAATGCTGTAATGATTACCTGGTCCTGAACTCTCATCTTGACTCGCTGCTCCTCCGTCCGACATTTTGAATATTTAACCCGAAATCCCAGCCCTAGTGGATAGAGGAACACAGCCCTAGTGGATAGAGGAACACCCAGCCCTAGTGGATAGAGGAACACAGCCCTAGTGGATAGAGGAACACTCAGCCCTAGTGGATAGAGGAACACTCAGCCCTAGTGGATAGAGGAACACTCAGCCCTAGTGGATAGAGGAACACCCAGCCCTAGTGGATAGAGGAACACTCAGCCCTAGTGGATAGAGGAACACAGCCCTAGTGGATAGAGGAACACTCAGCCCTAGTGGATAGAGGAACACAGCCCTAGTGGATAGAGGAACACCCAGCCCTAGTGGATAGAGGAACACAGCCCTAGTGGATAGAGGAACACTCAGCCCTAGTGGATAGAGGAACACAGCCCTAGTGGATAGAGGAACACTCAGCCCTAGTGGATAGAGGAACACAGCCCTAGTGGATAGAGGAACACTCAGCCCTAGTGGATAGAGGAACACCCAGCCCTAGTGGATAGAGGAACACTCAGCCCTAGTGGATAGAGGAACACTCAGCCCTAGTGGATAGAGGAACACAGCCCTAGTGGATAGAGGGACACTCAGCCCTAGTGGATAGAGGAACACCCAGCCCTAGTGGATAGAGGAACACCCAGCCCTAGTGGATAGAGGAACACTCAGCCCTAGTGGATAGAGGGATACTCAGCCCTAGTGGATAGAAGAACACTCAGCCCTAGTGGATAGAGGAACACTCAGCCCTAGTGGATAGAGGAACACCCAGCCCTAGTGGATAGAGGAACACAGCCCTAGTGGATAGAGGGACACTCAGCCCTAGTGGATAGAGGAACACTCAGCCCTAGTGGATAGAGGAACACAGCCCTAGTGGATAGAGGGATACTCAGCCCTAGTGGATAGAGGAACACAGCCCTAGTGGATAGAGGGACACTCAGCCCTAGTGGATAGAGGAACACCCAGCCCTAGTGGATAGAGGAACACTCAGCCCTAGTGGATAGAGGAACACCCAGCCCTAGTGGATAGAGGAACACAGCCCTAGTGGATAGAGGAACACAGCCCTAGTGGATAGAGGAACACTCAGCCCTAGTGGATAGAGGAACACTCAGCCCTAGTGGATAGAGGAACACAGCCCTAGTGGATAGAGGAACACTCAGCCCTAGTGGATAGAGGAACACTCAGCCCTAGTGGATAGAGGAACACTCAGCCCTAGTGGATAGAGGAACACAGCCCTAGTGGATAGAGGAACACTCAGCCCTAGTGGATAGAGGAACACTCAGCCCTAGTGGATAGAGGAACACTCAGCCCTAGTGGATAGAGGAACACTCAGCCCTAGTGGATAGAGGAACACCCAGCCCTAGTGGATAGAGGAACACAGCCCTAGTGGATAGAGGAACACAGCCCTAGTGGATAGAGGAACACTCAGCCCTAGTGGATAGAGGAACACCCAGCCCTAGTGGATAGAGGAACACTCAGCCCTAGTGGATAGAGGAACACTCAGCCCTAGTGGATAGAGGAACACTCAGCCCTAGTGGATAGAGGAACACTCAGCCCTAGTGGATAGAGGAACACTCAGCCCTAGTGGATAGAGGAACACAGCCCTAGTGGATAGAGGAACACTCAGCCCTAGTGGATAGAGGGATACTCAGCCCTAGTGGATAGAGGAACACTCAGCCCTAGTGGATAGAGGAACACTCAGCCCTAGTGGATAGAGGGATACTCAGCCCTAGTGGATAGAGGAACACAGCCCTAGTGGATAGAGGAACACCCAGCCCTAGTGGATAGAGGAACACTCAGCCCTAGTGGATAGAGGAACACTCAGCCCTAGTGGATAGAGGAACACTCAGCCCTAGTGGATAGAGGAACACTCAGCCCTAGTGGATAGAGGAACACAGCCCTAGTGGATAGAGGAACACCCAGCCCTAGTGGATAGAGGAACACTCAGCCCTAGTGGATAGAGGAACACTCAGCCCTAGTGGATAGAGGGATACTCAGCCCTAGTGGATAGAGGAACACTCAGCCCTAGTGGATAGAGGAACACCCAGCCCTAGTGGATAGAGGAACACTCAGCCCTAGTGGATAGAGGAACACTCAGCCCTAGTGGATAGAGGAACACTCAGCCCTAGTGGATAGAGGAACACAGCCCTAGTGGATAGAGGAACACAGCCCTAGTGGATAGAGGAACACAGCCCTAGTGGATAGTGGATAGAGGAACACAGCCCTAGTGGATAGAGGAACACCCAGCCCTAGTGGATAGAGGAACACTCAGCCCTAGAGGATAGAGGAACACCCAGCCCTAGTGGATAGAGGAACACTTAGCCCTAGTGGATAGAGGAACACTCAGCCCTAGTGGATAGAGGAACACTCAGCCCTAGAGGATAGAGGAACACTCAGCCCTAGAGGATAGAGGAACACTCAGCCCTAGAGGATAGAGGAACTCTCAGCCCTAGTGGATAGAGGAACACTCAGCCCTAGAGGATAGAGGAACACTCAGCCCTAGAGGATAGAGGAACACTCAGCCCTAGTGGATAGAGGAACACTCAGCCCTAGTGGATAGAGGAACACTCAGCCCTAGAGGATAGAGGAACACTCAGCCCTAGAGGATAGAGGAACACTCAGCCCTAGAGGAACACCCAGCCCTAGAGGATAGAGGAACACTCAGCACCCCCCACTCATATTCACACTCACAGAAGTAGCAGTTTTATTCAGAGAGAAAAGCAAGACAACAGTAGGCTAGGCTAGTCTACCAAAGATGACCCTTTCTTACACCGTGTTTGTGTAATGGCAACACATTTGAATTTAAATGCCCCATGAGGAAATTGGAATATTGTATTCTACTGAATATGTTAATCAAAAAAATAATGTAGTCTGTTTTGTGTGTGTGTGTGTGCGTGTGTGCGTGTGCGTGTGTGCGTGCGTGTCATTAAAACTTCACTGTCGATCCTGACAGAGTAGTCTAGTCTACAGAAGGCTCTGATCATAAGTCACTTATCTGAAATTCATAATTCCTCAGTTCCCATCAGATTAGCCTATCTGCCAAACCTCTGATCACGGGACCAACGAGCTGTGGGTCAATTTCCTGGTTTGTCACCATAAATAACCCTATTTAGATGTGGAAAGATACCTAGTGACCACCTTATTCTTTTGGTGGTCACCTGATACATAAAAAGTGCAAATAAGCAGGAATCTGATGAACACAGAACAATGTATTACAGAAGAGATGAGGCTTCATTCCTTGAGGCTATGATAAATATAATAATCTAATAGATAAGTATTAATATAATACCGGAAGATAAGTATGAACCAGGCACTGTATGAAGTTAGTTTGGCAGGTGTATTGCTCAGGATCGAAGGAAGCGCAGTGTCGAGTGTACAACCCAGTTGTTTGGATGAGCAGTTCTCAAGAAAACTGCAAGCAGCAAGCATCAATACCAGAGGCCCAGCAATTCACTATATGCACAACTCCAGTAGGCTACTTCCTGAAATTAGACATCTTTCTCTATTTCCTGTCTCACACTATTGGATGAAACGATTATTCAGGTGTTCCTGATCATTGTGCTGCAGTCAGACACGCCTGTTTTAATATTTGTGTTGCTTTAATGACTCTGTGTGCTACTAACCCTGTTCTGCCTTCCCTCTCCCTAGTGCCTCTCTCTCCCCCTCTATCTTCTCTGTAAAGCGCATTGTGTTGCCTCTGGGTATGAAATGCGCTATACAAATAAAGCTTTGATTGATTGATTGATTGATTGATTGATTGACTTTCTCCGGAGCTCCCGTTGCTAGCCCTCGACACTTTCGTGGTTCACACTGCCTCCAGCTCTACAATTCTTCAAAATCAGGTTATCTGTAGACTTACTCTTAATAATATATATATCTTGACTCAACTACTATATAATAAATCAACCAGAAATCAATTATTTCTCTCAGAGATTTATCTTGGTACCAACCGTCAGTTGACCTCGTCTGGCTTTGGGGAACTTAGGGTGCACGTGCACAGCACTTCTCATTCGCTCATCTCTCCCTCTATCAGTTATTTCTCCATAACTACTATTTTCTCTCGTTTTAACTTATTTGGTACATCACTACCTAGAGTGACGGCATATTTATTTACTTTATTTCTGGTTTATTAATCTACCTTGGAACCATGGGTTCTATTAATACATCCAGGGGTTACACACGAAAAAAGGATTGAGCGCCCCAGGTGGGCCTACAGGTGTCACGCACAAACTAACGTAGGGTCTATTAATACATCCATGGGTCTACGGTACCGGTGTCAATCTAATTCACTATATGCATTTCCTGAAATTAGACATGCTTCTCTATTTCCTGTCTCACACTATTGGATGAAATGATTATTCTGGTGTGCCTGATCATTGTGCTGCAGTCAGACACACCTGATTAATCACTTCATCCAATAGTGTAGGACAGGAAATAGAGAAGCATGTCTAATTTCCGGAAGTACTGGCGTTGTGAAATTGGCTAATGTCCTCCTAGCCCGGGGGACAACTATTAGGCCTACAAGCGGATACAACATTGACGCTCGTTTTGACAGCAGTCGTGTTACACGAATTACATGCGATACGCTTTTGAGTCCAGTAGATGGCGCAATTCACTAACCTGAAGGTAGCCTACAGTTCAACCAAACCACTTCGACGGTCATGTGATCCCGACCCATTCTGACCCGCATAATCCAGATATAACAATCCATCATGTTTTTATTAGGGGCCAGGCAGCGTAGCTGCCGGAACCCTATTGTATTTGCCTATATTATTATTATTATTCTCCATCTTCCACTGAAGTCTAACTTCCCGTCGACAAAAAATCACCAAAATTTGCACATAGCTCCAGTACTATACCCAAAGTCCTCACCCTGCATTGTAGGTCAATAAACCTCAAGGTGGCGCTACAGCAACAGTCTAAAGTTTAAAACTTTAAAAAATCATAACAAATCAGCCATAGGTGCTATCACTGTAAAACCACCACGTGAATGTAGTCCCAATTGAGACAAAACTGTCATATGCTTTGACCTTGCAGGAATTTTGGAATTTGCCATCACTCTGATTTCTTCCTAAACTGTAAAACCTATCAAACCTATCTCCTCCCACATTTTTTGTTCAATTGACACCAAAATTGATCTACTGTATCTTCAGACTGTCCTTACCAAACGATCCTCACGGATTTTTGAAATATGAAAAATTGAGCCCACAGCACATCAAAAAGTTTTACTGTTAACAGTTCTGTATACAGTTCCTATTAATTCTCGCCAAATCAATGTCTGATCATCCTCATAAAAAGTGACAACATTGGCCACATATCCAAGATGTAGTATGATTTTTTTCAGAATTTTATCTCAAAAATTGAATTTTTTAAAATATGTTTAATTCTGTCCTCTGAAACCAACACTTCATACAAAGAAAACTGCGTTACCCACAATCCAACGCAAGCTCCACGAATCTGAGACATCGCTGTTGGCAACCCTACCCAACCCCCGCCGAGGATTACAATGACTAAATCGATTGATTGGCAACTGACTGAGTACACAGCTGCTGAAGTCAATGTTCAAATATGAAGAAAAGCAAACAAAACCTGTAAAGATTAATAAACATATCTCATCCCACATTTTTCAATCAATTAACACCAAACTTGCTACACTGGATCTTCAGACTGTAATTCACAAACTCATTGACCAGATTATTTAATTATCAAAATCGAGCTTACAATGCATCAAAAGGTTTTACAAATGTTTTACTATACCATATGAATGTACAAAATGAACATTGGAATGTCAACTTTCTTGTTGTCCTATTCTCTCGCTTATTCCTAAACTTGTCGGAAATTGCCTGGCCCGCCTCATCGCTGCGTAGCAGCTTTAATTTTG
>NC_140250.1:19750744-19753244 GCF_949987555.1 Borostomias antarcticus
GAGGAAAACTAAGAATGTATGACGTATACGTAAATATCCTAACTCTGACAAAGCTGCAGCAGGTGTGTGTTTCTATACGTGGGTGTGTGTGTGTTTCTGTATGTGTGTGTGTGTGTGTGTGTGTTTCTGTATGTGGGTGTGTGTGTGTTTCTGTATGTGTGTGTGTGTGTTTCTGTATGTGTGTGTGTGTTTCTGTACGTGTGTGTGTGTGTGTTTCTATACGTGGGTGTGTGTGTGTTTCTATACGTGGGTGTGTGTGTGTGTGTGTTTCTGTACGTGGGTGTGTGTGTGTGTGTGTGTGTGTTTCTGTACGTGGGTGTGTGTGTGTGTGTTTCTGTACGTGGGTGTGTGTGTGTGTTTCTGTACTTGGGTGTGTGTGTTTCTGTACGTGGGTGTGTGTGTTTCTGTACGTGGGTGTGTGTGTGTGTGTGTGTTTCTGTACGTGGGTGTGTGGGAAGGCGCGTTGCGTGTGTGTAGCTCCGTCGTGTCACGCTGAGAGACCGGAAGAGGAAGTGACCTCACACATCCTGGACGTTCATGGCGTCCTGTGGCCACTCGTATTTGTCCAGGGTGAAGGAGTCGTAGTCGGGGCTGTAGATGTGAGACAAAACAAACGCCTCCTTGTCCTTGGGCTCCGGGTAGAGGGAGGCGATGTTGTGCTTATAGGCATAGTCCACAATCTGGGAAGAGAGAGAGGAGGACAGAGGGAGGAGAGAGGGAGGAGAGAAGAGAGGGAGAAGAGAGGAGGAGAGAGGGAGGAGGGAAGAGAGGAGGAGAAGAGAGAGGAGGAGAGGGAGAAGAGAGGAGGAGAGAGGGAGAAGAGAGGGAGAAGAGAGGGAGGAGAGAGCGGAGGAGAGGATGGGAGGGGGGAGAAAGAGGAGTGATCATGTGACGTGAGGATCTCAAACATTCATCTGGTCGCAGGTCAAAGCAACAACGCTGCTTTCTGGGCAGAAGGCGTGTTGAGGGCACACTGGGGGAGAGACCAGGGCACACTAGAGAGAGACCAGCCAGCAGGCTGAGTGAGGAGAGACCAGCCAGCAGGCTGAGTGAGGAGAGACCAGCCAGCAGGCTGAGTGAGGAGAGACCAGCCAGCAGGCTGAGTGAGGAGAGACCAGACAGCAGGCTGAGTGAGGAGAGACCAGCCAGCAGGCTGAGTGAGGAGAGACCAGCCAGCAGGCTGAGTGAGGAGAGACCGCTTACCTTCACAGCGATCTTGAAGGACACCTCCCTGATGCTGTTGAGGGGGGGGTAGAGTCTGCCCTCCACCAGGTGCTCCTCCGTCACCATGCCGGCTATCGCCTGGGAGAGAGAGACACGCACACAGAGAGGAGGAGGAGAGAGGGAGGGGAGAGATGCGCACACAGAGAGGAGGAGGAGAGAGGGAGAGAGAGGAGGAGGAGAGAGGGAGAGAGAGGAGGAGAGAGGGAAGGGAGAGATGCGCACACAGAGAGGAGGAGGAGAGAGGGAAGGGAGAGAGGAGAGAGAGGAGGAGAGAGAGGAGGAGGAGGAGAGAGGGAGAGAGAGGAGGAGGAGGAGGAGAGAGGAGGAAGAGGAGAAGGAGGAGGAGGAGGAGAGAGAGGAGGAGGAGGGAGGGAGGGGAGGAGAGGAGAGAGGGAGGGGAGATGAGGAGAGAGGGAGAGGAGGAGGAGGAGAGAGGGAGGGGAGGAGAGAGGAGGAGGAGGAGAGAGGAAGAGGAGGAAAGGGAGGGGATGAGGAGAGAGGGAGGGGAGGAGAGAAGGAGGGCAGAGAGAGAGAAGCAGAGTGAGACAGGGGATAGAGAGATGAGAAGATAGAGAGAGGTTGGGGGAGAGTGGAGAAAGGAAAGTTGATTTATTATCTCACTAAATATCTCCATGTGTGTCTGTATAGAAGCGTCTGAGTGCATCTCTTAATCCAGCATGACGGGTGCGTTTGATTCATGTCACTATGAAGCATCGTTCTCCAACTCCGCTCCAGGGGCCCCTGATATACCGAGGGTATATATGAGGGGGTTATATGATTCCCTATTAAACTGTACAACATATTCGAGGGGTTATTTTGCAACATAGCGGGGTTAAAAATAGTAGCATCCATCTCTCCATGGCAATGTTAGTAAAATCTCAAATAATGGTATCAATTTCAAAGCCTTTCTCGAGTTCCATCCTTCTGTCATCTGAGCCGTGGTGCGTCGTCTCTAGAAGTGTGTAGCAGGGGTCAGGGGTCACGCAGAGGACCGCACCTTCTCCCTCATTCTCCCGCCAAGTTTGTGTTTTATAAACCCCAAAGGTTGCATAGAAAATGGCATCCGCGTTCATAAACACAACGTTTATAGATGAGGCCCCTGGAGAGCTACTCCACTACCCGGAGGCCTCCTCCCCAACCCTGACCTCACAGGACAGCTGATCAGATTCCACCAATCAGGAGCTCGCCAGGCGCTTCCAGGCAGCTTAATGGGGCTGTCCCACGAAGCTGGACGCCCCTGCGCAGAGCGAGGGGGAGGAGCCGGAGCGCTCACCTC
>NC_140250.1:19759309-19779309 GCF_949987555.1 Borostomias antarcticus
CCTCAGCAGCCAACAGAGTTAGTTCAGACTAAACCCCAGCATGCCAACAGAGTTAGTTCAGACTAACCTCAGCAGCCAACAGAGTTAGTTCAGACTAAACCCCAGCATGCCAACAGAGTTAGTTCAGACTAACCCTCAGCACGCCAACAGAGTTAGTTCAGACTAACCCCAGCATGCCAACAGAGTTAGTTCAGACTAAACCTCAGCAGCCAACAGAGTTAGTTCTGATCTAAGATCTGTTTTGACTTTCCTCTCAGGAAGTTTGATACAGCAGTTTTGAGAGTGGACAGCCCCCCCCTACTTCCACCCCAAGCTGTCTGGTTCCTATAACCACCCCCCCACAGGAAGGTGGGTCATGTGACTACAGCTGAGCCAGGGTGAGCGGAGGCCTCCTGCCGACTCAGCAATCAACCAGCCAGAGGTTCTGTATTACTGGGCCAGCCCCAGAAAGACACTGATAAACTGTGTAGCCAAGGCCAACTAATCAAACAGCTCTTTAATATCTGACTAGTCTCAATCTAATCTTAAATCTGGTCTGAGGAAAAGCCAAGGTCTCGCTCCGTCCGCTGTAGATGAACACAGGAAGGGTTCAATCCAGGAATCTTCAATACTGAGACCGAGGGTGGTAGAGGTCATTCTGACCAGGCCTGACCTTCACCTTTCATTTGACCTCTGACCCTCTCTGCCTGTGTCACTCCAACGTTCCATTCCCAGGCCGAACCGGCACAGTGCCACCAGAGAGAGCCTCTTGAAAGAAAGCTCAACAAGACAAAATGACCTTTGCTTTAACTGTTATTCAGACTCAATAAAGAAGCAAAAGTCCTAACAAAGTTGTTTTCTCTCCATTTTGTCGCTGGTATCATCTCAGTCCACAGTCCAAGTCATAACAGTTGATGTCATTATATTTTTAATGGTTGTGTTCTCTGACTTGTACAGTCAGCAGGTCTCCAGAGAAACCCTCCTAGCCCAATGTCATCCACGACTAATGTGTTCCACATGGCAGCAGAGGAACCCTGCCCGTCACCAGGAAGCCCAAATATCTCCCCAACCTCAGGGAGTTCCTGCTCTGGTCTAGCAGTGGGATGTTTGGGTTCCAATACAAGAGTCCCCACTAATGTCGCTCAATCACGCTACCCTTTTAACTTCCTACTTCAGGGTCAAAGGTACTGGGTTGTGAGATAATGGTGCATATAACTGGGAGGTGGCAAATTGCGACTTGCTACTAGGAATGATTAAATAAAACGCCGCATGAACTCGCACTTCCTCGTCGCAAATTCGGATATGATTTGACACACATGTTCAGGCAGGCCTTCGGCCATCTATAACGCCTTGCTGCTCGCAATGTTGTTGTTTTATCTGTTCTGTGTCGTTTTAATCTTGTCTCGTGTTGTATTGCCATTTTAATTTATTACTGTAAAGCACTCTGTGCATCTGTGCTGTGAAGAGCGCTATATAAATAAAGCTTACTTACTTACTTACTATATGTTTCTCAGCCCCCAGTTGCCAGCTGACGTCAATATCATATCATATCATCATCTTATCATTCGCTATAGCTCGATTGCACACAGGTCGGAGGTAGGTGTTTTGCCACTTGCGAGTTGCCACCTCCGACCACAAACGAACGCACCATAATTACCTTGTTCAGGTGGGGGTTTCTGGTGATGTCATAGCCGCGCTTCTTGGTGCTGACGCTGCCCTTGCTGCGGCTCGCGCCGGAGTGGCACACCCTGACGGCCTCGAGACCGGCTCTGTCGGCGGTGCGAGCCAAGGTGACCACGTGACCCGGGGTTCCCGCCAGGACCCTCATCGTGGTGCGCCCGCACAGGGACAGCACGGCCCTGCCTGGGAGAGAGTTCATGTTTCCTACCTACGTGGGGTGGGAGAGAGGGCAGTTGAGAGGGTACGTGGGGTGGGGGAGAGGGCAGTTGAGAGGGTACGTGGGGTGGGGGAGAGGGCAGTTGAGAGGGTACGTGGGGTGGGGGAGAGGGCAGTTGAGAGGGTACGTGGGGTGGGGGAGAGGGCAGTTGAGAGGGTACGTGGGGTGGGGGAGAGGGCAGTTGAGAGGGTACGTGGGGTGGGGGAGAGGGGGCAGTTGAGAGGGTACGTGGGGTGGGGGAGAGGGGGCAGTTGAGAGGGTACGTGGGGTGGGGGAGAGGGGAGTTGAGAGGGTACATGGGGGTGGGGGAGAGGGCAGTTGAGAGGGTACGTGGGGTGGGGGAGAGGGCGGTTGAGAGGGTACGTGGGGTGGGGGAGAGGGTGTCGTTTAACGTTACCGGCTTGTAAAAACACAGACGACCCAGAATGCCCTGCATGCCAGACTAGACTAGTCAAGTTCAACAAGTTCAACGCCACGTAAACAAGGCTGGTCAGGCCTTAACTGAGCTAACAGGTCTAACTAAACCATTGATGATGATTCGGTGTTAATCTATAGTAGTCTAATGTTAATAACCACATTTTAAACGGGGTGTAGTGAGATCTGGTTATAGACTAGCAGCAGCAGTAGCCTAGGAGTACATTTGTTTACAAAACACCCCCGGTATCTGCGTACTAGCGAGTAGACTAGACTAGACTAGCACGGATAGAAGCAGACATGGTACCTGAACACGGTTTGCTCTTGAAATCCGATCTGCAACCAGCTTCTATCTTCGGTGTTAATGTAGATAGCAGCCGCCCTTAAAACCTCCAGTGATGCTTTTATCAGTGATGTTGAACAGCTGACGCAACCCAGTTTGACATTGACTCTTCACTTCCCAGTGCTTCTCACAGGACACGCCCTTCTGGAGAGACCCACCAATCAGATCGGGCGAAAGGAGAGCATGGTGTTTCAAGAGGTCAAACAAAAAGATTGGCTCCTCCCCTTCCCACCCCTCTGAGTCTGAGTACGGCCCCTCCCTTCCTCTGTACACACTAGGATACACCATCTATTACTCACTACAGGATACACCATCTATTACTCAATACCTGTTTATTTATACTGTAGTGTAGATTTGACTACACCCCTCTCTTCATCATCACTATCGCGAGAGGAGAGAGACATGGTCTTTATGGTCGTGATCCTCTGAGATAGTCTGTGTGTAGATAGAGGATGTCTTCCTACTTGCATTAGGGCCTATGTTAAGCAACTGTAAGGTACAAGGACTATTCACATCATAGTGACAAGTCAACAGAGTAAATATCTTAACAATGATTTTACATACCAGCCAACCCAAGTGTGACACACATACTGAACTAATATTATTCAACAGGTTATATATGCATAAACTTTAATGCAAGAGTATGTGTATGCATATAAAATCAAACATCATATTTGTACCAGTACAAAATCTCAAAATGATCACTGGTATTTCAGGCCTCTGCTTCCATCTGCTGGACAGAGGATTAAAGCTTCTGGGTCTAACAATAATTGCATTTAACGTAGGAAAAGCCAGTGTACTACTACTCACCAGAACTCACAAGTGCATCTTCCTTCTAAAACAAGTGACTAAGAGCATAATCTAGGCAAAGTGCAAGAATAGCAATCTAAAATATAATACAATACAATAAAATACAATAAGTGCCTAGGAGGGAGGATTCTTCTTGAAGAGATGAGCAGCGACTCTGCTGTCCTGGCGTCAGCGGGCAGTTCGTTCCACCACTGCGGGGCCACAGGACAGAGAAGAGCCAGAAGAGCCAGAGTGTTTTTAGACTGCTATTCTTCCACTCTGCCTTCAGCACTAGGTGATGATCTTACTCACTTGTTTAAAGGAGATGAGTTCTGGTGAGGAGGCCTAGTAGCACACTGACGTCCTACTTTAAATACAATTATTGTGAGTGGCTTTGGATAAAAGCATCTGCTGAATGACTAATGTGATGTAATGGGTGGCTTCTAGGTGTGATCGATCTTTCAATGTGAGATGGTTCAGTTAACAGCTTCTGTATTTGCACAAATGAATACAATTCATAGTTCTAATTTGTTCTAAACAAGTTTATTAAAAATAGAACAATTACATTATTTACACTGCAGTGAATTCCTTCATATACTACAAAAATGAAATCCTTAACTTCGCAGTTGCAACATCTAGACAATTTAGCCTTTAGACGTCTATACTTCATAACAGAGGCTCCTGGTTCAACGACCCCTCCTGACCTCCTGACCTCTGGGCCTCCATCCCACTTCCTCTGTGTCACCATTGAAAAAACAGTAAAAAAAACACACAGAAAAGGATTCAACACACACTCGCACACACACACGCACACACACGCACACACGCACACACACTTCACTTGAACAACGGCATCAAATTACAATGTGATGTAATTCTCATAGAAAACTCTCAAGTGACATGAAGTATTTGTTTTAGAAAACATACAGACCAGTTCAAGTACAAAACACAAATGACAAATATAGCATGAGATGAGTCAGTATTGACGCATAAAAACACACACATATATACAGTACAGCTACAGCACTACCAGGCTGGTACCAGGTATCAGCTACCAGACAACATCTAACCAGAACTAGGATACAAAAAACATTAAATGCGATTCAAGTGAATTAGTACCTCAATATTAAACAGAACACACATAAGGAACATTAGTATTATGTCCGTAAGAATGATCTAACAATTCTACAAACCATTTAGTAGTAGTGTAATCAGGGTCTTAGTATTCGCTAGATCTCCCTCACTGCATTACCCCCCCCCCCATTTAAACAGCTTGATCATGTTATTCCAGATACAGCAGATGATCATGTTATTCCAGATGGAGTCTCTTTCTACGAGCTGTTTATCTGAGGTTGAACCCGATGGTCCTTGTCTGACTGCAGGTTAAGTAGACGATTGTTTGATGTAAAAGCTTCAGATCACCACGCTGGTGGCACTGCGGGAACTCTTATCCTGGAGGAGAGAGACCAGGAGGAGAGAAGAGAGACAGAAAGCATGAAAGAGAGAGATGCCAGCGATGGGAAGAGAAGGAGAGAGAGAGAGAGATACCAGCGATGGGAATAGAAAGAGAGAGAGAGAGATTCAAAACTGTTAATAGCCAATATGAAAGAGTGGGTGGGCATAGACATCGTCCATGTAATCCCGCAGAGGAACAGTCTGTCTGTGCGTGTGTGTGTGTGTGCGCGTGCGTGTGGTCGCGTGCGTGTGTGTGCGTGTGTGTGTGTGTGTGTGTATGTGTGTGTGCGCGTGCGTGTGTGTGGTCGCGTGCGTGTGTGTGCGCGTGCGTGTGTGTGTGTGTAACGCATGGTTCTCACAGAGAAGCGGTCGTAGTTCCTCCTGCCGTGGCCTCCTGCTCTCCCAGGCTCCATGTTGATAGAGTAGTAGCTGGGAGGTTTCTCAGGCCAGGACTTCTCTTTCCCACCTCCTCTCCTCCCTCCTCCTCCTCCTCCTCCTCCTCCTCCTCCTCCTCCTCTCCAGCTGTCCTCCTCATCCGAGCTCCAGGACCCTCTTCGGCGGGGAGGGGGGGAGTAGCTCCTCTCTCTCCTCCGAGCCGACCGGCGCAGCTCGTCCATCAGGTCGTCGCGACTACGGGAGCGCTGGCCTTGACCCCCGCTCGCTCTCGTCCCGGCCGAGCCCCGCCCCTCCCTCCTGGCCCCGCCCCCTCCGCGCCGGTCCTCCCGGTCCGACTCGTCGCTGTAGCTGCGCAGGATCCCGCGCCGCGGGGGGGAGGGGTCTCGCTCGCGCCGGGCGTCGGCGTAGCGGTCGGCGGCGTAGCGGCCCTCTCTTCCGCCGCCCGCCGTGCGGCTGGAGCTTCCGCTGGACTGGCTGGATATCCGGGGCGCCGCCCTGGCTCCGCCTCCACCTCCCCCTCCCGCCCCGCCCGCCCCCCTGCGGGAGGAGGCGCTGGGGACCCGCTGGACGATGGGGGGCAGGGTGATCACCCTCCGCTCCACCCCCCTCACGCCCATCTCATCCAGGGCCGAGATCATGCTGGGGGGCCCGGGCATGTAGGGGACCCCGAGGGGCCCCGTCTGGGGCTGGTGGGCGGGGCCGGGCTGGCGCTGGTGGGCGGGGCCGGGCTGGTAGTGTACGTGCGGGCCCATGGGAGGGGCCCCCGGGTCCATCCCCCTCACCTGGCTCTCCAGGAAGTCAAGGACCTGGTTGGTGCCGTGTGCGCTACCTTGCGCGCTGCCGTTGCCGTGGACGGCGTGGTGGTGGTGGGGGCGGGGCTGCTGCTGGAAGGGGGGCGGGGCCCCCATGAGGTGCGGGGCTCCCATGAGGTGCGGGGCTCCCATGAGGTGCGGGTCTCCCATGGGGGCCATGGCGAAGTTGTGCTTGGAGGGGTCATCAGAGTAGGAGCCTGGGGAGACAGGGGGGGGTCATTAGGAGATAGGGGGTCATCGGACGCAGAGACACGGACAGACGGAGGAGAGGAGAACGGACACACAGATGAAGCCCGTTTTATCAGGAAGGTTATATATTACAGAACGATGGGGTCTTTACTGAGCTACAGGAAACTCTGGTACACACGACGCAGTGACACCTGTTACATTATCACAGTGCTCTCCATGACTCCTCCTTCCTCTCTCCCTCTCCATCTCTCTCTCCATCTCCCTCTCTCCTTCTCCCTCTCTCCCCATCTCCCTCTCACTCTGAGATGGAAAGGGGACACACACACATACACACACATACAATACTCACCTTTTCATTCAAACGTTTGACTGGTACTGTACACACTGAAACATGCACACACAACCACACACACACACGCATACACACACACACACACACACACAATGTGTCCCCCCCCCTCAGCCATGCCAGTCACCTGAGTAGAGGATGGGCTGTCCCTGGGAGGAGTGGGAGGCCATGGGGGTTAGGGTTAGGGTTAGGGTCACCTGAGTAGAGGATGGGCTGTCCCTGGGAGGAGCGGGAGGCCATGGGGGTTAGGGTTAGGGTTACCTGAGTAGAGGACCTGTCCCTGGGAGGAGTGGGAGGCCATGGGGGTTAGGGTTAGGGTCACCTGAGTAGAGGACCTGTCCCTGGGAGGAGTGGGAGGCCATGGGGGTTAGGGTTAGGGTTACCTGAGTAGAGGACGGGCTGTCCCTGGGAGGAGCGGGAGGCCATGGGGGTTAGGGTTAGGGTTAGGGTCACCTGAGTAGAGGATGGGTCCCTGGGAGGAGCGGGAGGCCATGGGGGTTAGGGTTAGGGTTACCTGAGTAGAGGATGGGTCCCTGGGAGGAGCGGGAGGCCATGGGGGTTAGGGTTAGGGTCACCTGAGTAGAGGACCTGTCCCTGGGAGGAGCGGGAGGCCATGGGGGTTAGGGTTAGGGTTACCTGAGTAGAGGACCTGTCCCTGGGAGGAGTGGGAGGCCATGGGGGCGTAGAGCGGCTGAGCGTTCATCCAGGGAGCCATCGCCTTCTGGGCCTCGCGGATCATCCGGTGCTGCATCACCGCTGGGGGGCCGGGGTCAGGAGAGGGGGGGGGTGGGGTCAGGAGAGGGGGGGGGGGGGGTCAGGAGGGGGGGGGGGGGCAGGAGAGGGGGGGGGGCAGGGTCAGGAGAGGGGGGGGGGGGTCAGGAGATGGGGGGGGGGGGGGGGAGTGTGAAAAGTAGCAGGTGTGTGTGAGCGCGTGTGTGTGTGAGTGTGTGTGTGAGCACGTGTGTAAGCATGTGTGACCGTGTGTGTGTGAGCGCATGTTTGTGTGTGTGTGTGAGCGTGTGAGTGTGTGTGAGCGTGTGAGTGTGTGTCAGCGTGTGAGTGTGTGTGAGCGTGTGTGAGTGAGTGCGTGTGAGCGTGTGAGTGTGTGTGAGCGTGTGAGTGTGTGTGAGCGTGTGAGTGAGTGTGTGTGAGCGTGTGAGTGTGAGCGTGTGTGAGTGTGTGTGAGCGTGTGTGAGTGTGTGTGAGCGTGTGTGAATGTGTGTGAGCGTGTGTGTGTGTGTGTGAGCGCGGGGTGGAACCTTTCTCCGGGCAGCAGCAGGTCTGGGGACAGCAGGGGCAGCGCACGTAGCAGCAGCACTTCTGAGGGCAGCACTGACAGCAGCACACACACAGCAGGATGATGAGCGCCAGCGCACCCAGGATGATCAACAGAACCGTCAGCCAGTCTGCAACAGGGGGCAGGGGTCAAGAGGAGGGTCAGGAGGCAGAGGAGGAGGAGGAACGGAGGAGGAGGAGGAGGAACGGAGGAGGAGGAGGAACGGAGGAGGAGGAGGAACGGAGGAGGAAGAGGAACGGAGGAGGAGGAACGGAGGAGGAGGAGGAACGGAGGAGGAGGAGGAACGGAGGAGGAGGAACGGAGGAGGAGGAGGAGGAACGGAGGAACGGAGGAGGAGGAGGAACGGAGGAGGAAGAGGAACGGAGGAGGAGGAGGAACGGAGGAGGAGGAGGAACGGAGGAGGAGGAGGCGGCGGCGGACGGGTTTTGGGATCGAGGCACCTCCGGCCGTTCTCAATTCTTGAGCTAATCCCTGATCTAACGTGATTGGATGGGTGTAAACATGTGCTCCTCTATACCCCATTTGCCAATCCTTCTATATCAGATCAGTTAGGGGAATCAATGAAGGATGCGTTTTCAGAGTATTCAAACTGGGCCCCCACAACATTTGTGGGGAAAACCGTGAACATGATAGCGGTGCTTATGTGAGCCTGTTACGCAATTTAGCTCACTCTTAACAACACGGCCCTTCTGAAGAGTCCTGTGTTTTGTGTCGCCACAAAGTCTGCTTCCCATTCTCCGATGCTTCCGATCCTTTTAACATGGCTGATAATTCAGAACCTGCCCTTTAAGAGAGACTCAACCAGGACCGGAGGTGACTGAATCAGGTAAAGGAGGAGGGGGAGGGAGAGAGGGAGAGAGGGAGAGAGGGAGAGAGGGAGAGAGGGAGGGAGAGGGAGAGGGAGAGGGAGAGAGGGGGAGAGGGAGATGGAGAGGGGGAGAGGGAGAGGGAGAGAGGGAGAGGGAAAGAGGGAGAGGGGGAGAGGGAGAGGGAGATGGAGAGAGGGAGAGGGAGAGGGAGAGGGAGAGGGAGAGGGAGAGGGAGAGAGGGAGAGGGAGAGGGAGAGACAGAAAGAGACGGTAAACGGGAGCTTACGGTAAACGATGAGCTGGACCTCGCGGTCCGAGTCTCCCGTCGTGTCTCCCGGAGCATCGATGGAGCAGAAATACACTCCGTTATCCCACCACATCACCTCGTTCATGACCAGGTCTGCCTCTGTGGGCGGAGTCACACACACACAGGCTGTTGTTTCGTCATATATGGGTGTGTGTTGGGGTTTTAGGAGGTGTGTGTGTTGGGGTTTTAGGTGTGTGTGTGCTGGGGTTTTAGGTGTGTGTGTTGGGGTTTTAGGTGTGTGTGTTGGGGTTTTAGGAGGTGTGTGTGTTGGGGTTTTAGGAGGTGTGTGTGTTGGGGTTTTAGGTGTGTGTGTTGGGGTTTTAGGTGTGTGTGTTGGGGTTTTAGTAGGTGTGCGTGTTGGGGTTTTAGTAGGTGTGTGTTGGGGTTTTAGGTGTGTGTGTGTTGGGGTTTTAGGTGTGTGTGTGTTGGGGTTCTAGGTGTGTGTGTGTTGGGGTTCTAGGTGTGTGTGTGTTGGGGTTTTAGGAGGTGTGTGTGTTGGGGTTTCAGGTGTGTGTGTTGGGGTTTTAGGAGGTGTGAGTGTTGGGGTTTCAGGTGTGTGTGTGTTGGGGTTTTAGGTGTGTGTGTTGGGGTTTTAGGAGGTGTGTGTGTTGGGGTTCTAGGTGTGTGTGTTGGGGTTCTAGGTGTGTGTGTGTTGGGGTTCTAGGTGTGTGTGTTGGGGTTTTAGGAGGTGTGTGTTGGGGTTCTAGGTGTGTGTGTTGGGGTTTTAGGAGGTGTGTGTGTTGGGGTTCTAGGTGTGTGTGTTGGGGTTCTAGGTGTGTGTGTTGGGGTTCTAGGTGTGTGTGTTGGGGTTCTAGGTGTGTGTGCTGGCGGTCAGACGGACTGTTCTGGATGGTGATCTTGCGCTCGCGGTAGTCCGCCCCCAGCGTGGGCTCGTTGTTGCCCCTCTTCTGGATGACGGTGCGGACCGTGCGCTGCCGGTCGGGGCAATCATTGGCTGGGTCCTGACCCAGCTGCAGCGCTGCCTGGTAGCCTGGGAGAAACAGAGAGAGGGAGAGGGACAGGGAGAGAGAGAGAGAGGGAGAGAGGGAGATGAGAGGGAGGGGGAGAGGAAGAGAGGTAGATGGAGAGAGGGAGAGGGAGAGAGGTAGATGGAGAGGGAGAGAGGGAGAGGGAGAGAGGGAGATAGAGAGATGGAGAGAGAGAGGGAGATGAAGATAGAGAGATGGAGAGGGAGATGAAGAGGGAGATGGAGAGACAGAAAGGAAGGAGGAGTCATGGAGAGCACTGTGATAATGTAACAGGTGTGACTGCGTCGCTCGTCAGTATGGCTTCCAACTCACCTGCCCACGCTGGCCTCTAACTCACCTGCCCACGCTGGCCTCTAACTCACCTGCCCACGCTGGCCTCTAACTCACCTGCCCATGCTGGCCTCTAACTCACCTCCCCCACGCTGGCCTCTAACTCACCTGCCCACGCTGGCCTCTAACTCACCTGCCCACGCTGGCCTCTAACTCACCTCCCCACGCTGGCCTCTAACTCACCTGCCCACGCTGGCCTCTAACTCACCTGCCCACGCTGGCCTCTAACTCACCTGCCCACGCTGGCCTCTAACTCACCTGCCCACGCTGGCCTCTAACTCACCTGCCCACGCTGGCCTCTAACTCACCTGCCCACGCTGGCCTCTAACTCACCTGCCCACGCTGGCCTCTAACTCACCTGCCCACGCTGGCCTCTAACTCACCTGCCCACGCTGGCCTCTAACTCACCTGCCCACGCTGGCCTCTAACTCGGGTCCTCTGACTTACAAACACACCTGTGGAGTAGTACTGGAGGACATGTCTCACCTGTGGAGTAGTACTGGAGGACATGTCTCACCTGTGGAGTAGTACTGGAGGACATGTCTCCCCTGTGTAGTAGTATTCGAGGACATGTCTCACCTGTGGAGTAGTACTGGAGGACATGTCTCCCCTGTGTAGTAGTATTCGAGGACATGTCTCACCTGTGGAGTAGTACTGGAGGACATGTCTCACCTGTGGAGTAGTACTGGAGGACATGTCTCACCTGTGGAGTAGTATTCGAGGACATGTCTCACCTGTGGAGTAGTATTCGAGGACGGGGTCCTTGCAGAAGGATTTGTACCTCCAGGTGACCAGGACCTCCTGGGGGTTGGCGGAGGTGGAGTAGTCACAGCGCAGGATCACGGAGGCAAACAGGGTGGTGCTCCGCTCCGTCTGAGGGACTATCACCTGGATGCACCACACACCTGGGGCGGGGCGTGTGTGGGTGTGTGTGTGTGTGTGTGTGTGTGTGTGTGTGTGGGTGTGTGTGTGTGTGTGTGTGTGCGTGGTGAGTAGAGAGCATATACTTTAGTTAGTTTGCAGTGACACATGCAATGATGAGATAACCCCAATTTGATTAAGGAAAAATAATGACAAATAATAAATGATCAATACTTTCAGAGCAATGTGTTTCACCTTTAACAGACGCAGCCTACAGGTAGAAAAAATGATCCCAAATGTTGTTTTGTCAGAGGTAACTGAGGTGGACCATGGAACAGAGTCGGAACATTTATTTGAACATTTATTTAGTTGTCTAGCTTTCGGTCACGTGACATCATACTATGGCCTTGTGTTGTTTACACCTGTCGATTATTAACTATTAACTAACTACACACATTTTGAGTTTCGACAAATCAAAAACACCACGCATTGTAGCACGGTAAACTTTAATTTAATAGCTCAATTAGCTCAATAAATAAGACGCGTCTTTCAAGACACGTTTCAAAGTGTTTTATATAATCCTTACCTGCTGGCAGGACAGTGAGGAGAAGCAACAATATCATATTTCCCAGATTCACTTCCAACGCGGAAGCTTCCGAGGTGACTATACTACTATACTAAACTATACTAGCAAACAAACTATACTAACAAATAGTCAACTATTTGACTAAACCGTCTAGTCCAGCCTTCATGGTCTAAACTAATACACCGGTATTATCCCACTACTGTAGATTAGATCTCCCCTCTTTGTTGTCGAAGAGCGACTCTTCCCGCAGGTGTCAGGGCAACTTTCCCAGTCTCCTTCTCGCGAGACTTCTTCTTCTTCTGTGGGGCTTAACGGCGGTTGGCATCCTGTCCTCGCGAGAGTCCCATCCCCCCTCAGGTGACATCACTGGCCCCGCCCTCAGGTGACATCACTGGCCCCGCCCAGAGTCCCAGCAGGTGCGCAGAGGGCCGCGGGGCCGCGCAGAGAGACAGAGAACACTAGTCCAACTGTCTTGTTTTTATGATAACTCTTTCATGTTCTGTATAACATCCACGCTAATGTCAAAGCAGTGCCGAACAAAAAGACAGGTTTGACAGACTGAACGGGTCAGAGGAGTTTATTCCTTCATAACCTTTAGGCTATTTTTCAGCCCTGTATTGTCAGGCGAAGGTATATTTATACATCCACTTAAAAAAAAAAAATCAGTTAACTAGGGGCCACAACCATGTCCTAGCCCACTGTGTAGACTATATCCTGCCCAAGGTTTTGTGTCTTAATGCCAGTTTGCACTCTCAGCAGTGTGGAAATTCCATGTCAACAGTCGTCCCATTCACACACACACTGAAGCCTGCGAGATTTCCATGTGAATCGGCCGCACGCCAGTCGGGAAGAATAGAGCCGGGCCCAGAAGAGGAGAGGGGCCCGCGGAGCGGCGTGGTCTGAAAGGAGGCCTGCTGGTCCGGGACTGACCTCCGCTATTCTGAGACTCTATTCTCTCCAGCAGACCGTCTCTGTAAGCCTGGCTTCCGCAGAGCAGGTGAAGAGCAATGACGTCGGAAGAAGCCCAGGCGTGTTTTGTGTTTGTGGACCCTCTCTGCCTCTCAACACCCAAGACCCTTTCTTCCTCCCCAACAAGACATGCCTATCGGGCTCCACTTGAGAGCTCCTTGGGACTTAGTAAAGTACTTGAGACCTTGTGAAAAATCCAAGCAAACCTCTTCCATTCCACTAAATCCACTCATGGGTGCATTGAGAAATCAGAATGTCAGCAAACAACTAGTTCCTTTTACTGTATCACTAACACGAAACCGTTCCAGGCTTAGAGACACGTACCAGTGCAAACCTCCGGGAACACGCTGGTCGCGAGCAGATTCCTGCTGCTTCCTTCCGGACATTGTGATGTCATCCTGGGAGACCTCCTCGCGCCGTCCTGCTTGTCTGCATCTTTCCATCCTGTGAATCATGTCCTGGGGCCTCATTTATCATTGAGGTACGCCTTCTTTTACACGGTCTTTTTCGCGAGTTCAGGCGTACGCCATTTGCCCCCCCCACATTGCGATTTATCAAGCCGTAAGGGCGAAAATTTAGTCGCCTTTCTCCGCGCTTTTGTAGGACACCTCTCCAGTTGGCGTACCGATTTACACGGTGTTCTACGCCCTTCTTGAACACAGGGGGAACTGGCGACGCCGGTGGTGCGTCGGTGAATTACTATGTTTGACGGAGAGAATAAGAGCGACAGTTCATGAACGCACAATCATGTAGGCTACTAGGCCAATTCAGCACAAACATATATCGCAATGCAAGATTAGACGTGTCCTCTAACCGGCTCATTCATGCTCCGATATGGATTTGTTCCCCAACACGGAACCTATGCGCTGTCCCAAACCTTTCCGCGCTATATGTCACACACCTAATGCAGGCACTCCATCAAACGGCAATAATTGACCAATTAGATTGTCATTAATATGTGATCATGTGGACCTGTTTGCTCTTTGGTAAGCATATAAATGACAGTCCTCCTGTGCGTAATGCGAGCCTAAATGAATCCGGCGCTACTCGGCCTACTGGCCCGAGATAGAACTCCAAAGAGGTGACGGCGATGGCGACTGCACCCACATAAGGACACCATCAGTGAATGAATACGTCTATGTGAATCGCTAAAATGTGCACACTATAAATACCCAAATCATATGTGACGCCGACATGCTCATCACAAGTGTAGTGGCACGGTGGCCTGGCTCCACGCATGACTCATTCATCCTGGCGCACAGCAGGGTAGGGGCTAGACTGGAGGCAGGCGCTGCGCGTGACGGCTGGCTTGGTGTGTGCATAGCCAAGATACATATTCTTTGTCTTTTTTACTTTAATCTTTATTAGCATTTTCCATCCATACAACGACAATACCATAAAACATAAAAACTTACAATAACAGCTAATGGGTACTTCCATCCATGCAGCTTTTTTTTCTTACTCAAATATGACTATTTTAATACTAGTGGTATCATCACACTTCCTTCTATAATCCATCCATTTTTCCCATCTCCCTTCAAACTTTCCTTCCTGCATCCTCAATGCATAAATAAATCTCATAAATCTCCTCCACAACACCCACCACTGCTCCTTGGTTGGGGGTTCCACCTTATACCAAGCCCTCATTATTGTCTTTTTACTAGCAACCAATAGTACTTTCACTAGGTATCTGTCCCCTCCTTGTACATCATTCTGTTATGTTTGCCAAGATGTATATTCAAAGCTGATAAGAATGAGAACCAGTCAAGACCCCACCACAAAATGAGGACCCAAGCCCTCAGCCCCCTCCCCGTCATGAGGTTTACCAGCGGGGCCAAAGGGCCCACACTGAGGTCATGCGCCAGCTATGAAGACACAAACAAGTAAGGTTCACATTTCTACCATTTTATTGTCTGTTGGTGGGTGACTGTGTGAGGTGTGTGAGTGCGTTTGTCAGTGAATGTGTGAGGTCCGTGAGTGTGGTAGTGAGTGACAGTGTGAGGTCCGTGACAGCATGTGTGAGGGAATGAAGTGCAGTGAGGATGTCCTGTTGGCTCTGGTGGTGTAGTGTGGTGACCTCCACCAACTGCTGCACAACTGCCCCACAACTGCCCCAATCCCTTCTGCCATTTCCCTCTGGGCCTCTAGGGTCATGAGCCTCCAGCACAGCATCTGATAGGAAGCCCAGCCCTCAGGGAACCTTGAGGCAGGGACGCTGGCAGCCGGAGGTGGAGGCGTGGGCGGTGGAGACGGAGACGGAGGCGCTGGAGATGGCACTGGAGGTGGAGGCCGGTGCGCTGGAGGTGGAGGCACTGGAGGTTGTGGCGCTGGATGTAGAGGCTGCAACCGGCGGGGGCACGACCGTCAGGTCAAGGACCACTGCAGACTCCCCCTCCTCTGAGTCCCACCCCACGTCAGAGTCTGGAGAAACAATTTCAGTCATTTTCTTTGAGTTTGTCTGTTAACTTGATTATGCATGAAACATTTCATTGTGTAGCCATATTCAATTGATATGTTTTTCTGTTGGCAGCCAAATAAATGCTTAAGTGTGATTTACCGGGTGATTTAGATGAGAGTCTACATTTCCCAGAGGGGAAAATGTTTCATGTGGTCTAACATTATGAAGTGGTCATCTGTGTTATCGTTCCCTGTTTTTGGTCCTAAATCAATCATAGCCTACCACAGAATGTGTGGAATGTTTGCTTTCCTCACACATAATACAGCATGTCCGTGTAGCCTACGCCACATACAGGATGCACGAACATACAGTAGGCTACCTAAACTAGGAGCAATCAGACAAATGTAGGCTCGTACAAATAGCTTACCTTCCGAAGATGATTTTCTTTCCTCGCGTGGACCTCACCAACAAGCACAGGCACCTCCGTCTCCGAAAAGTTTCTCTTCTTTCCGCGTTTGTCTGTCCTAATGCTCCACGCTATATTATGTCCTTCCGGGGTATCCCCGACACGCTGTCATAGTTTTGACCATATATGGTTGGATTTGGGCGTGGAGGGGGCGGAACACGGGGCGCGTGCGCGTACACTCTATTCTCCGCCCGTCTCGGATTTCTCGTGCAGAAAAGGGCATACGACATTTTTGATAGATCCGAAAAGCGTGTAAATATTCTCGTCGTACGCTACATTGTGCATTTTCCGCGTTTTCGTCGTACGCCCTCTTTTACACCAGAATTTACACGCTCTTTGATAAATGAGGCCCCTGGTTTCAGGCCTTGTCTTTGTGTCTTGTCTCTCAGTGAGGGAACAGAACAGGCCATATTCATGAATCCACAACAAAGTGGATTAGAATTAGACAAATATATATTTTTGTGACATTTGTGTTGGTGGATAAGGTTGTGGGTAGTCATGATTGTGTGTTTAACAATGTTTGTTGATAAGCAGTGATAAGAAAAACACACTTTCTATTTTGCTAGGTACACAGATGATCACACACAGTAAACACACACACACAGTAAACACACACAGACACAGTTTAAAACAGGCAATAGGTGTTTTATATCAAAATCATCCGTATCAAATAGGTGAAGTACAAAGTCTGGCTAGGGCTGCATGGCACAGTATCAAACCACAGTGACATCGTGTGACCTGTTTACACAATACTGATGGTTATAGCTACAAACAGTGCAATTGCAATCTGCAATACAAATTCAAGCTCAAAAGGAACTGTACATTACATTATAGTATAATACACACACACACACACACCCCTCAGCAAATGAACCTGAGAAACCATATACAGTAGATTTATGACAGAATCAACTTCATTATTGTGCTGCTATGATGACACACAGGTGGGGGCAACACTGGTGCCGTGACCTGTTCCAGGTGTCTTTACAAACCAGAGATGTCTCAGCTCATCACAGCCAGCTGGCTGACTTGTTCCAGTTTTTAAAAATGCAAGACAAGGCTGGGGAATGCAAACATGGAATATGAATGTATTTTCACTTGCATACCTTCACACACACGCACACACACACACAAATAATTTGTAGGCTTATACACACACGCATGTGCATGATTATCTCAAGAAACACACAATCCAAAATGCCTTTGTTTGAAAATGGCCTTTCCAATTCTGATCATTTGACACGTTTCCTCCATTCGGGCCTGATGACCTGTTAAGCCCAGTTCTGCGGGTCTGGGTCGCTGGTGGTAGGGCAGGGCAGTGGACCAGCGCTCAGACCAGGCGGGGCAGTGGACCAGCACTCAGACCAGGCGGGGCAGTGGACCAGCGCTCAGACCAGGCGGGGCAGTGGACCAGCGCTCAGACCAGGCAGGGCAGTGGACCAGCGCTCAGACCAGGCGGGGCAGTGGACCAGCGCTCAGACCAGGCAGGGCAGTGGACCAGCGCTCAGACCAGGCGGGGCAGTGGACCAGCAGGCAGGGCAGTGGAGCAGCGCTCAGACCAGGCGGGGAAGTGGACCAGCAGGCAGGGCAGTGGACCAGCAGGCGGGGCAGTGGACCAGCGCTCATACCAGGCGGGGCAGTGGACCAGCAGGCAGGGCAGTGGACCAGCGCTCATACCAGGCGGGGCAGTGGACCAGCAGGCAGGGCAGTGGACCAGCGCTTCACACTATGAGAGACTCCCTGCTGATGGCAGGGCTCTGTTAGGGAGACAGAGCCAAGAGCCACACGTTAGTCCCGCCTGCAATCATGCCGCTCATGCTCGGTTAGTCAGGCCTGGCGGGGGTGAGTGAAGCAGCGATCCCCAGGAATCAAGCAGCTCTGTGCTCGGTTAGTAATGCCTGTGAGGAGTGAGTTCCAGAGAGTGAATCACAGTGTGCACTGGCTGGCATCTCTTTAGTAGCGCAGCTACCATATTTTGGGGGAACACAACTTGACAAACATTTTCCAAATCTGAATGTCAACGTACAAATAATTTCTTCTATTATATCACATATTGAAAGATAGTTTTTATAACAAGTATTCAAAAAGTTTAAGACTACACAAGAAATATGAACAGCTGTGACAAAAGGAAAATACTGATCACATCCATTTTGTACAGTATAAAGTAAATGTGCTTCCAGGTCGGTAACAGCTGATTACATGACACAGTCCTATTTTGGGGTCTGTACTCCAGAGGTACCTCAGTTCTCATAACTCAGGAGCTAGAACGGCAGCTTCACTACACCAATACAGAGAGGAGCGCTGGGCCGTCAGGGATGAGAACATGTTCCTCTGTTCCCCGGGTTCTACAGGTAACTCACCAGGCTCCGGTTCCTGTCCCGTTCCTCCCCGCCCCCCTGCGGTGTGTGAGAGGTTCCCTGGGGGGGGCGGGTGTAGGAGAACGGTCGCGTGGACGGGTCTGTGGTCCGGTAGCGTTCTGCGTGAGGAGGTTCCACCGTGCGGTAGCGTTCTGCGTGAGGAGGTTCCACCGTTCGGTAGCGTTCTGCGTGAGGAGGTTCCACCGCGCGGTAGCGTTCTGCGTGCGGAGGTTCCACCGCGCGGTAGCGTTCTGCGTGAGGAGGTTCTACCGCGCGGTGGCGTTCTGCGTGAGGAGGTTCCACCGTGCGGTGGCGTTCTGCGTGAGGAGGTTCCACCGTTCGGTAGCGTTCTGCGGAGGGATCAGCCTTGCGATGCCTCCCGTTCTCAAACTCGCAGTACGGCGGCAGCGCGTCCTCCTCCTCCGGCCGGCTGCCGGGGGAGCGGCTGTAGTGATCGCTGCCCTTGCCCTTTGAACTCCCTTTAGAGGGGGTGTCGCTGTCCTCGTCCGCCCTCCCCCCTCCCCTCCCCCCTCCCCGTGCCTTGCGCTCTAATAGGCTGTTGAGGTAGCTGTCATCATAGCCCCTCCCCCTCTCGCTGGGTCTGGGGGGCCGGTCGCCGTCCCAGGTGCCCCGCCTCTTCTGCGGCGAGGGGGAGGGGCTACGCCGGCGGCAGTCGTCATCCCGGTCTCTGTTGTAGCGTCGCGGGGGGCTCTCGTCCCGGTAAGAGGGGGGGGGGTAGGGGTCACGCCCCCTAGCTTCCGGGTCGTAGCCGTGGTCGCGGGGGTCGCCGCGGCGTGCGCGAGGGCCGTAGGAGCGGGCGAACTCCTCCAGCTCGTCCAGGGAGCCGGTGCGCCCCCTGCTGGTCAGGGTTCTCCTCTGAAGGTGCTCAGAGAGAGGGTTCCACCTGGGAGCACAGAGGTCATAGGTCACACATTCAGCTCCTCTCTCTCTCTCTATCTTTGTCTCTCTCTCTCTATGTCTCTCTTTGTCTCTCTCTCTCTCTCTCTCTCTTTGTCTCTCTATGTCTCTCTCTCTCTATGTCTCTCTTTGTCTCTCTCTCTCTCTCCTCTCTCTCTGTATGGTAGCTAATAACATGCTATTGCTGGCGTTTTAATGTGTGTTATACAGTATGTATTGTGGAAGACGTGCACTTGGTTGTGTGATGTTTTGTGTTTTGTTTGATATTTTATTTATGGTTGTGTTGTGAAATGGCTTGATCCTTGATTTTAACTTCATTTTATTGCACCAATAAAGGGATTACTACAGGTCAAAGGTCTCTCTCTCTCTATGTCTCTCTCTCTCTCTTATGTCTCTCTCTCTCTTTCTCTCTATGTCTCTCTCTCTATGTCTCTCTCTCTCTCTATGTCTCTCTCTCTCTCTCTCTCTCTCTCTATGTCTCTCTCTCTCTCTCTCTCTCTCTCTCTTATGTCTCTCTCTCTCTCTATGTCTCTCTCTATGTCTCTCTCTCTCTCTCTCTCTCTCTCTCATTAATGGTACCTGCTGTCCCGGTCCTCGTCAACGTGGTTGCCATGGTGCCGTAAAGGCCGGCGACTCTGGTGGGGTGGGGCCGCCGTGTGTTCTGATTGGTCGTCAAGGTCGGCAATGGGCGGGAGCGCCTTCATCTGGACCGTCCGGTAGGTCTGCCTGAAGTCCGTATCCCCGCCCTCATGCAAAGAGCTCAACTCTGATAGGCTGCTGGCTGCTGGGACAACATGTTGCTATGGAGACTGTTACTGCTTTCAAAAAAGTTCAGCAAAGCTTGAAATCCTCGTTTCACACTCCTCTAAATTACACCGTTATTGTACCGTAGTTGTACTGACTGTACCATAGCTAATTGAAAATAATAAGTTGTGTCTGTCAAAACACTTCAAACAGCTGGGATTTAATCTACTGTACATTAGTCTCCCGCTACTGTAGAAGACCCTGCTGAACTGACTAGTCTGCCTCAGGGTGTGTATATATAGACAGGCTATTTTCAAAGCAATTGCTTTAACCGATGGCCACCATC
>NC_140250.1:19784812-19787312 GCF_949987555.1 Borostomias antarcticus
CTGGACGACACTCACATTGTGTCTGAGGTTGTAAGCGTGTGTATTTCTCACGTTGTGTCTGAGGTTGTAAGCGTGTGTATTTCTACTGAGCCCTTCAGAACAATGGCTTCTCTCACAGGGTCAGACGCCAGGCAACCGTCTCCATGGCAGCACTCGTAAGGACACTTTTGGAATAAGGGGGCGTGTCCTGAAACGCTGTTACAAACTGAGCCAATCATGCACACACATGAACTAACATCTCTACACACACACACACACACACACACACACACACACACATGAACTAACATCTCTACACACAAACAGCTTCTCACACACACACGTGCACGCACACACACACACACACACACATGCAGAGGTCACCAGCAGGTTATGAACTGCCCAGGTTAAGTGAACTAGTTAATGTGATTAACTAGTGAACTAGTTAATGTGTTTGGGGCAGGTTAGTGTGTTTGGGGCAGGTTAGTGAACTAGTTAATGTGTTTGGGGCAGGTTAGTGAAGTAGTTAATGTGTTTGGGGCAGGTTAGTGTGTTTGGGGCAGGTTAGTGAAGTAGTTAATGTGTTTGGGGCAGGTTAGTGAAGTAGTTAATGTGTTTGGGGCAGGTTAGTGAAGTAGTTAATGTGTTTGGGGCAGGTTAGTTAACTAGTTAATGTGTTTGGGGCAGGTTAATTAACTAGTTAATGTGTTTGGGGCAGGTTAGTGAAGTAGTTAATGTGTTTGGGGCAGGTTAGTGAAGTAGTTAATGTGTTTGGGGCAGGTTAGTGAAGTAGTTAATGTGTTTGGGGCAGGTTAGTTAACTAGTTAATGTGTTTGGGGCAACTAGTTAATGTGTTTGGGGCAGGTTAGTGAAGTAGTTAATGTGTTTGGGGCAGGTTAGTGAACTAGTTAATGTGTTTGGGGCAGGTTAGTTAACTAGTTAATGTGTTTGGGGCAACTAGTTAATGTGTTTGGGGCAGGGTAGTGAAGTAGTTAATGTGTTTGGGGCAGGTTAGTGAAGTAGTTAATGTGTTTGGGGCAGGTTAGTGAAGTAGTTAGTGTGTTTGGGGCAGGTTAGTGAAGTAGTTAATGTGTTTGGGGCAGGTTAGTGAACTAGTTAATGTGTTTGGGGCAGGTTAGTGAAGTAGTTAATGTGTTTGGGGCAGGTTAGTTAACTAGTTAATGTGTTTGGGGCAACTAGTTAATGTGTTTGGGGCAGGTTAGTGAAGTAGTTAATGTGTTTGGGGCAGGTTAGTGAAGTAGTTAATGTGTTTGGGGCAGGTTAGTGTGTTTGGGGCAGGTTAGTGAAGTAGTTAATGTGTTTGGGGCAGGTTAGTGAAGTAGTTAATGTGTTTGGGGCAGGTGAGTTAACTAGTTAATGTGTTTGGGGCAACTAGTTAATGTGTTTGGGGCAAGTTAGTGAACTAGTTAATGTGTTTGGGGCAGGTTAGTGAAGTAGTTAATGTGTTTGGGGCAGGTGAGTTAACTAGTTAATGTGTTTGGGGCAACTAGTTAATGTGTTTGGGGCAAGTTAGTGAACTAGTTAATGTGTTTGGGGCAGGTTAGTGAAGTAGTTAATGTGTTTGGGGCAGGTTAGTGAAGTAGTTAATGTGTTTGGGGCAGGTTAGTGAAGTAGTTAATGTGTTTGGGGCAGGTTAGTGAAGTAGTTAATGTGTTTGGGGCAGGTTAGTGAACTAGTTAATGTGTTTGGGGCAGGTTAGTGAACTAGTTAATGTGTTTGGGGCAGGTTAGTGTGTTTGGAGCAGGTTAGTGAAGTAGTTAATGTGTTTGGGGCAGGTAAGTGAAGTAGTTAATGTGTTTGGGGCAGGTTAGTGTGTTTGGGGCAGGTTAGTGAAGTAGTTAATGTGTTTGGGGCAGGTTAGTGAAGTAGTTAATGTGTTTGGGGCAGGTAAGTGAAGTAGTTAATGTGTTTGGGGCAGGTTAGTGAAGTAGTTTATGTGTTTGGGGCAGGTTAGTGAAGTAGTTAATGTGTTTGGGGCAGGTTAGTGAACTAGTTAATGTGTTTGGGGCAGGTTAGTTAACTAGTTAATGTGTTTGGGGCAGGTTAGTGAAGTAGTTAATGTGTTTGGGGCAGGTTAGTGAAGTAGTTAATGTGTTTGGGGCAGGTTAGTGAACTAGTTAATGTGTTTGGGGCAGGTTAGTGAAGTAGTTAATGTGTTTGGGGCAGGTTAGTGAACTAGTTAATGTGTTTGGGGCAGGTTAGTGAAGTAGTTAATGTGTTTGGGGCAGGTTAGTGAAGTAGTTAATGTGTTTGGGGCAGGTTAGTGAAGTAGTTAATGTGTTTGGGGCAGGTTAGTGAACTAGTTAATGTGTTTGGGGCAGGTTAGTTAACTAGTTAATGTGTTTGGGGCAACTAGTTAATGTGTTTGGGGCAGGTTAGTGAAGTAGTTAATGTGTTTGGGGCAGGTTAGTGAAGTAGTTAATGTGTTTGGGGCAGGTTAGTTAATGTGTTTGGGGCAGGTTAGTGAAGTAGTTAATGTGTTTGGGGCAGGTTAGTGAAC
>NC_140250.1:19792312-19867312 GCF_949987555.1 Borostomias antarcticus
GCTGGTTTAGTTCTGGGTGTGGCCACAGGAACTCTCTCTCTAACGGTTCCCAGAAGACAGGAAATGAAAACAAAGCCTCCCAGCCCCCTGCTCAGCGGGCGTATCTCAATCAGCAGAAGCACCGCTCACAGGCTGGATCTCAATAGGCTCAAACAGACTCTTACAGGTTCTCCTATGTGCTGGAATATGTAGGGGTGGGTCGTATACCCTCCTCCCTTGTTCTCTGTAAAGCGCATTGTGTTGCATCTGGGTATGAAAAGCTTTGACTGATTGATTGATTGATTGATTGATATGGGTGCTGTTTACATTACATACATTTACATTCACCGTTTTTTTTATACAGCTCTTGCACAACATGTTTGCCCACGTAGACATGCTAAAGGAGGCAGGGCAGTACAGGACATGTGTACAGGATGCACACTTATGAACTAACACAGTATGCACACTTATGAACTACTACAGGATGCACACTTATGAACTACTACAGTATGCACACTTATGAACTACTACAGGATGCACACTTATGAACTACTACAGTATGCACACTTATGAACTACTACAGTATGCACACTTATGAACTACTACAGGATGCACACTTATGAACTACTACAGGATGCACACTTATGAACTACTACAGTATGCACACTTATGAACTACTACAGTATGCACACTTATGAACTACTAGAGTATGCACACTTATGAACTACTACAGGATGCACACTTATGAACTACTAGAGTATGCACACTTATGAACTACTGCAGGATGCACACTTATGAACTACTACAGTATGCACACTTATGAACTACTACAGTATGCACACTTATGAACTACTACAGGATGCACACTTATGAACTACTACAGTATGCATACTTATGAACTACTACAGTATGCACACTTATGAACTACTACAGTATGCACACTTATGAACTACTACAGGATGCACACTTATGAACTACTACAGTATGCATACTTATGAACTACTACAGGATGCACACTTATGAACTATCGCACACTGTTGACATGTTTTGCATGATTGAGGCATTGTAGGGAATCTACAGTTTCATACTATTTGCACTCTTGTGCGCTTGGATCTCTGTATATTTAATATTTACTGTTCATTTTGATCCTAATCTGTGGTACTTTGTTGTCCTCTGCTGCTGTAACAGTGCTGCCCCCCCCCCCTTCCCAGGATTAATACAGTACTACTATTACTACTAATTACAGTATAATGGAGGGGGGGAGGGATGGGAGAGGGAGGGGGGGAGAGATGGAGGTGGGGGGGGGGGGGGGGGGGGGGGGGAGGTGATGAGTCCATACATACATTCCTCCCACGGAGCCCCCGCCCTGCCTTTGTCTGCTTTTCATGGATCTTGGTCGGCTCATTGTTTGGCTCTACCCCCCCCCCCCCCCAAACACCCGTCCCATGTGAGGAACAGAGAGGGGGTAGGGGGGACTCTCTCAACCAATGGGCTTACCTCATCAGGTCCAGCTGGGTGTCAATAGCCAATTAACGGTGAGAGATTTGAACAGGACCGTTGAGAGAGGAGAGGAGATGAGTCTGACCGGCTCACTGACATGCAGCTGAGCTCTCTCTGGGGGAGCAGGTGAGACAACACAGCCTCAATATAGCTACTATCTCTTAGATGAGGTCTCCCTGCCCTTAGTTTGTTAGATGACCATCATAAACCGTGACTACAGTGTAGACAGACCAAACATAGATAATTGAGACAGACCCCAGGCCGGCTGGTCACTCGGGGAGAGTTTAACCGGTGGTGTTCTTGGTCATTTGAACCGGTGGTGTGTTCACCGCTCTCCCATGTCCTGAGTCATCAGTGCTTCCTCCCTAAAGTGATACATTTCCTCCCTAAAGTGATACATTTCCTCCCTAAACTGATACATTTCCTCCCTAAACTGATACATTTCCCCCGTCACGCATTCCCGCACAGGCCACTGATTAGAGGGATACAACTCACCCCTCTTCAGAAGGAAAACTCATTTTGTTCAGCCTTGTAGACTATAGTTTATCCACCACCCAAATATTGTTCAATGTGACTGGTCACTAACTTATGTAGGCTGTTTTCTTACCTCTAATATGTAACGCCTGGGGCTGTAACGGTCTCAACACGGAGACTACTGGACACATACGACCCAGGACACACACACGAAATAACACTCACAGGACCATGAAAGAGACAGACATCAACAGGACAGTTAGAAAGGACAGACAGAGTAAGGCCCGTAGAAGCATGTTCATGTGAAAGGACAGACAGTAGAAGCATGTTCATGTGAAAGGACAGACAGTAGAAGCATGTTCATGTGAAAGGACAGACAGTAGAAGCATGTTCATGTGAAAGGACAGACAGTAGAAGCATGTTCATGTAAAGGACAGACAGACAGTAGAAGCATGTTCATGTGAAAGGACAGACAGTAGAAGCATGTTCATGTAAAGGACAGACAGACAGTAGAAGCATGTTCATGTGAAAGGACAGACAGTAGAAGCATGTTCATGTAAAGGACAGACAGACAGTAGAAGCATGTTCATGTGAAAGGACAGACAGTAGAAGCATGTTCATGTGAAAGGACAGACCCATGTCCTAAACCCATATATAAACCCATGTTCATGTAAAGGACAGACCCATGTCCTAAACCCATATATAAACCCATATATAAACCCATGTTCATGTGAAAGGACAGACCCATGTCCTAAACCCATATATAAACCCATATATAAACCCATATATAAACCCATGTTCATGTAAAGGACAGACCCATGTCCTAAACCCATATATAAACCCATGTTCATGTGAAAGGACAGACCCATGTCCTAAACCCATATATAAACCCATGTTCATGAGCAGAGCGGATTCAGAGCAGAGCGACTGGAACAGAGCTCCTCCAGACGGGATCAACCTGTTGCACTTCCAGAGTTTTCCACACAGATTCAAATACACTTACCAGCCATTAGTAAAATAATCCATCGGTCTAACTTCAAGTCCATTTTGAATACAAAAAGTTGTTCATTTAGGCTAGTAATAATGAGTCCTCATGATTAGTCTGTCTCCCCGCTGCTCGCGTCATCCCTCGGTCCACTGAGCCGAGAAGAAACGAGCCAGAAGCGAAGAGTCGGTCTGAGACTGAGGGGAACATACCAACTCAACTGTGGGGGAGGGAGGACTTCAATCCAAATAATAAAGTCTACAAAAATGCTTTGTTTCCGTTTCGATGGCTATTATAAGGACACACTGTAAACATGATACATTCGGAACATGGCAAATATAGTTTAACCCCCATTACTTCATTTGGAACTGCGAACAGCGGTACAATTTGTGGTATAGCTCACCTATGCAATGAGGTGTACGGGTCTGGTGTGCAGCGAGGGAAAAATGAGATTATTAATACATTTAGGTCAGAGAGTGAGGAATTTTGAGCCCTATAGACAAAATGGTAGGATTTAGTCCTGGACATTCTTACTGTCACTTTATTACAAGTTTAAAGCGTATACAGTTGATTAGTCAGAACCAGTGGAATTTCATAAAAGTAAAAAACAAGAAAAACAAAACAAAAACAATTACATTCAAGTCAAATCATACACATACTCGAAAAACGTAATTAAACGTAATTAACGTATTAAAATATATTGGTAAAACTGAAAAATGTCAAATATATATCCCCAAAATGTATTATCATTAATTAATTATTTATTCCATATAGAAATAATCAAAAAATATAAATGCATGTTCTAAACCATTCCGTGATTTCAAAGCCTTCTAAAAATAATTTAAAAACCTTAGTCTTATAAAAAACAACAACAACCCATAGTCATGGCATTAAAGGTCCACTAATGGTATTCAAACCCACACTGATACAGAACATGTGTACTTAAAGGAGTAGTAAAGGGGAAATCATGTTTAGCCCTGTTTTAAGGTTACTTATGATCATAAACAATGGTTCAGATCAAAACGTTGACAAAACTAGCACTTTTGAGAAAGTCTGATAATTGCTCTACCACCCTAACTCTCAATTTCAAAGACAAGAAACTCACAGGTGTTAGTTGGCGTTCTGACATATAATTTGCCATAAAGTAAGATTCTTTTTAAGAGGCTTTTTTAAATATTTAGCATATAACTATTTAGTCGCAGCACATACGTGTGTAAACTTCCACTTGAACTGATTCCGATCTCGCACAATGCCTTGAAGTAGTTCCGCTTCCTGAATCCCCTCTGCGGATTGATCTACACATCTACAAGGGTCGCTTCAATACAAGTCAATGGATTTTATAAAATGATCAATAAAACCCTACAGGATTCATACTTTGCGGCAAATTTGATGTCAGAACACCAACGGACACCAATTACCCCCTCGGTGAGCTTCTTGTCTTTGAAATCGAGTTTAACATGTTTTCGAAATATTTTTCACGGTGCCCACCCACATCCATTGTATGACCAAAACGGTGGTCGAGCAATTATCAGACTTTCTCAAAAGTGCTAGTTTTGTCAATTTTTGGATCTGAACCATTGTATATGATCTTAAGTAACCTTAAAACAGGGCTAAACATGCATTTCCCTTTACTACTCTTTTAAGAAGATAATAGAAAAAAACATGACTGTCAACTAATTATAATGAAAACTGTTGCCTTTTGAGTCAACTGACGGTCACTCAGAGGATTGTATTACCATAAAGGTTGCATCAAACAGATGAATCTCAAATCAGGTGTGGTCCACCTGAACATGAGTGTACAGGGAGGTGAACTCCTACAAGGCACTGCTGTAGGCCTGCTGTCCCCCAAGGATCATATTATTCTCTCTACATCACATTTCTGACATAAGAATACATAAGACATAAGAATATCAGACATCTGACCGAAGACATCTATCAGAACAGAGTCCAGTGTAGACCTGTGTGATGGTGGAGCGAGGTGGGGCTCTCCTAGGGCTCTGAGTGGTACAGGGAACACGTAGGCCTAAGGGCTGGGGAACGGGGTAGATTGAGGTACAGGGAACAAGGCCTAAGGGCTGGGGAACGGGGTAGATTGAGCTGGGCTTTAGATCACAATTTGAATCTGGTCCATCAAGTCAGGTGCATTTGTGTTTGGTTCAGACTGGAGCTCCTGCGTCTCTGTCCAGCTCCCCTCAGCAGGCCGGGGGCTGAGAGCGCTGGACAGGGGTGTGACGGGAAACGACTTAGAGGACCTACGGGTGACGTCACCACACAGGACCTGATTTATACCTACTACTCTGACAACAGGTCAGATAAGCTTCAGAGGTTAATGGTGCGTTAGTTTATAACTGGGAGGTGGCAAAGTGCGACTTGCTACTAGGAATGATTAAATAAAACACCGCATGAACTCGCACTTCCTCATCGCAAATTCGGATATGTTTCTCAGCCCCCAGTTGCCGGCTGATGTCAATATCATATCATATCATCATTATATCATTCGCTATAGCTCGAATGCACACAGGTCGAAGGTAGGTATTTTGCCACTTGTGACTTGCCACCTCCGACCACAAACGAATGCACCATAAGTTCCTCCCAGGCCTATCCTGACTGCTGTCAGATCTAGTAGTGGGGTTGTGAAAAAGAAGGAAGGAAAGGAGAAGAGATGCAGCCGAATTGTCGAGGGGGCGTTCTGCTGTTTCTGGAACATGGATATCAGCTCAGTCATCGTGGTAAGACCTGTCATCCAGGCCATCACGGCTGCCGCCATGGCGACGTCCGTCGTCAAGGCGATCCCGACTGCCACTGTGGGCGCGGCTCTCGCTGTAGCGATCGTGCTGGTCGTCGAGGCGATCGCGGCTGCCGCCATAGCGACGTCCGTCGTCAAGGCGATCCCGACTGCCACTGTGGGCGCGGCTCTCGCTGTAGCGATCGTGCTGGTCGTCGAGGCGGTCGCGGCTGCCGCCGTGGCGATCGCGCGGGTCTTCGTAGGCATTGGCTGCTCTGACCCGGCTGTCCCCAGACTGCAGGCGGAGGTCCGGCTCCTCCCCCCTCTCGGCCGGCCGGTCCAGGCGCTCCACGCTGGGCTCCGCCTTCTCGTCTGGCAGGTCGTCATGGTAACCTCCTCGTCCGAACTCCTCAAGAGGAGGCTTGTCGTTGAGCGCCACCACTTCAGGGGCCCTGAAACACAGACAGACAGTAGGCACAGTGTGATACAGAGAGAGACACACACACATGCACACAAACACACATGCACCACATGCGCACGCAGGCACGCGCACACACACACACACACACGCACACACACACACACACACACACACACACACACGCACGCACGCACGCACGCACGCACGCACACACACATACTAAAGTACTAGTGGGGGAGAGAGCGAGGGAAGCGTACTCCTCGTGTTCCGGTTCATCCTTCTTCTTCTTGCAGCAGCAGCAGTAGACGAGCAGCCCCAGAACCAGGACCCCGACCAGGACGCCCACGATGATGCCCGCTGTGGCCCCCATCGACATGGAGGCTAGGAGAGGAGGGGGGAGAACAGGGGGGGGGGGGGGGGGAGAGGAGGAGGAGGAGGGAGGTAGAGGTGTGGGGAGAGGAGGAGGAGAGGTAGAGGTGTGGGGAGAGGAGGAGGAGAGAGGTAGAGGTGTGGGGAGAGGAGGAGGAGGAGAGGTAGAGGTGTGGGGAGAGGAGGAGGAGGAGGAGAGAGGTAGAGGTGTGGGGAGAGGAGGAGGAGGAGAGAGGTAGAGGTGTGGGGAGAGGAGGAGGAGGAGGAGAGGTAGAGGTGTGGGGAGAGGAGGAGGAGGAGGAGAGAGGTAGAGGTGTGGGGAGAGGAGGAGGAGAGAGGTAGAGGTGTGGGGAGAGGAGGAGGAGGAGGAGAGAGGTAGAGGTGTGGGGAGAGGAGGAGGAGGAGAGGTAGAGGTGTGGGGAGAGGAGGAGGAGGAGGAGGAGGAGAGGTAGAGGTGTGGGGAGAGGAGGAGGAGGAGGAGGAGGAGGAGAGGTAGAGGTGTGGGGAGAGGAGGAGGAGGAGGAGGAGGAGGAGAGGTAGAGGTGTGGGAAGAGGAGGAGGGTGTGGGGGAGGTGAGAGGAGTAAGTTTCTGAATCACAACAAAAACCAAGAGGTTACCGGTATTTTAAGCATGAGAGTCGTCTTGACACAGCTGTGTGGACCCCACCCCTGTTCTCTGTCCCCACTGCCCTGGTCCCCTGCCCCCCTGTCCTCTGTCCCCCTGTCCTCTGTCCCCCTGGTCCCCTGTCCCCCTGGTCCTCTGCCCCCTGTCCTCTGGTCTTCTGCCCCCCTGTCCTCTGGTCCCCTGTCCTCTGTCCCCCTGTCCTCTGTCCCCCTGGTCCCCTGTCCCCCTGGTACTCTGCCCCCCTGTCCTCTGTCCTCTGGTCCTCTGTCCTCTGCCCCCCTGTCCTCTGTTCCCTTGTCCTCTGGTCCCCTGTCCCCCTGTTCTCTGGTCCCCTGCCCCCCCTCCCTGCCTGGACCCTGCCGGGCGGAGCACTCACGAGGCGTCACAGTCAGGGTGTAGTTGTAGCTGGCAGAGCGGATCTTATTGGTCGATGTACAGATGTAGAATCCGGAGGTTTCCATGGAGATATTAAAGAGAGACAGAACTCCATCCTCTGGAAGACAACAAACAAAATCAGGAAACATAATCACACACACACACACACACACACACACACACACACACACACACACACACACACATACTCTCTGTGGTCCTGGGAGGGAGGGGCCGGGGGGCGTTGTTGACGGTGAGGGCCTGCCAGGCGTAGGTGGGTCTGGGGGAGCCCTCCTCTGAGACGCAGGTCAGCGTGATGTTGTTCCAGTACTCAGCTGTGCCCTGCACCCTGACCACCGGCACGGAGGGGGCAACTAGGGCGGGGAGAGGAAGGGTTGGGTTTGTTTGTTTGTTTGTTTGTTTAATGTGTATCCCCTTAAGGGGTTTGCCTGAGCAGCAGATACTCCTCCTGGGGTTTCATTGTTTTGTACACACTAGGGTTGCAAATTTCAAGGAATTTCATTAATCGATAACTGTTAACCTTAATAAACGATAGTCGATTAATTAATAAGAACGTCCCGCGCCGGACTGCAATTTGCTCGCTTAATTTTTTTTGTGTCGTGGAAATTTCACAGCATCCCAATTAGCCTTCACTACATGGCGTGGCGCCCTCATGTGCAGTCAGACCTTAAATCATGATTACATTTCACACAGCTCCCGTTGATAACGTTCGTTCCAAAGAAAAAAGTTCTGTTCCCTTAACAAGCAATTAATCAAATCTTACTCGAGTAAATTCTTATCTGCAATTAATCAATAGTGGATTAAGTATTAACATCCCTAGTACACACATCTCTTATGAGGGAAACACAGACAATTTCATTCTATGACAATTTCAGCCTAAGCTCAGTTGATTAGTCTTCACAGCCAAATAGAAACGTTTTATTTCACCTGAGCTTTATACCACCGTCCAGTAGGGGGCAGTAAAGCTTTTGCAGAATTGGGACATGACAGGGTGTGAGCCTGGTGCAAACAGCTCCCAACGACTTGAACTCAGTCATCAAACAAAATGCAGTCCAACAGCACGAAGGACACGCACAGTACGGGTAAAATGGCCGACAATCTCCACTGTTCACAGGCAGTATTTGTGAAAGAGGTCTCAACAGAGTCCCCCTGTTTGCAATAAAGGATAAAAACATGGGTAGATGGAAGTGCGGGTGGATTGACTGCCTCTCGTCTCCTCACCCAGGACCAGGAGGGACGTGATGGCCGCCGGGTTCCCTCCGTCATCCATGGGGATCTGGACCCTGCACTGGAACTCCCTGCTGTCCTGCAGGGTCACCCTGGTGAGGCGCAGGGCGCTCTGGCGCCGGGCCAGGTCCACGGTCATGGAGGCCCGCCCCTCGTAGGACGGACTCACGTCCATAGTGAGTGGCTCAGAATAGTATGTGCTGACGGTGACCTGTACGGAAACAGATAAAACATGGAAAAGCAGTCATTTTATGAGGGCGGCTGTGGCTCAGGAGGTAGAGTGGGTCGTCCAATGATCGCAGGGTCGGCGGTTCGAATCCCAGCTCCTCCTTTCAAAGTGTCCTTGGGTGAGAAACTGAACCCCAAACTGCTCCCAATGAGCAGGCTAACACCTTGCATGGCAGCTGCCGCCATTGGTGTGTGAATGAGAGGCCGTCATTGTAAAACGCTTTGGATAAAAGCTCTAAGTGCAGTTCATTTACACCAGCTTGCACTTTTGGACTTATTTATTTCAAAGCCCTCATCCCTCCAGCAGTAGAGGGCAGAATATGGCAGATGAAACTAACATTTGAATTGTATCTTTATAAATGTGAAATTCAATCTTTTTTTCAATCACTGCACAATGCGATGGAAGAAAGCACTTTTCTAACTGACGGGTTGTGGGAACCACATTTCTTTAGTCAGTACATGTACAGTTCTTCTGTCCCGGAGATGTTATCCTTTGTGACAAAGCTAGTTTTTTTCTGTTAAAAGTTGAAAGTATAGTATGTAGTTACTGTATCATCATCATCATCATCATCATCATCATCCTCCTCCCCATCCACATGAGGCACAAGATCTGATCCAGGATCTGGATTTGACTGACCTTTGGATCATCGGGGTTGTCTGCCGCGGCTGACCATGTGATGATGACCAGCTGTCCGTCTCCCAGGGGATTGGCGGGCTGGAATGAGCATGTGAGGGTGACGTCATCGCCCCGGGCCACCTCGTACTCGCTCTGGGAGATGGTCACCTCGAGGCCTGAGGCGCTGGACAGCAGCACTGGGACAGAGAGGTTTGTGAGGGTCAGTATCTCAATCTCCATCAGAGATTACTGGACAGTTTTGAGTCATGGGTGACATGGAGAGTAGGCCTAGGCTTAACAAGCACAAGCACACAAATTACATGAAAACAGTGAATTTCATTCAAAATTTCATCACAATAGCTGAGATATTTTGAGCAGTGGACTTTACCAAAGCTAGATCAAGGTAAAATATTAAAGAAACTTTAAAACTATGGGCTCAATAAAAAGAAAGCTACCCACAAAGTTTCACTTCCTTGTTCAGTAGAAAAATAAAGGGCAGTGTCTGATATGAAATGGTGGCCTAAAAGTTAACGATTAGCCAGGCTGTTGAAACCATCGGTATGTACAACATATGGATGGACAAAGACAACCAGCATGGGTGCAGTCAATTCATCCACATTGTTTGCTATCTAGTGACGCAGGTCTGCAATTTACAGGAAAGGTGAGGTATAGTTTACTGGAAAAAAATAAGAACAATTAAAATATAGTCACCTGTCAGTATGAAAAACAGACTCATTGTCAACTTTCCTTTCTTCATAATTCACCGGAATTGAAAATAGCGGGACTCTTCGGGTCGAATATTTGAATATTTGAGGCTCCAAGTGAACTTGGCTCCGGTGAAACCCCCGCTGCGCCCTGGAAGACCGACCAGCCAGGTACCAGGTGATAAGGGACCGAGCCAGTGGGCCAATAGGCCGTCAAATGGGCCAATCACATCCCAGAAACCCACTGACTAAGCCCGCCTTTTACAGAAGTGCACCAACCACGTCATCTCTAAAAGAATAGGCAGTTAATCAGATAAAGTCGGCCCAGGGTGCGCACTACATTTGAAGCCATATGATTTATAATCTAAGGTTGTTTCGGAGTAGGAAAGGCCTAGTTGGTTCTAAATATCACCCTTAGCAAAACATTAGACTACTGTTACTGTAGCCTATAACCTATCTGTGTGTCGTTTGATCCTTTATTTGTTTAGTATTTGTGTTGGTATAGGCTATTGCTCAGTCAATCAATCAAAACTTTATTTGTATAGCGCATTTCATACCAAGAGGCAACACAATGCGCTTGTCTATATTTTAGATGTTGCCGTTTCTATCCAGGCTACTTTTCTGATTCAAATTCGATTTTTATTATTATTTTATTTTTACGGTGTAGGCTACTGATGCTGCAGTCTGCAGTTGGGACTGTAAGAAGCAGTAGTCTACTATACTGTATGATTAGTCACCTCAATTCAGCATTAGCACATCATCTATATGGTTTAGGTCATTCTCTTCTCAAACACTAATAGGGCCCCATTGTATTTGCGCTGGTCAAACATCAAGACCAAACATGACCAGAAGGAGGCAGTGATGCAACGAAGAGGACACAAACAGAGAAGAAGAGGATAGAAACTGCTTTAAACCCGAGAGAAGAAGAAGTCAGACCCTATTGCATAAATGGGCGTGTTGTTTGGTTACTATCTTATGAATTGCTCATGCTGGTCAGCTACTAATTACAAGTTTTAAGGGCAACACTTCTCATAAACATGTCATTTTACAGAAATGCCATTTGGTTTGTAAAAGGACTTCAAGAGTACACCAAGTAAGTTAGTCCTGCTCGTTGCTTTTGATTGCTACTGTTACAGTAACGGTAAATCAGGCGTGTTACAACTGAGCTCGTCTGTTCTTAATGCGTAACGTGTATTAGAAAGCACTACGTTACTAGCACGACCTACAGCTCAACACGCCCTTGATTTAGACGTGAGTAGTGAGCCTGGGTCGAGTCGCTTACGAGGCCAGTTTGCTGAGCTAATGAACTGGTTAATGTGGATCACGCCTCAAAACTCACTTATATTCTTTGGCGTTTTCCTGACATGGCCTAAGGGACTTGTACTTTTTTATGTGACATAGCCTACTGCGTATGTTTTACTATGTGTTCTTTGTGTGTTATTGTTGTTTGACTTGTACAGCACTTTGGTCAACTTTGTTGTTTTTAAATGTGCTCTATAAATAAAATGGTATGGTATGGTATGGATGTGTCTTGCATAAGCTGCTGCATCAGTACCCAGCTCAACATAACATACTTTCCTACCTTTGCTGCTGTGTCACGTCAATACTCCTCTGTCACCAATTGTATGTACTTGGGCAACTATGAGCATATTCGTTGCCAGTGATTTTGTTCTGGTGTTTTACAGAAGTGGACATGAAGCTGCAGCGAAGCACTTTAACCCCGGGGACCTGGACGTGACCCTCAGCGGGAGGTCCTTCATGATCACTGGGGCCAACAGCGGGATTGGAAAAGCTACTGCCCACGAACTAGCCAAACGAGGTCCAGTATGAGAGCTAAACGCCTTATTTAAAGTGTATTCATATCTTAGAACAGTGAATAACTTGTTTGTGATATAATTGCTCACAGAAACCACTGCTATTCGGTGTGACATTCCATTGTGATCTCAATGAGCTAATGATTAACAGAGTTGTGTAAAGTGAGCCCATAGGCAGCATACCGTAGTCTCATAAAAGTCTCAGATGCAATCATGCTAGCTTGGTGCATTGAGGCCTTCACGGTAAACAGTTGACTAGTTTAGCAGTACTAGCCCAGGTGGGTGGAGGTTTTGGGTCTTGGACTGATGGAATAGCCCAAAAACTACACCCCCCACCCACCCTGGCTGCCCTGGGTTGCAAAACATGCACAATACAGTGTAATATGTTTGATATAGGGTTGTGCTGCCCTCTACAGGGGGGACGGTTCACCTAGTGTGTCGAAACAAGGTGCGTGCAGAAGCTGCCAAGGATGAAATTGTGGAGCAGAGTAAAAACCAGGTGAGGAGTGATTGGGTTACCTGTCAGTCAAGTATCTGACCACGCCTCCTATTCATATGGGCTGACAAATGCAAGCAAATATATTATTATTATTATTATTATTAACTTGGGAGGCTTCCTAACAGCCACACTTGGCAGGTTCCTTGTCTGCTGTTCAAATGGTTTGTTACCTGCCAAAGAAATGGAGACCGACTAACTCTTCAATTCAGGCCAAAGTTCCATATCTACAATAACGTCTTTTTCCGCAAACGTCATAACTGCCAAAATGCCTTGCAACAGCCTTGTAGTTAGTCATTGCTCACTATTGTCTTTGACACCTCTTTCCAGAATGTCTTTGTTCACATTGTGGACATGTCCAGCGTAAGGCAAGTGTGGGAGTTTGTGCTGAGCTTCACTCAGAGCAATAGTGTTCACGTACTGGTGAGAGATATCATTCCACATTCTATTTACTGGGCTGGCCACTGAAGTGAATCACATTTACAATTCTCAGTTTGTTCTCTTGTCCAGATAAACAATGCAGGCTGCATGGTGAACCAGAGAGAACTGACAGAGGAGGGCATTGAGAAGAACTTTGCCACAAATACTCTCGGTAAGAAGAAGAAAAACATTTGCATCTGAGAACAAAACCACAATATATCCATGATGATGCATGTCTTTACATGCATGTCTGTAACTGCATTGCCTGGTGTAACTGTACGGTCTAGCATTTCATTGTACATATATGGTACCTATATATCTTACACATATGAAAACCATATCTTACACATGAAAACCAACAAATAACCATCCTTGAATATTAATTAATATATATGTTGTGTAATGCTTTTCAAAACAGTAAATGGTACTGACATACAAACAACAACACTTGAGAGGAAACTGTTGTTGAGTGTATTGAGTGTGTCTGAGTTGACCTATGACCCCCTCCCCATATTCAGGAACATACGTCCTCACCACAGCGTTGATCCCAACCCTGAAGAAGTCTGAAGACCCCCGCGTGGTGAGCCAGGCCGGTCCTCAACACAGCCTAACACTGAATACCAATGCTAACTTTGTACAAAGGTTGTGTTCCGGAGCTTTCCCCCACTGTGTTCACCTGCAGCTGAACCGCCGGCCTTCTACTGATTTCTGTGGACATTTTTTTATTTTATTTATTTTGTATTTATTTTTTTATTAGGAAAAGTCCAATAGTAACATTACAGTCACAAACAGACTGGCCTGACACAGTTTACAAACTGGTTTCCGGCAGGTTCCTATACAATACATACAATACAGTGCATACAGAGCATGATACACATTTAAAAAACATAGACATACAATTAATATAATAGCATACATACAGTTGATATAGTGCAATAGGGCAAGCTAATGAGGGAAGAAATCAAACAAACTTGATGTCAGAGACATTAAATAAATCTACTGGTTGCTTAGTGGGTGCAGGTTTGATTTACTAATAGAAAATGTGTTGCCGAGTTAGAAGTCTTGGGTGTTGCTTTGTGTCCCCTCCTGAAAAATGACCGTGGATTATAGTTGTCCTCCTCCTGCAGATCACGGTGTCCTCAGGAGGAATGCTGGTGCAGAAGCTGAACGTAGACGACCTGCAGTCGGAGAAGGGGAGGTTTGACGGCACCATGGCCTACGCCCAGAACAAGGTAAGCACATGGCTGGAGGTCTCACTCCCTCACTGAGCATGAGCAGAGTGACACCGAAGGTTGATAATATCTTGCATGACTTGACTGTAGTTAAGAAAAAGCTGATCTCTTCTCTCTGTTGATATGCCCCTCTGTGGCGTTGCGCCAGAGACAGCAGGTGATTCTGACGGAGAGATGGGCGTCCAAACACACAGAGGTCCACTTCTCCTCCATGCATCCTGGCTGGGCAGATACACCAGGTACGACCTCTGGCCCAGAGCACCCCTGGGTCAAATGTATATCTTGAAGTATTTCAGGTGTATTTTATTCACTTCGGAGTTTGTGTCTTTGGATCACTCCCATTTGCACTATCGAATGCTTGGTCATCCCGAAAGATGTGAGAGAATTTGCACATTGGATTTGTGATGTAGGAGGACCCCCAGACCGCCCACCTACCGTGTGTCCCCCTGGGTGTGTGGTCCAGTTACATTTCTCCAGGCCCATCCACATGAATCAATAAATATCCTTTATTTAACCAGGTAAAAAAACCTGTTGATATTAAAAACCTCTTTTCGAAGAGCGACCTGGCCAAAAATGGCAGCATAAAACATAATCCATTTCACATAAGAGATCCTGGCTCCGCCCCTGTCTGTAACCTACAGTACCCGCTTTACAGGAACAGTGTTGTCGTTGTCCTTTGAATCGCCAGCTGGTGCGGTGGTCCACTTTTACTCTAATCTCTATCTTTATTGTCTTGCTGTTGTTTTTTTGCTGAGTCAGTTTGACATCCTGAATATGTCCTTCAGATGCATATGGTCGTCCATTCCGTCTGCTTCTGTCTGAAAGCGCTTTTTTGTTTTTCCCAAAACTAGACCCTATTTCTCCAGGGAGCCGTTAGCAACAGAGCCCCATGCTGGCTCCGAAAGCTTGTCGGACTTAGCAACAGTAACTAAGGGGGGCGGGCCTTAGCGAAGGCTGAATTGAAATTCCAATTCAACTTTGTGAGTGTGTGTTTGTGTGTTTTCTATAGCTGTCCAGTCATCCATGCCTGACTTCCACGCCAAGATGAAGAACAAGCTTAGGACCGAGGCCATGGGAGCAGACACTGTTGTGTGGCTGGCGGTGTCTGCTATGGCTGCCAAGCAGCCCAGTGGCCTGTTCTTCCAGGGTGAGGAACATACTGGAGATCTTGAAACTATTTGCAAGTGATTTTAGACTTTTCAATGTGACTTTAGACTTAACGTAGTCAGCTGTTGGATATTTCTTTACACCTTCTATTTTGCAGTGACTACATAGAAACCGGAGCGTGTTGTCATAGAAACCAGAGCGCGTTGTCAGTGTTGAATGACGAGGTGTTTCTTCCATGTCTGCTTCACCGTCTCTCCTTCAATGGCGTGAAGACCGTAAGGCGGTCGCCACACACCTGCCCCTGGCCTCCACCAGGTCCTCTCCTGCAGAAGAGGAGGAGCTACTGACAGTCCTGGATCAGTTCGCCCAAAGGCTTAAGCCTTGACCTCAGCCTAAAGGTCATGGTTCTAGAGGGCTCACAGAGGGTGGGAAGAGACTGGACCCGAGTCTGTCCACATTGACAAGCACACTCACTACAACCACCACCTAATGTATGACTGTATGACCTCATGAACAGGTAGATGGATAGATAAATAAATAATAAGTTTTTATTTTCATGTCCACATTGACAAGCACACTCACTACAACCACCACCTAATGTATGACTGTATGACCTCATGAACAGGTAGATGGATAGATAAATAAATAATAAGTTTTTATTTTCATAAAGCACTTTTCACTGAGAGACAATCTCAAAGTGTTGAAAATGGTTTAGCTAACATTGCCTCCTTCCCAAATGCATTAGCTAACATTAACATTACCTCAATTCCTTAACTTGTGATGTAAGCTATAGATCAGACCTGCGTCAATTACACTGTTCAATTATGTGTGTATATAATTTTTTTTTTTTTTTTGATTTGTGTCTTCCTCCTGTGCCTATTATATTCTATCAACAAGGACTTCCTCTCTCTTTCTGTCACCATCACGCCAGGTAGGCCTACGGTTTGTGCGCTCACGTAGGCACATAAAAAGAAAAAACAGAAATAGTCCAAAATAAACCAAATCCTCCTCCGTACCGTTAGCGGACCCGACAGTGGAAAGACAGATGGTAACGGTTCTCACGAGTCCGGGGCAGAACGGAGCTGAAGGAAACTGCCTAGTAACCGTTCGGCCCGACCGTAGAAAGACAGCTGTTGATTCAATTCATTATGGTCCTGTTCCATTTAAGACTCGGGTGCCAGTCCCCTGATATTGTGCATGCAGGACTGGCTCCAGGCCCCTGATATTGTGCATGCAGGGCTGGCTCCAGGCCCCTGATATTGTGCATGCAGGGCTGGCTCCAGGCCCCTGATATTGTGCATGCAGGGCTGGCTCCAGGCCCCTGATATTGTGCATGCAGGACTGGCTCCAGGCCCCTGATATTGTGCATGCAGGGCTGGCTCCAGGCCCCTGATATTGTGCATGCAGGGCTGGCTCCATGGAATGGCTGTGACACACCTACAGATGCAGCTGGTGTGCCCCCCTCTCTCTCTCCCTCCCTCTCTCTCTCTCACACACACACACACACACACACACGAATGTATACTTCCTTCATAAACAGTGACTGTATATTAGCAAAGCACTTACTGTGTGTCAGAAGTTTGACCAATACTAGTTGTGCTGTGTACTGTATTTATTCACTAACTCCATTTTGGGGTTATAATAGCTTAGTCTAGAGCATTTTTGTGACTGCAGTGATTCCAACTTGGTGTCTTATCAATGATACACAACCATGTATGTTCATGGTAAACTGAAGTATTTTGGATCAGTATGAAATCTCATTAGATAGGCTATGTAATAACCTAAAAAGGTAATACTATTTTTGTAATAACCTAAAAATGTAATACTATTTTTGTAATAAAATGCAAGTATGCCATTGTACATCACTGTTGTTTATTCACAGTATTATGATAGACTAGTACTGTGCAATTGGCCTAGTTTAATTTAAAAGATAAAAAAGGCCCACACAATATTTATATCACAAGACGATTTAAGATTAAATATTTCCAAGACATCAACAGATTTTAAGCCATCTTGAGATGTCTGCATATTTCCAAGATGTCTTAAGACATCTCAAGACACATGTCTATAGACATGTCATATTGATTTCTCAAGATGCGTCTTTAGACTTGTCTTGAGACATCATAGGACAAGATGATGACTGTGCATATTGTGATGGCTGGGCATATTCCCTTTGGAGCGCATATTGAAAGACGGTGTTCAATGTATTCAGTCCATTATCGATTAATGGTATAAGCTTCCTGAAGAAACCAGTCTCTGATATCTCAGGCTTGTTGTTCTTCTTCAAGTCCTCGATCTCCTGCCTCAACAACTCAGCCTTCTCCTTGTGGCCCTTCTCCAGAAGATCACTCTGCTCCTTCAGCTTGCAGTCCAAAGCCCTGTCGAACTCGTCCTGCTGGTGCTGCAACTCCTCCTTCATCTTATCCTCCATCTTCTCACACTTCTCCTCCCAGCTCCTGCGATCGTCCTCCATGGTGTGCTCCATCTCTGCACGTTTCTGCTCCGCGGCCTTCCTCTCCTGCTCCAGCACCGCCGCTCTCTCCCTCTCCTCTGGGTGATTCCACAAAGGAAATGTCAAGAAAAAGTTGCCTTCACATGTTTGAGATTCATGCATGCAAAACATGATTGGTCAATATTATATGTAAAGACACCAAATGAGAAATAATTGACAATGTCCAATCAAGATGCAACCGCTGGAGCTAAGGATGTAACAATAACCGGTATAATGATAAACCACGATAAAATTACGTTTATTGTGGTAAAAGTATCACTACAACCGTGTTTTTTTCATTATCACGTTTTGAAAGACACTGTTAATACTGTACTGTCCAGCAATACAAGCAAAGTTAGCAATATAATAGTTTCAATATAAAACTTGGTGGAATGATTTCAGTGTGTACTGTATCAGTAGTTTTTGAAAAATTTCCAGTACATTTTAACAACACCGCAATAATACTGATTATCGTGATAATTTTGGTCAATAGAATCATGATGGGAGATTTTCATACCGTTACATCTCTAGTGGAGCATGTAAATACACGGCCCAAAAACATTTTTGCCAAGTCCACCTTTTTGGGAACACTGTACAAGCACTGCTCCAGCGCATTGCTTTTAAATATTTCTCTGGAACTTTGTAAACTTTTTTGCAACGCTAGTCAATGTAGGGTACAACTAAGTTTTAGCTTTGCTAGTTGGTTTATAAACTTGCTTCTGTGTGATGACGAGTTTGATGAGTTGCCAAGTGCAAAACATCTTTTAACCCAGTCGACAAAAAATGTAAATTAAATCCAGACCATACTGTATACTGTACAGTAATTGGATTGGTCAAACGTTTTGAGACTAAATGGGATATAATCGTTTAAGTTTGGGGCAAGGGTCTTACCATGGATCTTTCTTTCATTGTCAGTGAGTTTCTTGTCAGCCTGTAAGATGGAGCTGGACTCGCCGCTCTTCTCCTTCAGGAACAGCTCCAGAACCTCCTCAGCCTGCAGAACCAAGCCCTCATTAGGATGATGCATCGGGTTTCATTATTCAACACTGTCAGGGTTATTTCAGTGGACTAAAGTTACACAGAAAAGAAATGTAAAATAAATAAATATGATCTATAGTACTATGTTTATGTAGTAGTATGTTTATCACATAAATTGAGGGATTTTTTATTTTGCTGTAACAAGACATCAGATAACTTGCAACATTCTTACCCGAACTCCTTTGTTGGGCGTTGAGCGATACTGTGCCACCAAGTTGTCATGGTAATTACAGTAAGTCTCGTAGCCCCCTGATTGGGCGAAGAATCCTTCCTGGATCTTCTGAGCCACCGGAGCAAACAGATCCTTCAGCAGATCCTCACACTTTTTCTGTGAGACTTCCTCATTCTGGATGAGAAGGTCAGCATAGTGCTTTGCAACAGCCTCCTGAAAGAGTCCAATGAGGACACATGAACAGTTGGTTCTACAATGTGAGTGTAAATGCACCGGGTTGAAGCTGGACTTATACAGTACAGTAGCTCAGAGAAAACCAAATTACTGCTCTTACCACAAGATTTTTCAAGTAATCCCCATTCTGGTCTTTAAAGGATCGTTTCATGAACTCCTTGGTGGCCTCTTCGTCGGAGTGGCGGTGCTGCTCTGACATCTGGCCCATTTCCACGGGGAACAAGGCCTTCAGCTGCTCCATGCCGCTCTTGTACACCCTCACACCCTCCTCCACAGCAGCCTGGTTCTCAAGCTGGGCCATGGCCAGGACCGCATTCTCCAGACAGGGCACTCCTCCTTGGGCAATGGTCTCCACATACATCTTGACCAACTGGCCAAGCACTGCAACCATAGACAGATATTAGTTCATGTGATGAAAGTATGTGTACTCTATCCAATGTTCTGGATAGCTCCGTTAGTAGGGCAGTTGAGGGTTAAGGGGGTTAAGGGGCCACTCATACTCAGAATGGATGCAGATGTGAACAACAACGTTCATTTATAGGGTTAGGTCGTGTTCACACTAGACTTTTTTGGGTGGAGGCAAAAAGCGCTGCTTTCTGCACATTTTCAGCGCTCTTCAGAGTGTTCTGTAACCTTAACAACAGGAATCATAGCCTACTTTCTAGCCAACGGTGACTCAACCATTATCAAAATCATCCCTAACGTCAACTGAATTAGTAGTATTATATAGGGCCTAGCCTACTATAAATGAATAGCCATCAGCTAAAATTATGGCAAATTAATTAGTAGGCTACTTGCATTGGCTTTGGCGTTTGAGGGGGGGAAGGAGGGTGTATCTGACCAGCCAAGGCGCCGTTTGTGGGTAGCCTACATGACATCATCCGCGGCCGACAGCAGTACGGGGCATATCACAACCTCATATAAATGGATTGTTTGTAACCCATGCCATATAACTCTGTGTAATGTGAAACCGCAATCACAAGTGGCTCAACCGGGAGGCTTCTTTATCCATCTTGAAGTCTTTTGGGGGCACTGGTAGGCTACCCAAGTTAGGGACGGTACACGCGTACCAATTCTCCTCGTCCTGATTGGTCATCTGTCAGAAAAGTGCTTGACATCACACAGCACTTTTCTGAAAAGTTAAACAAAATTTAACTCAAAAGGCGGTGGCAGCTGCGCTTTTTAAAAATGTGTCTACCTTTTGCCTTTTCCCACAAGGTTGCATGTAAAAAAAAAAGCACTGGCCGTTAAAAGAAGTGTAGTGTGAACATGGCCTATGGCAGCCCATCTTGCTTACTTCGTCCAGTAACCTTTAGGCCCCCTTTGACAGTTTTCACATGGCTCATCTGGAAAATGTAGAAGCAGAAAGCGTCTGCCGCCTGCCTGAAGCTGGGGCACAGCTCAGCCTCGTCCATGGCCTCCAGCCGGGGCATGTCCGCCGGGGAGGCGGGGGTTGGGAACACAAAGCACTTGCGCGAGGGGAAGTAGCTGCGCACGCACTCTCGCGGGAGGTTGTAGAGCAGGGTCCTCTTATCTCGACCTGGGGGATTGAGACAATCATGACTTCTTCACAGCATCAGTAATGACAGCTTTTATTCAAACAATCATTGTTGAACTACAGGCAAACTCACCATAAAAATTGCCAGGGCAAATGTACGTACTGATAAGTGGAGTTGGTTTTATAGCCAAACTAAATACATTAGAGCAATATAAACCTACTATTTAATTAATGAATATACTATTTAATTTCTATAAATCTTATAAATGTACTGGTAAATTTATTACTACTCGATTTATTTTTTAAATACATTAACGTGTACATTTTCATATCAGATCCCTATTCTAAATTCTCACAGTTTATGTCTCGTTTTGTTTTGTCCAAGGGCACTATGGCCTTGAATTCTCCCCAAAGGTCGCTATGGTGACTTGAGACTTTCAGACATTCAGATTCACTTTCATTTCATTTATGAGGAAGCAACTTCCAGAAAATGCCAGCAGTGTTTTTTTTAAAGATTTATATAAGGAAACATTAGTTTTCTTATATAAAGACCATTAGACTGCGGGCAAAAGAAATATTACTCAAAACACTCAGTATTGATTCAACCCATAAAAATACCTTTCTTGAGTTCCAGGGAATGCTCCAGGTACTCATCTGCAGTCACGTCTCTGCCATCGATGCTGAGGTGCAGAGTGAAATCTCTCACTGCCCACACAAAGTTAGGGAAGAACTGGACAAACTGGCTGTCTTCTCCCTCGTCCTCATCGCCGGAGGACTTCACCTTGATTCGATCTGTTAGCTCGGACGCATATCTGGGATTGGTTAAGGAAAGACTCTCAATAAAATGTTATAGGTTATATGGAAACGTCTAAACTGTCTATGTAGCCTATTTTCCTATTCAAATGATCTGTGTGATTGCCTTTCAAGGCAACACATTTTCAATAAGGGCATGTTATATAAGGAAACATTAGTTTAATTAAGTATGATGTGGCTGTGTCCAACACTAGTACACTATATCACTGTCAATAAAAATGTGTTATACAAGGCAGACAAGCAGCTAAATCTGTAGAGCCAATAGATATGGTACAAACATTGAGTTATTATTAAGGTATCTCCGTGTGTACAACTCTCTGGGTACAACAATTGGATTTCTATATAGAAACAAGTGTGACACTCTGAACATGCACACCTCAGCCTCTGTCCTAAAGTCCCTTGACCCTCTCTGTCACAGTGACCCTGCCTTCAGATTCATCACGGGTGAAGGGTTGAGAACTCATCATCACATCGATACCAAAGGTCAGACTGGCCCCCCCTTGAGCTCAGGAGAATACAACATGGAGTCTTATTGATGTAAAGAGCCCTCATTACCAAAGCACCTCTGTACCTATATTGTACTCACTACTTTGAATTTTCCTGCTGTGCTATTTTATTACTGTATTTGCTGTTTGCAAGTCGGTACACAGTCAGTATTGTCTGAATGCTGTCTCTGTTTTCACTTGTCTTTTTGTATTTTTCTGTACTCTGCCACTGAATTAATGTATATGTTGTTTGTACTGTAAGCAGGGCACATCTGTAAAGGAGATCTGGTCTCACTATGCTCTTCCCTATCTTCTGCTCTGGAGGTCTCACAGAACCGACAACATATCAACAGCCCCAAAGGATACTGGAGGTTCTCCACTGCCTGGTTGTCTATGGTCCCTTGGCTGTTGTAAACCAGAGTGCTGCTCAGCAGAACAGCCAGAGAGAAGATCCAGGAATCATTCTGGGAATCTCCCTGAAACACAGTAGGCCTCATGAGTCATCATTGTGATCTGTCACAATTACATCAACATCAAATTCAATCATCGTACAATTGAAATGACCGAATTCAATCAGGCCTAAAATAGTTGTATGTTAACATTCAAAGTAGGGCCTATAATGTATGTGTTTTTATCAAGGATAGTGGGGAAGAAGACTGGTCACTTGCCAACCCTCACCTTCTCTACATCCCCCAGTCCCTCTGTGTCCAGCAGCACCAGAGTCTGGTCAGCTTTTTTAGGGTGAGGCACACACCACATCCAGATGCCCTTAGTCTTGGCCTGAACGGTGGCTCCAAGAGCAAATCCTGAATGAGCATTAATTTCGTTAGGAAAATAAAGGATTAGAGAAGTGAATGAGCGCGGTAGAATAGAATAGAACAGAATAGAACTTTATTGTCTACCGAGGTGTAAAATGGCGCGCAACAACAGGCTACTGCTGCACGGGTGTCTCACCTTCTCTCCGGCCGGCCAGCTTGTTCATGAGATAAGACTTGCCAGTGCGGAACAATCCGACCACCGCCACTATGACAACTCGCTGGTTAATTGTCATAAGATAGTTGATGGCCTCGGGGACAGCCTGGAGCACGCCGTTGTCGTTTTCGATGAGGCACAATGGTGAATCCATTTCTGACACCTTAAGGGTTCGTGTCTGGTCAACTCTGAGGTGGCCTAAAGGACTGGTGAAAAACAGTGTCAATCTCAATTAGATTGCATTCATATGGATCCAGTGGCGTCCGGTGGGTCCTGTCCCCGGTATGCCACAGCTAGCGAAGCACACATGCACAGTCAATCAGTCCATTTTTTGCATGCCCTGACGGGAGGTTTCTAGGCACCAGAAGGGCCGTTGAGCAGTTACCCCAGCCAAAACCAACCTCAAATCCGGAGGCCTTTGGATACGACCGGAGCCACGTTTTGGCGCTAGAAATCCAGAGCTGTGTTCTAGTGTAATAACAGATCCAGAGCTGTGTTCTAGTGTAATAACAGGTCCAGAGCTGTGTTCTAGTGTAATAACAGGTCCAGAGCTGTGTTCTAGTGTAATAACAGGTCCAGAGCTGTGTTCTCGTGTAATAACAGGTCCAGAGCTGTGTTCTAGTGTAATAACAGGTCCAGAGCTGTGTTCTAGTGTAATAACAGGTCCAGAGCTGTGTTCTAGTGTAATAACAGATCCAGAGCTGTGTTCTAGTGTAATAACAGATCCAGAGCTGTGTTCTAGTGTAATAACAGGTCCAGAGCTGTGTTCTAGTGTAATAACAGGTCCAGAGCTGTGTTCTAGTGTAATAACAGATCCAGAGCTGTGTTCTAGTGTAATAACAGGTCCAGAGCTGTGTTCTAGTGTAATAACAGGTCCAGAGCTGTGTTCTAGTGTAATAACAGATCCAGAGCTGTGTTCTAGTGTAATAACAGATCCAGAGCTGTGTTCTAGTGTAATAACAGGTCCAGAGCTGTGTTCTAGTGTAATAGACAGATCCAGAGCTGTGTTCTAGTGTAATAGCAGATCCAGAGCTGTGTTCTAGTGTAATAACAGGTCCAGAGCTGTGTTCTAGTGTAATAACAGATCCAGAGCTGTGTTCTAGTGTAATAGACAGATCCGGAGGCTTTTGAGAAAAAACTATAGGAATAGGAATTAAAGAAATTCCTCGTAAGTGAAAAGATGACCACTATCATTCAATAATTGACTAACTAGCAGACTATTGTTATCAACCCATCTCCAAGTCTTATTTTTAAATCTAATATCTTGATTGTTCCAAATGAAGTATTTGTGGGGAGAGAAATCGTGTGAGTACATCATTGGATAATAAATAATAAAAGTTAATAAATAGATAATAAAAGTTGACTATGAAAATTAGAGAGCTTTACTGGTAATTAAGAAATATTGTAATTACATCTAAGCAGAAAATTCAACCCTCCAAGAGAATTGAACACATGGGCAGTAATAAAGTTCCAAATTGAGTTGCGATTTTTGAAGAATAATTTGATCCATTTGATTTTAAAGGAATAATTTAGTGAGGAAACGTCTAAAGCATTAAGGCCACCGGCACATAGTTTGTTAATCATAACACTCTTCTTTATATAATGCATTTTATTTTTCCAAATAAAACCAAACAGAATGTTGTCTATCTTTGTACAAAGATAAGGCCTTTGAGACATAGCTCTCCTCTGGGGATTGGCAGGCGATGTGAATGACGGGACAGTCACGACAAGTTTTGATTGGATAAACCGTCCCAATGTTAAAATGTCAATGGGAATTCCAATGTAAGCACTTCGAGAGCTGTCTTACCCTTCACCATGGATGTATTAATAGAACCCTACACACACTTTTAAGCAGCTTGACTTCAGAACTTCAGAAGAAGAACTACCTCGGAAAAATAAATTCACTCGGAATGAACGCGTCTAAATAAGTTATTTAATGGTAGCACCGAGGCTTCAAAACCCAGCATGTGTTTAATTAGACCCTTTTGCTTAGGTAAGTGAAGTTTCATGTTTATCTGACACTTGTAAATATGAGCGCCTCTCCTAAATAGGCCGACACCGATTTATTTTGACGGCGAAGTGAATGGAGGGTCATTGTTGTCTGGCATGAGCGAGCATGCAACAACAGGACAGAAAAGGGCTACCGAAACGCTAAACACGGACGAAAATAAAGCGCAGAAAATAAGACGCATTTAAGTAAAAAAACAGTCTGAAAGTTGATTTTCGTGGATTCTTTCACTGAGGGAAAGAGCAAAAATCAAGTTTTGTTTGGATTTGTATGGGTAAATCAGGCTTGGCTTGAGGTCGAGGTCCAAAATGTCAACTCACCTGGTGACTGCTCAGCGTCCTACTGCAATGAGTTTGTGCACAAAAATAGCCTACGTTTAGCTTGGTTTATATAGCCTAGCCTTGGATGGACACGCCCCGTGTCTGCAGACGATAGTAGCCCAGCAAAATCAATCAGAAACTTGAAAAAGTCAGGATTATGCAACACTGGCTGATCCATTCAGTGCATGTAATCAGTGTATTGTGCTGATTGAGTCATTTAAAGGAGTAGTGAAGGAAAAAATCATGTTCAGCCCTGTTTTAAAGGAGAATGTTCGTTTTTGACAACCTGGACCTTATTTACGGCATATTATAAGACGTTTGACTCACCGAGATCACTTTGGTGTAATTCGGAGGCCTGTAGAAGAAATTTAAAATCCAGCGTGAGCCAAGTATATCCTAATGGCGGCGGACGGGGCACTGAGAATGCAGCTTCTAAAAAATCTATTTTCTGGCGTGAAAGGGTTGTTTTCAACGATCTGTTTTTCTGAATCGCTATTGACAACTTGGAGACCCCTGGACTCTGTCTACTCCGTAGCCTAATGTGGAATACCTAACAGACTCTAACTCCGTCACAGAGTTTAAATCCATAGCTTTGTACCTTGACCCGTAGGCCTAACTGTTTTCATTATTATTGTAGGCTATATTGCATTTGTTTTGTTGATATTTGTGTCCGTGTGTAAACTTGTCATCACTGTGAGGAATCCTCATTGCTTTAGAGTATAAATAAAGGTTTGAAATGAAATGAAATATATGAATTGTTTTGCAAGGAAGGAGACGGTGTGCCCACCTTTGCTCTTGCCGGCCAGCTTGTTCATGAGGTAAGACTTGCCAGTGCGGTACAAACCCACCACAGCTACCACCACCACATGCTGGTCAATCTGGTTCAGGATGTCCAGGGCACTGGGGACCACGCGCAGTTTCACGTCACGGTCGTTCTCAATCAGACACACCGGCTCTGCCATGAATACCGTGTCCGCCATGGTATGATATACTAAGAGGGATACCAAACACACATGGTATGATATACTAAGAGGGATACCAAACACACATGGTATGATATACTAAGAGGGATACCAAACACACATGGTATGATAACACACATGGTATGATAACACACATGGTATGATAACACACATGGTATGATATACTAAGAGGCATACCAAACACATGGAGATTTTACACCGTTGAGCGCTGACTAAACTGAGAAGAAAGGAGATTAGGATATTATATCTAGAAGAAAAGAGATTAGGATATTATATCTGGCATAATATCATGTAGAGGCCTACAACGGGTAGTTACGAGCCACCTCGGCTTTCATCATTTGAAAACTGTCATTCGGTAACAAAATGATATCTGCAGATAGGACTGAAGAGCAGACTGCTAGAGTGAAAACGTGAATGGAATAAATTATTCCTGACAGGGCGTTAGTGAGTGATCTGGGGGCGTCCTGGCAACACAAAATCAGATGAGTTTGTGGGGATGCTGCTCTATGGATAGAAACTCAAATATACTATACTCTTAACCAATCAGATTGCGAGGTTGGACCTACACATCTAATTTGCAACAACATATATTACAGACACGGAGCTATAACATTAACCTACAGTAAATGAGTATTTGCGGTTTATTTGCATATTTGCCTGAAGTGTGTAGGTTAACATGTCGACGGTTATCCTGCAAATGCTCTACGGAAAGGTTCAGTGTAACATTACATGAATCATCCTACCCCCCTGGTCAAAACATGTAACAATTAATCTCTCCTTCTTCTTTTTATTTATTCATTTTTAGCTTTTATTGTCACACAAAAATGATAGCTTACCACGTCGAGGTTTCAGTCTTCAGTCTTGTAAAATTAAGCAATAAACCACGAGAGGCCGTGTGTTATAGTGATTTTATAACAGCTAGGGGGCGTTGTTGGGCACGACGCAAGCGGGGTCAAAAACCCTAGCTGTTATAAAATCACTATAACACACGGCCTTGAGTGGTTTATTGCTTTTATACAACGGTTACTACAACTATTAGTGTAAAATAGACACACAGCAATGTAAAATATTAACATTTATTCAAAACGAAGCATCATTCCCTCAATTCCGCCGAGCAAAATAGTTCCCCTAACAAATAGGCTGCCAAGCAACAACAACAACTACAATGCATTGGATCAAATGGGAGGCGCATTAATACTGAACATGGAATGATATGCGGTCCCAGGTGTGTGTTACAAAGTATTTTAACACGGCTTCCAGCCAATCAGAATCAAGAACCAGAACTAACCGTTGTATAATGTAGGTTATAAGAATAGCTGGGGAATTGTTGGGGAGCTTTGACTCAAACATCTATTAATACTTGCTAATTAGCAAGTTCACCACATGTACATAATTTGACGTTGACAAGTTACGTTAGAAGTTGGAATGGACTCCTGGCCTGTTCGGCTTGAAGGTAAGACATTTTTTTAATTTAATACAGCAGGTGTTTGTGGATGTCGCATCATTGAGTGATGCATTACTTGTGTCTCTGCCTGCTCGCCTGCCTGAGTCACACTCCTGACTCGGTTATTGTAGGCGAGCAGGCAGGCTATTCATGGGTGGTTATACAGGTGGTTATATATGCCTACCATTGGAAGTTGTGTAGCCTAGTCCCCTTGTCACGTTCTCTAGCGGTTTCTTGTCACTAAAGCTTGTTATCTAGCTTGTCATCTTGTCATCTTGAGTTGCTCTCTGACCGCAACATCGCCGTTCCTATATTCATGATATAGCCATGCTTCTCATGTGTTATTATAATTTGTTGCCTGCATTATATCATTTTGACTATTTGATGGGATTACGCATCTTTCTCTCTGTCGTAGGCTGTGTGACATGTGTAGGCGTGTGTTGCAGATTACCACGAGTTATTATTATTTTCGGTATTTCAACTGAAAGGCATTTTTCTTAGCATGCACTGCTAAATATTATATACTATAATATGTGGGCGTTTTTTTTTATCACATTGGGCGGATTTTGAGCACTCATTGGGCTGGAAAACATCACACCAATCTGGCAACCCTGGATGCAGTCGCTTTGATGAGTGAATCTGAAAGTGAAAGTTTTCTGCAGACACGGGCGTGTCTATCCAAGGCTATAAACCAGGAAAAACTTATTTTTGCGCACAAACTCATTGCAGTAGGACGCTGCGCAGTCATCAGGTGAGTTGACGTCGATAGGCTGAGGCTATATAGGACATATGTCTTTTCAGTGAGTCATCTAGGTTGTTGATCCATCTGAATGCAATCTAATTGAGAGACTGACACTGTTTTTCACCAGTAATTTAGGCCACCTCAGAGTTGACCAGACACGAACCCTTAAGGTGTCAGAAATGGAGTCACCATTGTGCCTCATCGAAAACGACAACGGCGTGCTCCGGGCTGTCCCCGAGGCCATCAACTATCTTATGACAATTAACCAGCGAGTTGTCATAGTGGCGGTGGTCGGATTGTACCGCACTGGCAAGTCTTATCTCATGAACAAGCTGGCCGGCCAGAGAGACGGTGAGACACCCGTGCCTCCGGTGGACAATAAAGTTCTATTCTGTTCTATTCTATTCTACCGCGCTCATTCACTTCTCTAATCCTTTATTTTCCTAACGAAATTAATGCTCATTCAGGATTTGCTCTTGGAGCCACCGTTCAGTCCAAGACTAAGGGCATCTGGATGTGGTGTGTGCCTCACCCTAAAAAAGCTGACCACACTCTGGTGCTGCTGGACACAGAGGGACTGGGGGATGTAGAGAAGGTGAGGGTTGGCAAGTGACCAGTCTTCTTCCCTACTATCCTTGATAAAAACACATACATTATAGGCCCTACTTTGAATGTTAACATACAACTATTTTAGGCCTGATTGAATTCGGTCATTTCAATTGTACGATGATTGAATTTGATGTTGATGTAATTGTGACAGATCACAATGATGACTCATGAGGCCTACTGTGTTTCAGGGAGATTCCCAGAATGATTCCTGGATCTTCTCTCTGGCTGTTCTGCTGAGCAGCACTCTGGTTTACAACAGTCGAGGGACCATAGACAACCAGGCAGTGGAGAACCTCCAGTATCCTTTGGGGCTGTTGATATGTTGACAGTTCTGTGAGACCTCCAGAGCAGATGGACAGCCGAGCTCCAAGATGATGATTAATAATAATAATCATCATCATCATCATCATTCATATTTGTACTACCTTCAGATTAACTAGGTTTACTCTCTAGCTAAAATACTCCCCCTCCCCCCCCCATCTCTCTCTCTCTCTCCCTCTCTACCCCCCCCCCCCCCTCTCTCTCACACACACACACACACACACACACACACACACACACACACACACACACACACACACACACACACACACACAAAGCAACTCCCAAATACAACCATATTTGTGGGTGAGTGGATGTATGAGGGAAAGACTAAACCAGAGAGTAGTTAATCTACTCATGTGAGATTCTCTTTCAGTTTCAGTATGAGGCAGCCCCCCCCATGCAGCCCCCCCCATGCAGCCCCCCCATGCAGCCCCCCCCCATGCAGCCCCCCCATGCAGCCCCCCCCCCCCCCCCCCCATGCACACAAACACACTCCCGTGTGTGGAGGGAGGGAGGGAGGGAGGGAGGGGGGTCATATGGACACAGCAATGTAAAACTGAAACTGATGTTTCCTTATATAGCAATCATATTAAGTGTTATGTAAGCTCCTCCCTCATGACTGAAATTGAAAGTGAATCTCTTGCACTAGTTAGATAGATAGATATTTTTATATCTTCCCTATATATTCCCTGTCTAAATAACTAGATATAGTTATTTAGACAGGGAAGGGCAGTGAAGCGTATTGACAGTGATATAGTGTACTAGTGTTGGACACAGCCACAATATACTTAAATGAAACTAATGTTTCCTTATATAACATGCCCTTATTGAAAAGGTGTTGCCTTGAAAGGCAATCACACAGATCCTTTGAAGACAGTTTAGACGTTTCCATATAACCTATAACATTTTATTGAGAGTCTTTCCTTAACCAATCCCAGATATGTGTCCGAGCTAACAGAGCGAATCAAGGTGAAGTCCTCCGGCGATGAGGAGGAAGGAGAAGACAGCCAGTTTGTCCAGTTCTTCCCTAACTTTGTGTGGGCAGTGAGAGATTTCACTCTGCACCTCAGCATCGATGGCAGAGACGTGACTGCAGATGAGTACCTGGAGCATTCCCTGGAACTCAAGAAAGGTATTTTCATGGGTTGAATCAATACTGAGTGTTTTGAGTAATAAATGTTTTGCCTGCAGTCATATAGAGTTGGAACACTGTAAATGATTGTGTATTTAGGTGGTCATATGAACACAGCCATGTCAAACTGAAACTGAAACTAATGTTTCCTTATATAAATCTTTAAAAAACACTGCTGGCATTTTCTGGAAGTTGCTTCCTCATAAATGAAATGAAAGTGAATCTGAATGTGCTAAGTCTCAAGTCACCATAGCGACCTTTGGGGAGAATTTAAGGCCATAGTGCCCTTGGACAAAACAAAACGAGACAAACTGTGAGAATTTAGATTAGGGATCTGATATGAAAATGTACACGTTAATGTATTTAAAAAATAAATCGAGTAGTAATACATTTACCAGTACATTTATAGAAATTAAATAGTATATTCATTAATTAAATAGTAGGTTTATATTGCTCTAATGTATTTAGTTTGGCTTCAAAACCAACTCCACTTATCAGTACGTACATTTGCCCTGGCAATTTTTATGGTGAGGTTGCCTGTAGTTCAACAATGATTGTTTGAATAAAAGCTGTCATTACTGATGCTGTGAAGAAGTCATGATTGTGTCAATCCCCCAGGTCGAGATAAGAGGACCCTGCTCTACAACCTCCCGCGAGAGTGCGTGCGCAGCTACTTCCCCTCGCGCAAGTGCTTTGTGTTCCCAACCCCCGCCTCCCCGGCGGACATGCGCCGGCTGGAGGCCATGGACGAGGCTGAGCTGTGCCCCAGCTTCAGGCAGACGGCAGACGCTTTTTGCTTCTACGTTTTCCAGATGAGCCGTGTGAAAACTGTCAAAGGGGGCCTAAAGGTTACTGGACGAAGTAAGCAAGATGGGCTGCCACAGGCCGTGTTCACACTACACTTCTTTTAACGGCCAGTGCTTTTTTTTTACATGCAACCCTGTGGGAAAAGGCAAAAGGTAGACACATTTTTAAAAAGCGCAGCTGCCACCTCCTTTTGAGTTAAATTTTGTTTAACTTTTCAGAAAGGTGCTTGAGCGCTGTGTGATGTCAAGCACCTTTCTGACAGATGACCAATCAGGACGAGGAGAATTGGTACGCGTGTACCGTCCCTAACTTGGTTAGCCTACCAGTGCCCCCAAAAGACTTCAAGATGGATAAAGTAGCCTCCCGGTTGAGCCACTTGTGATTGCGGTTTCACATTACACAGAGTTATATGGCATGGGTTACAAACAATCCATTTATATGAGGTTGTGATATGCCCCGTACTGCTGTCGGCCGCGGATGATGTCATGTAGGCTACCCACAAACGGCGCCTTGGCTGGTCAGATACACCCTCCTTCCCCCCCTCAAACGCCAAAGCCAATGCAAGTAGCCTACTAATTAATTTGCCATAATTTTAGCTGATGGCTATTCATTTATAGTAGGCTAGGCCCTATATAATATTACTAATTCAGTTGACGTTAGGGATGATTTTGATAACGGTTGAGTCACCGTTGGCTAGAAAGTAGGCTATGATTCCTGTTGTTAAGGTTACAGAACACTCTGAAGAGCGCTGAAAATGTGCAGAAAGCAGCGCTTTTTGCCTCCACCCAAAAAAGGCTAGTGTGAACACGACCTAACCCTATAAATGAACGTTGTTGTTCACATCTGCATCCATTCTGAGTATGAGTGGCCCCTTAACCCCCTTAACCCTCAACTGCCCTACTAACGGAGCTATCCAGAACATTGGATAGAGTACACATACTTTCATCACATGAACTAATATCTGTCTATGGTTGCAGTGCTTGGCCAGTTGGTCAAGACGTATGTGAAGACCATTGCCCAAGGAGGAGTGCCCTGTCTGGAGAATGCGGTCCTGGCCATGGCCCAGCTTGAGAACCAGGCTGCTGTGGAGGAGGGTGTGAGGGTGTACCAGAGCGGCATGGAGCAGCTGAAGGCCTTGTTCCCTGTGGAAATGGGCCAGATGTCAGAGCAGCACCGCCACTCCGACGAAGAGGCCACCAAGGAGTTCATGAAACGATCCTTTAAAGACCAGAATGGGGATTACTTGAAAAATCTTGTGGTAAGAGCAGTAATTTGGTTTTCTCTGAGCTACTGTACTGTATAAGTCCAGCTTCAACCGGTGCATTTACACTAACATTGTAGAACCAACTGTTAATTTGTCCTCATTTGACTCTTTCAGGAGGCTGTTGCAAAGCACTATGCTGATCTTCTCATCCAGAATGAGGAAGTCTCACAGAAAAAGTGTGAGGATCTGCTGAAGGATCTGTTTGCTCCGGTGGCTCAGAAGATCCAGGAAGGATTCTTCGCCCAATCAGGGGGCTACGAGACTTACTGTAATTACCATGACAACTTGGTGGCACAGTATCGCTCAACGCCCAACAAAGGAGTTCGGGTAAGAATGTTGCAAGTTATCTGATGTCTTGTTACAGTTTTTTTTTAGAAATGATAAACATACTATATACATAAACTACACAGCTACATATATACATAAACATAGTACTATACATCATATTTATTTAACATTTATTTTCTGTGTAACTTTAGTCCACTGAAATCAGTGGTCTCAAACTCGCGGCCCGCGGGCCATTTGCGGGCCGCCACACCACTCCGTCCGGCCGACATGATGTCAGAAATATAATGTTATCCGGCCCGCAAAATAATTTCCTGTAAACGGCACCAGCGGTGCCGTTTGTGCGCAGCGCGCGAGGTGAATGCTGCATACAGTCACAGGTGCTATCATTCCGCACGCGACTATGAACTATGAACGGAATGCAGCTCGCCACCGAGAGGCTGTTTCCATGGTTAACTAACGTTAAGAACACAGACAGTTTCAAGAAATATGGACATTGCAGTATTTTTTGTGGAGTTCAATGGAAATGATACCTGCCTGATATGCAAGAACAAAGTCGCCGTTCTAAAGGAATATAATGTCAAGAGCTATTCATTACTAAACATGGAGAACAGTGTCATAGGGAGACGAGAGGAAAAAACGAGCCACACAGCTGAGAGGGCTAGTGATGCATCTTGCAGCTAAAACAGAATAAAGTACAAATGTAGGCTTTTCAAGATAAAATAAAAGTAAGGAAAAAAGATTTGCAACACTAACTTTTAAAATATATTAAAATTAAGGCCGGGACTTTAACGCGTTAATTTCGATTAATTAATTACAGACAAATTATCGCGTTAAAAAAATTAACGCATTTTAATCGCACTTATATTTGCACCGCGGAACGTTTCTCCATGGACGAGTATCGGCGGACCGGTGAACCGGTGCACCAAGCAGCGTGCATGCTAGAGTGTTACACAGAAGTCAGACCGGGCAGACCACCATAACAAACCCAGCTAAGTTGCTAAGAGCTGCACGTAAAAATGAATGAAGACGCAGATGAGACCGCTTTGGTTGGCCCCGTGGATGGGAAGTTTGTTTATAAAAGACGGATGGATGGAAGCGTGGATAAAAAAACTGTTTTGTGCAAATTGTGCAAAAAAGAATTTGCGTATCACCGCAGCGCATCTAGCCTAAAATATCCCCTCAACGCAAAACATGTTGCGGCTAGCGTTGAATCTAACGATGGAGTAAGGACTCGGGAGTTTACAGAAGGTATAGGCTACCTGAACCTCAAATGCATGTTATGTTCCTAAATGTGCAGCACTTTATGGTCTTGGTTAAGTACCACCTTTATAAAAGAAATAAACAATGTATTGTTGCTTAAGCCTATGTATTCACTATTCATTGATTCACTCATATACCAAAATCCATTTGAAAAAAATGTTTCTCGCTGTTCTCAGGTAAAATATTGATGTGCGATTAAAATGCGATTAATTGCGATTAATTAATTACAAAGCCTGTAATTAATTAGATTAATTTTTTTAATCGCGTCCCAGCCCTAATTAAAATTAATCGAAACCGGTTTGAATTTGTATGATGAAAATAGAATAGTCTTGCAACATTTGGAGACTAAGTTGTGAGTCTCGATATAGAAATGAAATATTTTCCAAACATTTTCCGAAATATTGCATCTTCTTATAGTTAGTAGTTCAAGTTGACATTGAAGTGGCCCTCCTATGAGTTGACGATGCCAGCAGTGGCTCCAAGCCAATTTGAGTTTGAGACCCCTGACTGAAATAATCCTGACAGTGTTGAATAATGAAACCCGATGCATCATCCTAATGAGGGCTTGGTTCTGCAGGCTGAGGAGGTTCTGGAGCTGTTCCTGAAGGAGAAGAGCGGCGAGTCCAGCTCCATCTTACAGGCTGACAAGAAACTCACTGACAATGAAAGAAAGATCCATGGTAAGACCCTTGCCCCAAACTTAAACGATTATATCCCATTTAGTCTCAAAACGTTTGACCAATCCAATTACTGTACAGTATACAGTATGGCCTGGATTTAATTTACATTTTTTGTCGACTGGGTTCAAAGATGTTTTGCACTTGGCAACTCATCAAACTCGTCATCACACAGAAGCAAGTTTATAAACCAACTAGCAAAGCTAAAACTAAGTTGTACCCTACATTGACTAGCGTTGCAAAAAGGTTTACAAAGTTCCAGAGAAATATTTAAAAGCAATGCGCTGGAGCAGTGCTTGTACGGTGTTCCCAAAAAGGTGGACTTGGCAAAAATGTTTTTGGGCCGTGTATTTACATGCTCCACTAGAGATGTCACAGTATGAACATTTCACATCACGATTCTATTGACCAAAATTATCACGGTAATCAGTATTATCACGGTGTTGTTAAAATGTGCTGGAAAATGGCCAAAAACTACTGATACACACACTGAAATAATAATAAGTTTTATATTGAAAATCACAAATAAATAAACAAACAAATAAAACTAGAAAGTACATTTCCTGGAGAAAATGTGAGGTGGGCTAGCTGCCGCAGCTGTATGTAACATCTACTGCTAGTACTACTACGGACCAGGCAATCTCCATGCACCCACCGGCGAAGACTGTGTGTCTCTAGCCCATTCAGGGGCTGAATTGTGGGGTGCGTGGACAGTGGCGTGGTGGCGAAACTCCGCCCCCTCAGGTCAGAGCCGGTCGGGGACAGTGTACCCCTCTCTGGGCAACCTACCTGCCCCCACTGGTGAAGGCCATGTGTCTTTAGTCCACTCAGGGGCTGAGTTGTGGGGCCCGTGGCGTGGACAGTGGGGTTGTGGCGAGACTCCGCCCCCTCAGGTCAGAGCCGGTCACGGACAGTGTGCCCTTCTCTGGGCCACCCACCTTCCCCGACCGGTGAAGACCGTGTGTCTCTAGCCCACTCAGGGGCTGAGTTGTGGGGCCCGTGGCGTGGATAGTGGCGTGGTGGGAAGACTCCGCCCCCTCGGATCACAGCGGGTCGAGGGAAGTGTAGTGACCTCCGGGCAATCTCTGTGCACCCACTGGCACAGACCTTGTGTCTCTAGCTCATCAGAGGCTGATTTGAGGGGTCCGTGGCCTGGATAGTGGCGTGATGGCGAGACTCCGCCCCCTCATGTCATAGCAGGTCGGGGACAGTGTAGCCCTCTCTGGGCCACCCACCTGCCTTCATCAGTGAAGACTGTGTATCTACCACACCCAGGGGAGTTGTGTGGTCTGTGGTGTGATGCTACCACTGTAGTCATAAAAGTGTGCCTGTACCTTTAAGAGAGCCAGCTTGTGTCCCAAAATTCAAATCCTAAATGACACTCTGAACATCTCTCATTCACTTCAATGGGAATGCATGCTGGCTTCAGACAGCTCTCTCTCAAAAAGTATAAATGTTACAGCTTAGATATTGACACCGTAAGAATCATGGGAACATGCTGAACATTTTAATGTAGAATATGTCTGTGTAGCTTAAAAACTGTAGCCATGGTGACAAGTTAGAAAATGGGTATGAATTCAGAATTAGCAGCACAAAAGGTAGAGTGCAGCGCCATACATTTCAATTAGGAGCGCAGTTGCCGAACAAATCGTCATACCTCAAAAACAGTAAGTCACACAGCTTAGATACTTACATTGTACGAATCAGCACAGTTGTGTGAACATTTCGATAAATAATATGTGTATGAGCTGTTAAAACTGTAGGCATAGCGACAAGTTAGAAAAAGGGTAAAAATGCAAAATTAACAGCTCAAAAGTTAGCGTGCGGTGCCATACGTTTCAATGGGGAGCGCAGTTGCCGAACAAATTGTCATACAGCGAAAACTGTAAGTCACACAGCTTAGATACTTACATTGTACGAATCAGCACAGTTGTGTGAACATTTTGATATATAATATGTGTGAGCTGTCAAAACTGTAGGAGTGTCAGCAGTTTACTAAATGTGTGAATATTTTCAAAGCAACTGCTGCCACCACCTAAAAACTTTCTGAACATTCCAAAAGCAGTTTCAAGTAGTTTCAATGGGACAAAAATAGTTTTAAAAGTTAAATTTCTAAAAAAAATATTAAAAAAAAATCGGAATGGATCCGTTAAAGAGCCAAACAGTATGAACATTTTAAAGTTTGAATTAAGTTTCTAGCACAAAGTATGAAGACGTAGTTGAGGGCCAAAAAACTGGGGAGAACTAGAATAAAGAAAGAAAGAAAGAAATAGTGGGAATATCACAAGTTGGGCTAGCTTCTACAAGCTAGCCCACCTAATTAGCAGCACTATGCATTTTTTGCTTGCATAAACATTAAAATAATGTGCCTGGGAGACTGTTGCTAACTTTGCTTGTTGCTGGACAGTACAGTATTTACAGTGAGTTTTTCAAAGCGTGATAATCAAACACAGATTTAGTGATACTTTTATCATCCACCCATCCATCCATCCATCTTCATCCGCTTATCTGGGGTCGGATCGCGGAGGCAGCAGCTCCAGCAGGGTTCCCCAGACATCCCTTTCCCTAGCAGCATCAACCAGCTCTGCCTGGGGAATCTTTAGCCGCTCACAGGCCAGTGCGGAGATGTAGTCCTGCCACCTAGTCCTGGGTCTACCCCGCGGCCTCCTCCCAGCCGGACACGCTTGGAACACCTCCCTAGGGAGGCGCCCAGGAGGCATCCTCACTAGATGCCCGAACCACCTCAACTGGCTCCTTTCGACGCAAAGGAGCAGCGGCTCTACTCCGAGTCTCTCCCGGATGACTGAACTTCTCACCCGATCTCTCAGGGAGACCCCAGCCACCCTCCGGAGAAAACTCATTTCGGCCGCTTGTATCCGTGATCTCGTTCTTTCGGTCATGACCCATCCTTCATGACCATAGGTGAGGGTGGGGACGAAGATAGACCGGTAGATCGAGAGCTTTGCCTTTTGGCTCAGCTCTCTTTTCGTCACAACAGTGCGGTAAAGCGACTGCAGAACCGCACCAGCTGCTCTGATTCTCCGGCCAAACTCCCTCTCCATGGTTCCCTCACTCGTGAACAAGACCCCCAGATACTTGAACTCCTTCACTTGGGGTAAGGACTCATTTCCTACTCGGAGCGGACAGGCCACCGGTTTATCATGGTAAACGGAATCAGATTTTATCGTGGTTTATCATTATACCGGTTATTGTTACATCCTTAGCTCCAGCGGTTGCATCTTGATTGGACATTGAGCACAGCGCACACAGTTGTGTTCAGAACTGACACATTGTCAATTATTTCTCATTTGGTCTCTTTACATATAATATTGACCAATCATGTTTTGCATGCATGAATCTCAAACATGTGAAGGCAACTTTTTCTTGACATTTCCTTTGTGGAATCACCCAGAGGAGAGGGAGAGAGCGGCGGTGCTGGAGCAGGAGAGGAAGGCCGCGGAGCAGAAACGTGCAGAGATGGAGCGCACCATGGAGGACGATCGCAGGAGCTGGGAGGAGAAGTGGAAGAAGATGGAGGATAAGATGAAGGAGGAGTTGAAGCAGCAGCAGGACGAGTTCGACAGGGCTTTGAACTGCAAGCTGAAGGAGCAGAGTGATCTTCTGGAGAAGGGCCACAAGGAGAAGGCTGAGTTGTTGAGGAGGGAGATCGAGGACTTGAAGAAGAACAACAAGCCTGAGAAATCAGAGGCTGGTTTCTTCGGGAAGCTCATGCCATTAATCAGTACTGGACTGGATGTAATGAACACAGTCTTTCAATATAAGCTCCTGAGGAAATTACGCTGAAGAAAGTGTCTTTGGGAACCATGCACTGCTGAGTGTAGTATTGTTACCATGCCCAGATGCACTATTGATCTGTTTCTTGATTAATTAATAAAGAGGATTGAGACCACATTGATATCGTTTGTATTTATTTTCTGACCGGTTATAATATTTATTCTTATAATACTATAATAATTTTTAATACTAACTAAAAAAGGATAAATGTCAGCTTATTTACACTAATTTACACTAGATAAACATTTGAGTAAGAACACAAACAGTGATAGTAATGGGTTGTGGGACTCTGGACTGAGCATGGATTCACTGATTGACTGATTGGATTGGATTGAACACAGGTGGGACTGATGTAAGCAGACAAAAGACTGGTCAGATGAAAAGATGCACAGAAGATGAAGAAACACTGACAGTAACTAATACCTATTAGGAACAGATTGGTCTGATCTAGCTTGAAGCTAGATCAACTACTAGAGTGTCAAACTAACACATTTTGAAAATACAACAAATAAACTATACTGGGATTCTCCCCTGAAGACACTGTGCATGAAGGCCAAACGCTAAGCTAAATAAAACTATGGGGAAGTGTGCATGAGTTGGAAGGAGGAAGAGGAGACACATGACAAATACACAAGTCTGTCAGCTTTACTGCCCAGACCATATTTTAAAACTTTAAAATACCTTTCAAATCATGTCCCATTTTCTTTGAGAAAGGAGTATTTGGACTGAAACTATCTTTTCAAGTATCTTACTAATGAATTGGGAGGTTGGATATCAGCCTGTAGTTGTTCAGTGCATTAGCATCCATGTTTCTTTAGTAGCGGTTTTACAGCTGTTTTAAGGGCGTCTGGGAAGATGCCTGTATTTATGATCTTCAGGACATGACTGGAAACACTGTCGAACACCTGGTTAAAGAATTCTGTAGGTACAGGGTCAAGAAATGAGGGTGACATACTTACAAACGCAGGCCTGGTTTCATAAGCGTAGATAGACAGGGGGCAGGGAGCTCACAGATGCGTGAGTGGCGTGAGTGACGCACGGACATGGTTTCACAAACGTGGGTCTATAGTGATTAATTGGTCTATAGTGATTAACTGGTCTATAGTGATTAACTGGTCTATAGCAGAGAATAATACTCTAGTTTCCAGCATTCTCTGTAATAATCGGTAGAAACTGAATCGATTGATGAATGAACTAATATACTGTAAAGACAACAGCAATGCAGGAGAGGAGGTGATTTTCCATCTTGACTGGCATTTTCTGCTTAAGACCACCCAAGTGGTTGCTGGGCTAATCTGAGATCTTTTTATGATGCAGAGGAGAAAGAAAGAGCAGCCATTGCTGAGCAAGAAAAGAAGGTGGAGCAAGAGAAACACCAGCTGTTGGAGAGAGAGATGCAAGAGGTAGAGAGGAGTCACCAGGAGAGCCTGCGTCAGCTGAAGGTTTGGCTTTCAGTTCATAATACAGTACATCCATTGTGGATGGACTTCAGTAAGACTGTTTTGTGTCTGTGGCTGTCATAGACCATGGACCCTATGTCTCTATATACTATACAAGGCTCTGAATAATCCAATGCTGTCAATGTAATTCTTACATGATGTACTAAGTAGTGTCTTAGTTGAAATGTGTTCTACACTCCCTTCCGCGGTTGTGATTTCTTTCTCCCAGGCTAAAATGGAGCAGGAGGCTGAGCAGAGGAAGCATGAGATGGAGAGAGCGCTGGAGAGCAAAGTGGAGGAACACAAAAGGCTGCATGAGAAAGACCTCGCTGAAAAAGAGTCTGCTATGAAGGAGGAGATCGACAGTCTGAGGCAGAAGATGGAGGAGGCCAAACTGGAGGAGAAGAAGGAAGAGCAATCTTTCCTCCCAGAGATAACTAAGACTATGATCCAGAGTGTCAGTGAAGGCTTGGGTCATTATTTCAACTATAGACAAGCCCGTGAGAAACGCAAGGCAGTCGCATTTCAGAACAGGAAATACATCTCTAGATTGAAAAGTGAAAAAAGTAATAAGTAAAAGTAAAGTAAAAAACTAGCTCCATCAAACCTCTTCTCATCACTGGCCACAAGAGCCTATATTTGCATGAGAGGACCATTGTGCGAGTCCAGGTGCCCTTACATAAGCCTATTGTATATTTTTTATTTTCTTTATGTTGGGAATCTTAAAAAAAAAAAAAGAAGTAATTAATGGCAATATTATTCGTACAAAGATTTTGTATTGCATCTAGTTGAAAATGATTAAATCTCAAATCAATATAATTTCCAACATTATTACTTTTTTATTCAACTGTATGGATAAACTTTATTTTGCACTTTTCTGTTAATTAAAGACATTTTTGTGGAAGGGATGTAAGCAGGAAAGGAACACGTGAGATAGGACCTGGAGCACAGTCCAAGTTACAGCTTGGTTAAGTTTCCTCCATATCAGAAAAGAAGAAAAAACATTATTTAAGTCAAATCATTTCAGTTTAGGGTTGGACACAGATACTTCAGCAGCGAGACAATAATGGAATGAAATGAGCACATCTTTCTACTCACAGCCTGTACCCTTAATCAGCTCTTGGGCAAGGAGAAGACATGCAGGATTCAGGAATGATGTTTATTATAGGACTTCAGTAGCAGTTGGGTACTCCGACACAACTGAGTTGAGCACTTACTGTATGGAAGATGGGAGATTTTGGACCCATGTGTTCAGACGGCTCTCTCCACCACCATCATCAAAACACCATAGCTGTAATTTGTCACAGGATCAGATCTGAGCGACAGCATCCATGTGTGATGATCAAACCTTGGTACAGTATGCCGCCAATCCCATAGTATGAATGGTCAGGTGGTGCAGAAGAAAACAATTGGCATTTAAACATCACGCCCCTACATATTCTGGCCTCGCCCCTGTAGTATACTTTATTGTCCTACGGGGAAATCTGTCTTGGGCTCCATGTCGCTGCGTCACACAACATATGTACATATAGTGCATACATACACTCATGCATAAACATGCTAAGACATGTATATGAAGGAACCTGATTTATGCGTACATTGTGAAGGATTGCTGGACTATGGTCACCAATTGACTTTGGATCAAATATCATCTCAGTTTGCTTCATATTCACAATAAGGTGGTGAGCATCAAGACATGTGCTGGGGAACTGAGGAGAGTCATTTGTGCGGCTTTCTAGATTTCCGGGATTGAGTGAAAGTGTTCAGGGCATTCTGCGTTTTACATACTTTAGAGCTCTGGGAGTTAAAAGTTTTTTTTTTGCTATTTTGGACATTAAAGGTACCCAACGAAACGTGAATCAAAACAATTCGTTCTTTGTTTATTTTCGAAATTCCTCGAATATATAGCCCAGAAAAGAGAGCCTGCAGAAAAGCTGCAGCTAGCTCAATACTGGACTACTACTACTACTTTAAATGAATGCAGATCTCAACAAAACTATTTTGTTAGCAAGATCCTAAAAAAGTATACAACTAGATTGTTTACTAACAACCACTTCCCTCATCGCACTCCGGATTTGATCAATATCTCTTTCCATTTGGCGTGCTCTGTCTTCGAAGCCTTGCTGGAGAATGTCACTTTGTAGCTGAAGTGTAAAAAAAAAACAGACATTTTGCAGATGTACTTTAGATACAGTGATGTTATATAGTGTTGGAATGAAGGTAAATGTTTTGAAAACTGTTGGCTTAGTTTATTTTTAGCACGAACTAAAAGTGTGTGTTCATGCAAGTTGCTTGCATGCTTTGGTGCATGTACTGTATGTGTGTTTGTGGTATTATTCTGTCTTACCTTGAGTTGGGCCTCCAGAACTCTGTTAAAGTCTGCTTTGGCTCTTTCTTTGTCGCCCTCCATCTTCTCCTTCAACTGGTTGACATGCTGCTCGAAGCTTGTCTTCTGGTCTTCCATCAACTTCTCCTGGACCTTGAGTTTCTCTGCTGCAGCGTTACGTTCTCGTTCAGCCTGCTCCCTTTTCGCCTCCTCCTCTACCGGGAGAGAGAAAGGTGAAGGTAAGCTCTCTTTGTCCAGTTCCAGGACAGGTATTATGGGGATGAAGACACTCAAATCACCTTTTGCCCGCTGCTCAGCTTCAGTGAGGTTCTTGTCTGCTGCCAGTATGGCCTGTCCAAAGCTTTCCTTCCCATCCAGGTATACCTTCAGCACCTCATTAGCCTGGAACACACACACAAGTTGCGAAGTCAAAACTAAAATCTTGTTTGGTGTCTTGCTAAAGACAGCCTGAGGAAAAAGACTCAGGCTGATGAGATCTTTTCTTCTATGCCCACAGGGGGAGCTGTTCTCAGAATCTCAGAGCATTCAAAGAAAACTCACTTATAAACACTCCTAACAAGTAAGGATCATCAGATAAACTAAACTCCTCATCAAAGTCAACCATATCCCTTTCGAACATGGCCCTTGCAACTTTTGATTTGATTTGATTTTGATTTGATTCACTTTATTTATCCCGAAGGAAAAACTTCTTGTGTTGATAGCAAGAGAATAGTCCACTCATTGTTCCTTGTTGTCATGTAGACATATTATATATGTATAATGAAGACAATATAGTGCCGGCTAGTTACGTATCTCTCTGACTTCCTATTTACAGAGAGGGACAAATAGCCTTGGTCAGAACAAACTAATGGGTTCAACGATAGTTGAACTTCAAAAATGATGGTATAAAAACTCAAATGAGCCTCCAACAGACTGTCTTCATATTTGATTTGGGTTCACTGTGGAGTGTTTAAGTGAGTTTTCTTTGAATGCTAACCGTTTCTACTGTATAGCACTGGCATTAGCATGCTGCTAATGCCGGAACGAGAGAGCATGGAATCAGCTGAAAATGTTCTCCATCAATCAACAACATTAAGTAAGTAGCAAGTAAGTCCTAAATGAGGCTCTACTGTATGTCCAAAATTCTGAACTATCCCTGTAAGTATGGGAAGCACTGCCGTTTGTATCTTATTGCATGCTGGATGACATCATCGCTCGAAAGAGGAAGGCATCAGAATTTTGGGTGACTTCAGGGCAAGGTTATAGTTTTATATTTTTTTTATTAGTTTTTATTTTTAGATCGTTTTAACTTTTTGTTTTTAATTTCAGTTTAGTCTTAATTAGTTATTGAAGTAGGTTTGCTACTTAAAGGAGTAGTAAAGGGAAAATGCATGTTTAGCCCTGTTTTAAGGTTACTTATGATCATATACAATGGTTCAGATCAAAACGTTGACAAAACTAGCACTTTTGAGAAAGTCTGATAATTGCTCTATCACCGTTTTGGTTATACAATCGATGTGGGTGGGCACCTTGAAAAATCATTCAAAAAACATGTTAAACTCTCAATTTCAAAGACAAGAAACTCACCAAGGTGTTAGTTGGCATTCTGACATATAATTCGCCATAAAGTAAGATTCTAGTTCATCTGGAAAGGCTTTTTTAAATATTTAGCATAAAACTATTTAGTCGCAGCACATACCTGTGTAAACGTCCGCAAACTAGGTAGCCTAGCAACATAAACAAAAACAATAGCTCCCGTAAGTAGTTCCGCTTCCTGAATCCCCTCTGCGGATTGATCTACACATCTACAACGGTCACTTCAATACAAGTCAATGGATTTCATAAAATGATCAATAAAACCCTACAGGATTCATACTTTGCGGCGAATTTGATGTCAGAACACCAACGGACACCAATTACCCCCTCTGTGAGCTTCTTGTCTTTGAAATCGAGAGTTGAACATGTTTTTGAATGATTTTTCAAGGCGCCCACCCACATCCATTGCATGACCTTAACGGTGGTAGAGCAATTATCATACTCAAAAGTGCTAGTTTTGTCAACGTTTTGATCTGAACCATTGTATATGATCATAAGTAACCTTAAAACAGGGCTAAACATGCATTTTCCCTTTACTACTCCTTTAAGTGTCATTTTTATTTTTTGAAAATGCTTAGTTTAAGTTTAGTTTTTATTATTAGTTTCGGTATTAGTTTTATTTTTTTACCTTATGCACTAGCCTCGTGAGAATATCTTGATCTCGCAAGCTCACAATGTTTCACTTTGTGTGAAATAGACAATCTGGCACATGTCAGGTTCCTTCTGCGCATGGGCACAGCTCAAATAAAAATGGAGGATAGATTTCATATCCACCCAAAATACTAGGCTTATGTATGAACTGAAAAAGACTAAAACTAAGGACATTTTCTCTACAATTTTAGTTTATTTTAGTTAGTTTTGTAAATGCACAATACAGTTTTAGTTATCATTTCTTTGTAAAACCTAGTTTTTATTTCAGGTAACTAAAATGTTTCATACATAGTAATTTTTTAGTTAGTTTTTGTTAACTATAATAACCTTGCTACAGGTATGTTAGATTACTTTGTGGTAAAATGCAAACAGCTTTGGTTGATTACTTTGTGAAAAATGGTTTGGTTATTTGCAATAAGAATAGCTAAAGGGCTGGTTAATGCTGCTGTTAGCATTAGCAATTTAACCTACAGTATGTTAGGATTAGCAAGCTTATGTTAGCATTATCAAATTAGCTTAAATGTGTGAGTTAACTTAAGTTAGTCATATAAAGCTAATATTTAAATTACTTAGGGGAATCTTTGTTTATTTTAACCAAAGTTGGTTAATTCAGAATAAATAGCCGTCCTACTGAAATTAAGTGCAATAAGGAAATGTGCAGTTAAGCAATGGAGACACACCACCTTGTCAACTTACCTTCACTCCCTTGCCCCACTCTGACCTGTATACACTGGTCATAAATTTGAGGTCGGTGTTGTACTCCTTGTATCCACCAGGGGTCATGTAACACCCAGCATTCAGTCTCTCCTCAAGGAAGGCGAAGATACGCTGGATTAACCCATCACACACCTCCTGCGACGCCTTGAAGTTCTTCTCACAGATCTGGTTGTACTCTGCCAGAAGCACCTCCTGAAAAATAATTACAATGTAATTTGTACAAAGTTGTAAAAACTACATCGGAACCACATACAGTACATTAAAGGCATAGTTCAATATTTTGCTTCTTTTTCTCTTCTTAGTATTGTATATTATATTTATACTTGCATTGCTCGTTCTTTGTTTCTTAATCTTTGTTGATGTCCCTTGAATGTGGCTGTAATAGTGCAATTTCCCTTTGGGGATTAATAAAGTAGCGACCGACCGACCCAAGGGGAAATTTTGCTAACCACCTACCTTACCTACTTACTGTAATTTTGCCTAATCCTCAATGAAATCCTGAAGATTTTGCATTGAAAAGTAATATTCCAAGATAAAGCCTATCTGAGGACAATGCACATCTATAGGATACTTTCTAGGTACACACACACCCCGAGCTTGGTCTGGTACTTCTGGCCCTCATCCTTGAAGGTACTTTTCATGAAGATGGCCAAAGCCTCCTTCTCTTTTTTGGCATGAATTTCATACAGTTCCTCCTGGGTCTCAGTGGGGTACGCCACCCAATCTGTCATATTCTTCTGGTAGAACACCCTCGCACGCTCAACAGCGTTGGAGTTTTCAATTTCTGCTAGTGCCAACACAGCATTATCCAAGCAAGGGACCTTCCCACTGCAGATTGTGTCTATGTAGACTACTGCCAGGTTCCCCAACACTGTGGGACAGAAACAGGTTAGGGTTAGGGTTAGAAACACAGGCTTACTTTGGACAATCATGATAGAAGGATTAGTTAAGAATTTGTTCTTAATTGCTTGCCTGGGTAAATAAAGGTTAAATAAATAAAATAAAAAGTAGTATATAGTTGTAGTTCTATAGTATATTCCAGTGTGTAGGCATTTATTTCCTATTTAATGCTTTGTTTGTAGACACTGCACCTGGCTGATTTATTTGGATGTGCCTACACTAGTCACCTTTCTACACTATGCCAGGTATGCCACTGTAGCTGTTGGTGTATTGAGAAGGTAAAAAAGGTGCTGTGACAATTTTCAGTATCAAGTACAAAAATAAAGTTAATATCTACTGTAACAGCTCACGCTACAATGACTACATTTCAATTAAACTAAAGGACTGTATAATTACTTAAACTCAAAACACTGTCTACTAAACCTTTAAACTAATCAGAAACTGTACTATGTAAAGTACGGAAGCCCTAAGCGGCCATGCATTCATAAATCTTTTCCCCACCGTTTTTTCATGATAACGAGTTAATTTCCTTCGTTTTCTCATGATAACGAGATCATTTTATTCGTTTTCTCGTGATAACGGGATAATTTTCTCGACATCTCGAGATAACAAAACACGGGTTGGTAAGAGTTTGATGAAGCTGGCAAGAAGTCACAGTATCAGCATGACTATGGTCCCAAACAACTTGGAGATACAGAGCAACTGGGGTGGTGATTTAGGCATGTGAGACAGGGTGAGAGAAGAGGAGCTTCTTATATAGAGAAGGAGGATTGCACTTCATACACCAGATGTCTAGTGACCCACAATCCTGCATCTCTCAGTCATCATCCGGTACCCATGGAGTCACCCAGGTCCCCGTAGCTGGTCAGCTATGTAGCCTAGTTTACGATAACAGGCTTGCCTTGATTGCGCCGCCGATAAAGCTGAAGCCTTGCTAACAATGTTCTTAGATGACGAATGATGCACATTATCTGTACGGCAACCGTGACGACAAGGGCTTCCCAGTCAACAGCTAACGCCTCGTGCGGCGGTCACCAAGGCAACAACAAACAACTGTCAATCAAAGCACCAACTTAGGAGGCTGATCAAAGAATGAGATTTCTAAGATCCTTGAGGGGAGTAGAAACCATGAACTTACTATTGACCTTATTATAGAAATATATAACTAATTAGGGGCCAAGCACGAAGTGCATAGCCCCTATTGTAATTGATGGTATTATCATTTATTTGTATCTGGACCGTAGTAACATCTACCATATCTATAGAAGTTATGTTTTTGGTCAAACTTACACCTGCCGGTAACCTTAATGCCGCTTTTTAAGGTCTTGACTTTGGCATTGGTGAAGATGTGGGAACAGAAGGCCTTGGACTGTTGGACAAAGTCTGGCTCCAGGTCAGCATCGGTCAGCTCATCCAATCGTCTCATCTTCGCTATATTAGCCGGGTGATCAAACACGAAGCACCAGCGAGGGTAGAAGTATTTCTGGAGGCAGCTGCGAGGCAGGTTGTATAGAGCAATCTGCTCATTCTCACCTTGGGAATATAAATATAAATGACAGGGTCAAGTAATGCCATTACTGTAATTCCATATATAGAACAGGAGTGTTTCCACAGAAGTTAAGTCTACAACAAAGAGGATTTTTCAATGCATTTTTGTCTAGGACAAGTCTTTTCTGTGTTCAGGAAACTGGAAACACCGTTCTCAAGGCCATTTGAGACTTGAAGGGTGGTCAACATAGATTCAAATGCAATTCATTGTTGTACGTCTGTTGTAAGTTCCTGCTCAGATTGAGTTCTTCTTACCTTCCTTCAGCTTCAGGGCGTTCTCCAGATACTCATCTGCTGTTATGGGTTTAATATCAAGCTTCAGCTCCAGGGAGAAGTCTCGAACGGCCCACACAAAAGAAGGAAAGAATCGCATGTAGTCAGAAGATTCATCCTCCTCTCCCTGCTTGGACTTCACCTTGATGTGCTCAGTCAGTTCTGTCACATAGCTGTAGGTAGTGGGGTTAAGGATAAAATTAACCTGACCTCTCTCATGAGGAACACATGGATGAAAATATTTTTCTACATCCTTGATTTCGTCTTTCTGTGGCATCCCGTGTGCTTGAACTGGAAAACATTGTTTATGAATGTCTAATAAAAGTTATATATGAAAAAATAAATAGAAATGAAACTACATCTTTACTGTATTGCCTGAAGATGTGATTGTGTGTAAGTGGAGGGTTTGTTGGAAATGATTGGATGTGCGCTGCTGTCTTTTAACGGTGCTGAAATGATCGGATGTGTGCTGCTGATTGTTGTTTTTATTATTTTTTATTTTTTTATTTTTATTTTTGACATTCCTTTTAGCCCCTCCCCCCTTCCCTCAAGAGGCTTTGACTTTTGCCAGGCCGCTATTGTACATACGAATTTGTTCCTAATGGCTTGCCTGGTTAAATTAATAAAGGTTAAATGAAAAATAAAATAGGTCTACTGTGCTTCAAAACATCTACTCTCTTAATACAGATATACAGGATACTGTAGTTTCTCCAAGGCAGTGTTGTCGATGGTGCCCATGCTGTTGTACACCAGAGTACTGCTGAGGAGAACAGCCAGGGCAAAGATCCAACTGTCATTCTTCTCATCGCCCTGGAAACATAGAAGGAAGAATTAAAGTGTTAGTCCAAAATCCAAAGTTGATGAAGAACATCAGTGACCCCTCTCATCCTAGTCACCACATCTTCCAAAAACATCCATCTGGCAGAAGATTTTCATCAGTTTCTTTCCAAGTGCTGCTCACCAACAAGTGAACCACTGTACTGGACACTTATTAATTAATGTTGCCTGCACTGACTGTTCACTTTACTCTGGGAGCAATTCGCCTTATTCACCTGGCAGCCATATTGGTCAGTCTGGGGTGCCGATGCGGAAGTGCCCGTTGACTTCAATGTTAAAAGTTCACTGTGAAAATACCACTTCCAAGAACCGAAATAGTCAAAATAGCAGGCTGAATACACTATCGGGGTTACAAACTCATCATTACCAGACTGATTGTTTTTCACTGCCGTTGTTTTTGCGTTTGGAAATACATGGAGGTGAATGAGCCATAGTTAGCCATCAGCTGCATTCACTCCGATGTATTTCCAAACGCGAAAACAACGGCAGTGAAAAACAATCAGAGTCTGATAATGATGAGTTTGTAACCCCGATAGTGTATTCAGCCTGTTATTTTTACTATTTTGGTTCTTGAAGTGGTGTTTTTACAGTGAACTTTTAACATTGAAGGCAACGGGCACTTCCGCATCCGCACCCCTAATTACGTCAGACTGACCAATATGGCAGCTGAGGGGAATAAGGCGAATACTGGATGACAGATATCTGTACTTTTTATGTCATTAGTCTCTTAATTAATGTCTATAGTTTCACATACAGTATAGTCTGTAATGTATTTACTGTACTGTATTATTAGGTATTCACAGCATTTGAACAGGTATATCTCATGCCCCGTATGACTTAGAGACTTGAAATTGCACAGACATGCTTCTCCTCACAAGGAACACATTTGCCCCAAGAACCCGTAACTTCCCGTTATGTAGATTTTCCGCCATTTAGATTTTTTTGAAAAAACGCTTAAAATCTAACTCCTCCTAGGAACTTTGACCAATCTGCATGAAACTCGGTAGACACAATCTAGGGACCGATACCTACAGGACTATCTTTGGCACATTTTTGAAAAGTAAAAAAAGCGGGTCTGTATGAGGCAATTAAATTTGCAGTGTGTCGCTTGCGTGGGGTTTATTACATAAAAGTATATAATGTCTCAATGGTTGGAACAAACACCACCAAACTTTGTAGCCATGTCTGGACACATAAAAGAAAGGGACCTCTCCATTATCGGCCCAATCAAACCAAATGGGGGCGCTAGAGAGCTCATTTCCGGGTTAAGGCCTAACCGCCATGTCGATATTTCCGAGACTTGGTACGGTAGTAGAAAGGCATGCTAAAAGGTAACAGGAGAAATATTATGCTGATTGGCCACTGGGTGGCGCTATAACAACCTAAAATGCTTAAAAATGGCTAAAATGCAACCGATCACTGTGGCTCCCCCTGTGGCCAAAAATTGGTTAACATTTTTTCTATGTGTAGCACAGTTGCTGTACTGGGCGGTGGCTGGACAAGGTGGTGGCTGGACAGCTGTGAATACCTGTCGAGGCTGCTAGCAGCTTTAATGCTTAACTTATTTCTTGTTTTATTGTGCTTCTTTGTATTATGCAAGTCATCTGCATCATCTACTGAGTCAAATTCCTAGAGCGTGAAAATATACTTGGCAAATAAACTGAATTTATTCAGTTTATTTATTAAAATAACTGATGTGCATTTTGGCTCTTGTGGCACTCCATTGGTTTCTTTGCGCTGGGTAAGACAAATCGAGTACACATCAAGTATTTGACAATATTTGCATAGACTGTATAGTAGTAATAAACCCAGGTTGGACATCAGTTAACATAACTTAGTGAGTGAACTTTGACCCCTCACCTTCTCTACATCCCCCAGTCCCTCTGTGTCCAGCAGCACCAGAGTGTGGTCAGCTTTATCGGGGTGAGGCACACACCACATCCAGATGCCCTTAGTCTTGGACTGAATGGTAGATCCAAGGGCAAATCCTTGAGAATGGAGGGTATAGCATGAAAACAACATTAGAAGACAGAGTTTTTGCTTTAATTAATGTAGCCAATCACTGTATTTTAGCCCAATTACTGATCATCAGCTATAGTGTAACGAAACATAACAGCTTTTATTATGTTCATTCAGTCACTTTTTTGTATGGCTTTTTTAATAGCTCAAAATCATGCCAGCATAGCTACTGGTCGATCGTGATCGACGTACACTTCGGATCTATAGACATTATGTGACAACTTGGAGACCCCTGGACTCTGTCTACTCCGTAGCCTAATGTGGAATACCTAACAGACTCTAACTCCGTCACAGAGTTTAAATCCATAGCTTTGTACCTTGACCCGTAGGCCTAACTGTTTTTATTATTATTCTAGGCTATATTGCATTTGTTTTGTTGATATTTGTGTCCCTGTGTAAACTTGTCATCACTGTGAGGAATCCTCAATGCTTTAGAGTATAAAGGTTTGAAATGAAATGAAATATATGAATTGTTTCGCGAGGAAGGAGCGTGTGTGCCCACCTTTGCTCTTGCCGGCCAGCTTGTTCATGAGGTAAGACTTGCCAGTGCGGTACAAACCCACCACAGCTACCACCACCACATGCTGGTCAATCTGGTACAGGATGTCCAGGGCACTGGGGACCACGCGCAGTTTCACGTCACGGTCGTTCTCAATCAGACACACCGGCTCTGCCATGAATACCGTGTCCGCCATGGTATGATATACTAAGAGGGATACCAAACACACATGGTATGATATACTAAGAGAGATACAAAACACACATGGAGATTTGACACCGCTGAGCACTGACAAAAATAAGCATAATGGCATGTATAGAATATATATAATATAAAATACTAATATAGGCATAATATCATGTATAGGATACAACAGGTAATTCCGAACCAAAAAGGCTTTCATCATTCGAAAACGGTCAGTTCGGTAATAAAACAATACTAGGCTATTTGTAGATACTGAAGAGCAGATTGACAGTGAAAAATGAATGGAATAAATGGATCCTGGCAGGGCGCTGGCGAGAGATCCAGGACCCGCCCTGGACCAGGTATAGGGGGCAGAATGGCAACACAAAGTCAGATGAGTTTGTGGGGATGCTGCTGCTCTCTAGAAAGTGTAGCTACATTATTATGGATAGAAACTCAAATATAACGGTATACCAGGGGGTAGCCCAAACTACGGATTCATGTAATGTTACACTTAAAGGTACTCCGAGGAGTTTATTCTTGGTTACAAAACAGTCTCATTTTAATGTGAATGAATCTACATTACCCACACTTGTTTATGTGTCCATTTTCAACAAATGTTGTTTCTTGTAAGTAGTTTATTAGGTGGGCTAGCTTGCAGAAGCTAGCCCAACTTGTGATATTCCCACAATTTCTTTCTTTCTTTCTTTCTTTCTTTCTTTCTTTCTTTCTTTCTTTCTTTCTTTCTTTCTTTCTTTCTTTCTTTCTTTCTTTCTTTCTTTCTTTCTTTTTTATTCTTCTAGTTCTCCCCAGTTTTTGTCTCCTTAACTACTTCTTCATACTTTGTGCTAGAAACATCATTCAAACTTTAAAATGTTCACGATGTTTAGCTCTTTAACGGATCCATTCAGATTTTTTATTTTTTTTATTTATAGTTTTTTAATAATTTAACTTTTAATAGTAATTTTTGTGCCATTGAAACTGCTGGCGGAATGTTCAGTATCATTATGTTTTTAGAGTGGTGGCAGCTGTTGCTTTGAAAATGACCAAAACTGTGGTAGAGCAATTATCAACTTTCTCGAAAATGCTAGCTTTGTCAACATTTTGATCTGAACCATTGTATATGATCATAAGTAACCTTAAAACAGGGCTAAACATGCATTTTTCCTTTACTACTCCTTTAAGACTATACAGTCTTAATTTTGACAGCAAATTTTGATTCAGTTTTAGTCAGTCTTTTGACTAACAATGAATTTCTAAGCATATGTATTTCTCTAGTTTTTTAGCCCTCACACAAAAATGCTTCCCACTTACCGTGTCCCTCTTGTAAAGATGCAGTCGGTTAGGATGGGTAACAAAGTTCTGCAGACACAGGTTGTTTCCGTCTAAGGCATAGGCTATATAAAACTAGCTAAACTTATTTTTGCGCACAACTTCATAGCAGTAGGACAGGTGTGCCCACACCTTTTTGGCTTGTGAGGTCTTTTTGAGGGCTCTTTTTGACCCCTCAAAAAGAGACGCCCACCTCCCGGCCGGCCCCCACCCCCCTGCCCCCGCCCCTCTGATGACTTGCACAATACACTGATGACTTGCACAATACACTCTGTCCGATCACTTGCAATGGAGTCAGCCAGGGTTGCATAGCCTTATCCAGACTTTTTTGAAACTTCTCGAGTTTCTGATTGATTTTGCTGGGCTACTATCAGCCCTCTAGTTTACCGTGGTACAAAATACATTAGAGATAGAGTTGTAGCAGCTGCACCTACAAGCCTAAACATTTATGAAATCAGCCCACATGATTAAATCATGAAAATACTCAGCTAAACTACAGCACAAGACGGTCACACTTGTAACCTACACTGTCTTGGTGGCGACCAGCCAGCCTCCCCACAAGAGTGCCCAGCCACAGCAGCCCCATGCTGTCCCAGTCTTATCTGGCTGCAATCCGTCCCACCTGTAATCAATTCAGTCAACTGAGTCCGTCATTGCGTCACTTGATTGATAATGAGTCCCAATATGGCTCATTCACGTCACAGTATGAACTAGAAAGGGTGCTCGGAGAGCACAGGCCTACGCTCATTCATGCACTTTGTTGGTGTAACTCAGTTGAAATGGTTAACACGACACAAGCAAAAACTGACTGGTGCACATATGATGAGATACAGAATACTTTATTGTAACACTTAAAACATTTTGTATATTCATATTCATGAAGAAAATACACCTTCCTTACCACAAATGAACATGGGGAAAGCATGTTTACGGTGCACTTATTTGATAGTATAATGATAGGCTACTGTTCAAATGTTTTTCAGAACTACAATACAGCATCATAATGATTAGGTATTACTAACTCGGCTAGAACTACAGTACAAAGATCAGGTGAAATTGGGGTTGTCTCCTTGTTGTCTCTGGAACACAGTCAACTCGGATGCGATGTCATTCCCAACTTCAAATTCCTACTTCCCAGGCAACTGGAATGCAGCATTACACTACACTATCACTACACCTGTGATAGATCTAACATTTCACCCTGGGGGGATCAATAAAGTCTCATCTCATCTTATCCAATAACACTAACAAACAAATTCATCTTCTTCATCTTATTGGAATCAATACATTAAATTAATGCAGATCTCAATAAAACTATTTTGTTGGGAAGATCCTTTAAGAAATTACACAAACAGGGTGTCGAACAACAACCACTTCCCTCTTCGCACTCCTCATTCGATCAATCTGGCTTTCCATTTGGCGTGCTCTGTCTTCGAAGCCTTGCCGGAGAAGGTTGCTTTGTTGCTGAAGTGTAAAAAAAACAAACAGACATTTTGCAGATGTACTTTAGATACAGTGATGTTATATAGTGTTGGAATGAAGGTAAATGTTTTGAAAACTGTTGGCTTAGTTTATTTTTAGCACGAACTAAAAGTGTGTGTTCGTGCAAGTTGCTTGCATGCTTTGGTGCATGTACTGTATGTGTGTTTGTGGTCTTATTCTGTCTTACCTTGAGTTGGGCCTCCAGAACTCTGTTAAAGTCTGCTTTGGCTCTTTCTTTGTCGCCCTCCATCTTCTCCTTCAACTGGTTGACATGCTGCTCGAAGCTTGTCTTCTGGTCTTCCATCAACTTCTCCTGGACCTTGAGTTTCTCTGCTGCGGCGTTACGTTCTCGTTCAGCCTGCTCCCTTTTCGCCTCCTCCTCTACAGGGAGAGAGAAAGGTGAAGGTAAGCTCTCTTTGTCCAGTTCCAGGACAGGTATTATGGGGATGAAGACACTCAAATCACCTTTTGCCCGCCGCTGATTTTCAGTGAGGTTCTTGTCTGCTGCCAGTATGGCCTGTCCAAAGCTTTCCTTCCCATCCAGGTATACCTTCAGCACCTCATTAGCCTGGAACACACACACATTGTAAAGTCAAAACTAAAATCTTGTTTGATTCCTTGCTAAAGAGAGCCTGAGGAAAGCGAGAGACGCAGGTGAGATATTCTCTTCTATGCCCACAGGAGGAGCTGTTCTCCACTATAGCTTAAAGGGGTAGTTCAGAATTTTGGTCATAGTCTCATTTACGACTTACCCGTAAGGTTGTTGATTGATTCAGCAGAGCCACTAACCCTGTGCTACTCCCTCCTCCATAGTGTCTCCTGCAGGCCACCGTGGCAGGTCCTGGAGTACCCCCCCCCCCCCCCCCGTCCAAGGTCTACATAAGGCTCCTGGAAAGGTCCCCTGCCTCCTCATGACTAGCTCCTTCACACTCTGTGTCGTCAGTGGTCTCTATCCAGCCAACCCAACCCCTTCTTACTCTTGGCTCTCTGCTTTCTGTCTCCCCACCTCTGCTTTGCGGTATTTTCTATGAGCCTGTTCTGCTAAGTGTTTTGTTATATGATTCACTTAAATATCATATTAGAGCCTACAGGGATAGCTAACACATAATGGCCGACCATGTAGGCAACTTCTCTGTAACTATATGTGCACTCTACTGTTAGTCAAGTCTCTCTTAAGAAGTATTTAGCCCATGTTTACTGCTCTGGATATGTTCTTAGCCAATAGATAAACATTTTCCTGGCTCCATCGTCTCATTGAGAGAGGTCAGAGAAGAATTTTTACAGCTCACTTTTCTGGCCCCAGGGTGAAACTGTTTTTTTGCTTTTTTGCTTCTCTGTGGAATATGTAGGGGAAGGACCTATGCCCACCTCTCCATTGCTCTCTGTAAAGTGCATTGTGTTGCTTCTGTGTATGAAATGCACTATACAAATAAAGTTTGATTTGATGGAGAACATTTTCAGCTGATTCCATGCCATCTCTCTTTCGGGCGTTAGCGGCATGCTAATGCTAGTGCAATTGAATCGAAATAGCTAGCATTCAAAGAACACCTTTAAATACTCCAAACAAGTAGGATAAGGATTGCCAGATAAACTAAACTCCTCATCAAAGTCAGACATCCCTTTCGAACATGGTCATTGCAACTTGTGTTGATAGTAAGAGAATAGTCCACTCTCTGTTCCTTGTTGTTGTAAAGACAATAGTGCCGGCTAGTTACAGTACATATCGTTCCAACTCCCTATAGAGCCATAGGTCAGAACAAAGGAATGGGTTCAACAATAGTTGAACTTCAAAAATGATGGTATATAAACTCAAATGAGTCCCAAACAGACTGTCTTAATATATGATTTGGGTGCACTGTGGAGAGTTTAAGTGAGTTTTCTTTGAATTCTAGCCATTTCCACTGTATTGTGCTAGCATTAGCATGCTGCTAACGCTGGAACAAGAGACAGCGTGGAATCAGCTGAAAATGTTCTTCATCAATCAACAACATTATGGGTAAGTTGTAAGCTGGATGACGTCATCGCTTGAAAGAGGAAGGCATCAATGTTTTGGGTGACTTCAGGGATACTACTGGTATGATAGATTACTTTGTAGTAAAATGCATACAGTTATGGTTGTAAACTTTGAAAATTTGGTTAATTGCAGTAAGAATAACTAAAGGTCTGGTTAGTGCTGCTGTTAGCATTAGCAAATTATTATATGTTAGCATTAGCAAATTAGCTTCAGTGTGAGAGTTCTCAAGGAAGTCACGTTAAGCTAATATTTAAATTACTTGTTGGGAGAATCTTTGTTTATTGAAAGTAATGTTGGTTGATTCAGAATAAATAGCCTACCTTTTGAAATTAAGCGAAATAATGAAATAAGCATTTAAACAACAACTGTTAGCAATGGAGACATCTATGGGGCTATATTTGTTTCATTATTCACAAATAAACATCACGTGTACAGGAGACAGGAACAATTCAGTGAACAAAAGCCACAATAGTTTTCTTTCAATTATTATATCCACCATATTTTCCTCCATCCTATTTCCATCCTGCAGTGGTAGCGTGAGCTGGCTAATGTTAGCAAGCTAATATTTACCCTATCGTAAGTCTGTCATCCACTACCTAACATTACTGAGCTGGATAAGTCACCTTTCCTAAAATAATAGGGAGGACGAATCAACCAACCTACCCAAACGAAGAGGAAGCTATACATCATACACATAATATATTATACATATTATATATATAATATATTATACATATTATATATATAATATATTATACATATTATATATATATATATATATATATATAAAACCTGTAAACTCTCACTTGCAAACTGGTCACACGCTATTACACTATTACATTGCAGCTTCTAACTTCTCACTTGGTGAATACTTCACTTGTTTGAACCATTCAAAAATGTAAAGCACCTCCTTGTCAACTTACCTGCACTCCCTTGCCCAACTCTGACCTGTACACAGTGGTCAAAAATTTGAGGTCGGTGTTGTAATTCTGGTATCCACCGGGTGTCATGTAAGCTCCGGAACCCAGTTTCTCCTCAACGGGGGCGAAGATAAGCTCGATTAACCCATCGCACACCTCCTGGGACGCCTTGCAGTTCTTCTCACAGATCTGTTTGTACTCTGCCTGAAGCACCTCCTGAAAAATAATTGGTACAAAGTTGTAAAAACTACTTAGGAACGACATACTGTACATTAAAGGCATAGTTCAACATTTTGCTTCTTTACAAATTAATTCCGATTTTTTTCTTCTTCAACTCGGTAGACCCAATCTAAAGACCTAAGAAAGATCTAAACTTCCATCTTGGCATAAGTTTGAAAAGTTGATTAAAAGAGCCACTATGAGCCAATGAATATTGCAGAGGGCGTGGCTTTTCACATGAAGGTGTATAAGTTCTGAAGGGTTGCACAGAATACCATGAAACTTTGTTGGCATATCAACAAAGATAAACAGAGGCTAACCCTCCATTATTGAACCGATCAAAACAAATCGGGGCGTTAAAGAGCTCATTTCCTGGTTTGGCCTAAACGCCATGCAGATTTTTCCGAAACTTGGTATAGTCATACCAGGGCATGCCTAATGTTCAATGTAGAAAGATGAAGCTGATTGGCCACAGTGTAGTGCTTTAACAAGCCAAAATGCTTAAAAAGTGTCTAAAATGCAATGAATTGCTGTGGTGCCCCCTGTGGCCAAATGGGGTTCATATTACTTGTAAGGGTTGGTCATGGCATGCTCTACAACTGATTCATTGAACACAAAATTTTCAGATTACATTTTGATGTTGCTATAAGCATTTTTGTGCAACAACACCCCCATTGCGCTTTCATTGTATTTTCATTGACATCAATGGCCACATAGCTCAAATGTGGCTGTGGCGTCTTTTGCTTTTTGCCTGTGATGTGTTTGTTGCGCTTGGCCCCGTTATTGCTGCTTGCAGCTATATTTTCTGTTGTTTACAGTAAGTTCCTCATAGTGTCGATCCCTTTCCACGAACACTACTAACAAGCTCGTCTGGATGAATCAACTGGAGTTTGGATGATTGAAAAACAACTATATGTTAAACAATCCCATTAGTATTTGACACTGGAATCTTGCATCTTGCACATCTTTGTTTACGCAACCTATGCATCCCCAGGATCTACCCCCTTGTTAAACACTTATTAGAGTTAGCAAGCAAAGTTATTTCTGTAGCATGATTGTACAGTTCATCTCTATATTAACATTTCTTTTATATTGCACTCCTTGACACGATTGTACAGTAGGCTAGTCTGTATATACATTTCTGTATAAAGTATTGTATATTATATTTGTTCTTGCATTGCTTGTACTTTATTTCTTAATCTTTGTTGATGTCCCTTGAATATGGCTGTAATAGTGCAATTTCCCCTTGGGGATTAATACAGTACCAACCGATCGACTGACCCAAGGGGAAATTTCACTGGACGACTGACCGATCTACTCTACCTCCCACCCACCCACCCACCTACCTTACCTACTTACTGTAATTTTGCCTAGTCCTGAATGAAATACTGAAGATTTTTCCTGAAGATTTTGCATAAAGCACCACCTTGTCAACTTACCTTCACTCCCTTGCCCAACTCTGACCTATAGAATCAAAATATTGAGTAATATTCCCAGATAAAGCCTATCAGAGGACAATGCACATCTATAGGATGCTTTCTAGGTACACACACACCCCGAGCTTGGTCTGGTACTTCTGGCCCTCATCGTTGAAGGAGGTTTTCATGAAGATGGCCAAAGCCTCCTTCTCTTTCTGGGCATGAATTTCAGACAGCTCCTCCTGGGTCTCAGTGGGGTACACCACACAATCTGTCATATTCTTCTGGTAGAACACCCTCGCACGCTCAACAGCGTTGGAGTTTTCAATTTCTGCTAGTGCCAACACAGCATTATCCAAGCAAGGGACCTTCCCACTGCAGATTGTGTCTATGTAGGCTACTGCCAGGTTCCCCAACACTGTGGGACAGAAACAGGTTAGGGTTAGGTTTAGAAACACAGGCTAACTTTGGACAATCATGATGATCATGAAGGATTAGTAGTATATAGTTGTAGTTATATAGTATATTCCAGTGTGTGGGCCTTTATTTCCTATTTAATGCTTTGTTTATAGACACTGCACCTGGCTGATTTATTTGGATGTGTCTACACTAGTCATCGTTCAACACTATGTCAGGTGTACCACTGTAGCTGTTGGTTCAATGAGAAGGTAAAAAGGTTGTGGTGTGACAATAATTTTCAGTATCAAGTACAAAAATAAAGTTCATATCTAACATATCTATAGAAGTTATGTTTTTGGTCAAACTTACACCTGCCGGTAACCTTAATGGAGCCTTTTAAGGTCTTGGCTTTGGCGTTGGTGAAGATGTGGGAACAGAAGGCCTTGGACTGTTTGACAAAGTTTGGTTCCAGGTCATCATCGGTCAGCTCATCCATGCGTTTTAAATTCTCTGTATCAGTCGGACGATCAAACACGAAGCACCAGCGAGGGAAGAAGAAGCTCTGGAGGCAGCTGCGAGGCAGGTTGTATAGAGCATTATGCTCACCTTGGGAATAGAAATACAAATGTGAGGGTCAAGATATGCCATCTATAGAACAGGAATACGGGCGACTTCCACATACTGTAAGTCTAGTCTAGTCTAGAACTAAGAATTTTTCAAAGGGTATGTTGTTCAATTAATTTTTGTCTAGGACAAGTCTTTTCTGTGTTCAGGAAACTGGAAACACCGTTCTCAAGGCCATTTGAGACTTGAAGGGTGGTCAACATAGATTCAAATGCAATTAATTGTTGTACGTCTGTTGTAAGTTCCTGCTCAGATTGAGTTCTTCTTACCTTCTTTCAGCTTCAGGGCGTTCTCCAGATACTCATCTGCTGTTATGGGTTTATCAAGCTTCAGCTCCAGGGAGAAGTCTCGAACGGCCCACACAAAAGAAGGAAAGAATCGCATGTAGTCACACGATTCATCCTCCTCTCCCTGCTTGGACTTCACCTTGATGTGCTCAGTCAGTTTTGTGACATAGCTGTAGGTGGTGGGGTTGAGGATCAAATTAACCTAAAACATTTTCTCATGAGGGACACGTGGGTGAATATATTTTTGTACATCCTTCATTTTGTCTTTTTGTGGCATCCAGTGTGCTCGGACTGGAAAACATTGTTTAAAATGTCTAATAATAGTTATATATGAAAATAAAAATACAACTACATCTTTACTGTATTGCTTGAAGATGTGATTGTGTGTAAGTAGAGGGTGTGTTGTGAATAATTGTGTTCTGCTGTCATTTAACGGTGATGAAATGTCTGGATGTGCGCTGCTGATTGTTTTTTATTCATTTTAACTTTTTACATTCCTTTTAGCCCCTCCCCCCTTCCCTCAAGAGGCTTTGACTTTTGCCAGGCCGCTATTGTTCATACGAATTTGTTCCTATTGGCTTGTCTGGTTAAATTAATAAAGGTTAAATGAAAAATAAAATGAATTAACAGCGGTGGTTGAAAGCCTCAATGACAGGTAATTGAAATGGACACCACATCACCACAACCACCTGGTTTTCCAGCACCTGTGACAGTGTGTTGGTCTACTGTGCTTCAAAACATCTACTCTCTTAATACAGATATACAGGATACTGTAGTTTCTCCAAGGCAGTGTTGTCGATGGTGCCCATGCTGTTGTACACCAGAGTACTGCTCAGGAGAACAGCCAGTGCAAAGGTCCAACAGTCATTCTTCTCATCGCCCTGGAAACAAAGAAGGAAGAGTTAGTGTTAATCCAAAATCCAAAGTTTGAATGACCCCTCTCATCCTGGTTACCGCATCTTCCAAAAACTCCCCCAAAACACCCGATACTCGGTAGATAATTTGGTTAGTGCCGTTTTCGATACCAAACCCTAACAGCTGCATAATATATATAGCCTTACTACTTCACTTCTATTGTGTATATATTTGTATATCTTTTTATTGTTTAACTTCTCTTGTTGTATTGTGCTTCTTTTTATAAGTCATCTCCATCATCCACTGAGTCAAATTCCTAGTATGTGAAAATGTACTCTGCAAATAAACTGAATGATTCTGACAGATCATTTTATTTATTAATTGCTCTAGGGATGTAAAGAGAATTGCAAAACATGGCAAAACGTTCTGAGCCAAATCGCCAACCCCACCTTTGACTCTGCTATGAAATAGAACACACAACATTTACTATGTACAGTAATATCAGTCTGATCTGAATCAATAACATTGTTCAATTACTTAAAGGTATTTTAAAATAACTGAGGTGCATTTGATTTGCCTAACACGTGGCTCTTGTGGCACTCCATTGGTTTCTTTGCGCTGGGTAAGACGAATCAAGTGCACAATTTGACAATATTTGCATAGACTGTGGTAATTAACCCAGGTCGGACATCAGTTAACAGAACTTTGACCCCTCACCTTCTCTACATCCCCCAGTCCCTCTGTGTCCAGCAGCACCAGAGTGTGGTCAGCTTTATCGGGGTGAGGCACACACCACATCCAGATGCCCTTCGTCTTGGCCTGAATGGTGGCTCCAAGAGCAAATCCTTGAAAATGGAGGGTATAGCATGAAAACAACAGTTTTTGCTTTAATTAATGTAGCCAATCACTGTATTTTAGCCCAATTGCTGATCATCAGCTATAGTGTAATGAAACATAACAGCTTTTATTATGTGCATCACTGTGTTTTTTAAGTTAAACTTTTACTACTGCGCTTAACAGGTAACAGTCAGCTAGTTGTCAGAACAGAGTGTCTTTAGCCTACTTAGATGACTCAATCACACAACACAATACACTGATTACTTGCACTGAATGGATCAGCCATGTTTGCATAATCCTGACTTTTTCACGTTTCTAATTGATTTTGCTGGGCTACTATCAGCCCTCTAGTTTACCATGGTACAAAATAGATCGAATAAAACGAGTTGTAGCAGCCGCACCTACAAGCCTAAACATTGATGAAATCAGCCCACATGATTAAATCATGAAAATACTCAGCTAAACTACAGCACAAGACTGTCACGCTTGTAGCCTACAAAGTAGCAGGACGAAAAAGTTGCTCATTTGGACAAGAAAGGTGATGTGACTGCAATTTGTCAAGTCACTATTTTGTATGGCTTTTTTAATGGCTCGAAATCATGCCAGCATAGCTACTGGTCGATCGTGATCGACGTATTGGACACTGCTGATCTATAGACATTATGTGACAACTGGACTCTGTCTACTCTGTAGCTTAATGTGGAATACCTAACAGACTCTAACTCCGTCACAGAGTTTAAATTCATAGCTTTGTACCTTGACGTGTAGGCCTAACTGTTTTCATTATTATTGTAGGCTATATTACATTTGTTTTGTTGATATTTCTGTAAACTTGTCATCACTGTGAGGAATCCTCAATGCTTTAGAGTATAAAGGTTTGAAATGAAATGAAATATATGAATTGTTTTGCGAGGAAGGAGACGGTGTGCCCACCTTTGCTCTTGCCGGCCAGCTTGTTCATGAGGTAAGACTTGCCAGTGCGGTACAAACCCACCACAGCTACCACCACCACATGCTGGTCAATCTGGTTCAGGATGTCCAGGGCACTGGGGACCACGCGCATATTCCCGTCACCGTCGTTCTCAATCAGACACACCGGCTCTGCCATGAATACCGTGTCCACCATGGTATGATATACTAAGAGGGATACCAAACACACATGGTATGATATACTAAGAGGGATAGCAAACACACATGGTATGATATACTAAGAGGGATACCAAACACACATGGAGATTTGACAACGCTGAGCACTGACAAAAATAAGCATAATGTCATGTATAGAATATATATAATATAAAATACTAATATAGGCATAATATCATGTATAGGATACAACATGTAGTTCCGAACCAAAAAGGCTTTCATCATTCGAAAACGGTCAGTTCGGTAATAAAACAATACTAGGCTATTTGTAGATACTGAAGAGCAGATTGACAGTGAAAAAATGAATGGAATAAATGGATCCTGGCAGGGCGCTGGCGAGAGATCCAGGACCCGCCCTGGACCAGAGCTAGGGGGCAGAATGGCAACACAAAGTCCGATGAGTTTGTGGGGATGCTGCTGCTCTCTAGAAAGTGTAGCTACATTATTATGGATAGAAACTCAAATATAACGGAATACCAGGGAGGTAACAGCAACACAACTCGTCTACTGTAACCTGGCCTAGTCTGATAGCTGTAATAGGCCTATGTTGCTGCATATGAGATACGTAGTTCCGACCAAGCAATCTGATTGGTTAAGACTATACAGTCTTAATTTTGACAGCAAATTTTGATTCAGTTTTAGTCAGTCTTTTGACTAACAATGAATTTCTAAGCATATGTATTTCTCTCGTTTTTTAGCCCTCACACAAAAATGCTTCCCACTTACCGTGTCCCTCTTGTAAAGATGCAGTCGGTTAGGATGGGTAACAAAGTTCTGCAGACACAGGTTGTTTCCGTCTAAGGCATAGGCTATATAAAACTAGCTAAACTTATTTTTGCGCACAACTTCATAGCAGTAGGACAGGTGTGCCCACACCTTTTTGGCTTGTGAGGTCTTTTTGAGGGCTCTTTTTGACCCCTCAAAAAGAGACGCCCACCTCCCGGCCGGCCCCCACCCCCCTGCCCCCGCCCCTCTGATGACTTGCACAATACACTGATGACTTGCACAATACACTCTGTCTGATGACTTGCAATGGAGTCAGCCAGGGTTGCATAGCCTTATCCAGACTTTTTCGAAACTTTTCGAGTTTCTGATTGATTTTGCTGGGCTACTATCAGCCCTCTAGTTTACCGTGGTACAAAATACATTAGAGATAGAGTTGTAGCAGCTGCACCTACAAGCCTAAACATTTATGAAATTAGCCCACATGATTAAATCATGAAAATACTCAGCTAAACTACAGCTGATTGTGACTGATACTGATTGGTTAGGGCCAGCCCAGAGAGATCTGACCTGCTGATTGGTTAGGGCCAGCCCAGAGAGATCTGACCTGCTGATTGGTTAGGGCCAGCCCAGAGAGATCTGACCTGCTGATTGGTTAGGGCCAGCCCAGAGAGATCTGACCTGCTGATTGGTTAGGGCCAGCCCAGAGAGATCTGACCTGCTGATTGGTTAGGGCCGGCCCAGAGAGATCTGACCTGCTGATTGGTTAGGGCCAGCCCAGAGAGATCTGACCTGCTGATTGGTTAGGGCCAGCCCAGAGAGATCTGCTTCCTACAAAAAGAGATATGAGAGAACATTTGAGGACAGTGAAGAAGGACAAAACGCAGAGTTATTTTATTTCTTTACACACAATTATATATTTCCATATGGCAGCAGGCAGGGAGGAGGAGGAGAGGGGGTCAGAGGGACCAGGCAGGGAGGAGGAGAGGGGGTCAGAGGGACCAGGGAGGAGGAGGAGAGGGGGTCAGAGGGACCAGGGAGGAGGAGGAGAGGGGGTCAGAGGGACCAGGGAGGAGGAGAGGGGGTCAGAGGGACCAGGGAGGAGGAGAGGGGGTCAGAGGGACCAGGGAGGAGGAGAGGGGGTCAGAGGGACCAGGGAGGAGGAGAGGGGGTCAGAAGGACCAGGGAGGAGGAGAGGGGGTCAGAGGAGGGACCAGGCCGGGAGGAGAGGGGGTCAGAAGAGGGACCAGGCCGGGAGGAGACAGGGAACCTCGGGTCATCGAGGCGACTTGACACAGTAAAGTCAGGTGTTTGATTTTCCTCAAAGCTGAAGAAGATGAAGTCAAGGGAAATGGTCCAAGAATTGGCCAAGTTTTGTCTTTAAATTGTGTGTCTGCCCAGTGATTCAGGTAGCATGTGAAATAGCAGCCACGAACTCAGCGGGTTATCCGAGATGCGGTAGCAGCGGCCAAAGCTCCTGCTGGCGGGGAGTGACGCTCTTCAACTCGCCGGTCACTGGCTCCCTGGAGGAATTTAGCCTGGCTGCGATAACGTTATCGCGAACGGAATGAATACCATCTACTAGCAAACAAAACATCTTCAGCTATAATTAACCTGTTAAAACTAAGATGCCTGGATAAAAAAAAAATGTCTCCAATGGATATATTTGACAAAAACAGGTTAATATCCAAGCGGTTTTCATTGCATTTCACATAAACGTGAACCAGAAAAGCACAACTGCGCAAGTACAAAAGTCAAATGACTACAAATTTGCCAAGATGGCGCGGTTCAATAGGGTTTCATTTGTGATAGTGGTCAGTGAATGGAGTGGCTGTATCATGGATGTATTGGGCTAAAGACTATTTTTTCCTCCAATAATAAGAAGGCTACGAAGACAGTGAGTTTGTGCACCTTCTTTGATTTGTTTGTGTGAAAGGCTTGATATATGTACCCTGGCTCTTGTATTATTTTTAAATTTGTTTTATTTCATTCTTTGTATTGATTGATTGTTGCTAATTTGTATTGTTTTGTACTGTACATTTTGTACTGTTTTGTACCTTGATTAATAAAGATTTATATAAAAAAAAAGAGGATGTATTGGGCTGTATCCAGTTCTATTAATACATCCATGGTTGTGCAATAGCGTGGATGATGACATCATCTCAATGCGACTGTTTACGGAAGGACCCTTAGCGAGTCTGCTCTCTTGCGCACGCTGGGGTTTTTATTGTTGAGTAGGAACTATTTTGACAGGGACTCAGTGTGAAGCCTAGTGCATAATATGTCTGTTACGGAAATGTTCAGTTGTATACAGGGTTTCATGAGTGCGGATCAAGATATAAGAGAGGTTCGTTTTCAACCAAGACTGCATTTTAATTCACGTTATCTACTCTGTGTGTTATTACCTAGCCAGATATATACAATCTCCAGCAATGCATGCAATGGGAACCCGAATTTACATGTGCCTGATTAATTGAGGGTGGTGTAAACACTACGGTGTGTAGTCAGCAATCAGCTTGCTAGTTATTAGTAATGAAACTCCGTGGATGCATCACTGGCACCAGCAGTCATCCTCACTAATGATCATCATCATCATCACTCATGACCTCTTGATGCATCCTCAAACTGAACCCTTGTTTTTAGGACATCAGGAAGGTGGTGCAGGTCTTGGAGCAGACTGCGAGGGAAATCTTGACTCTGCTCCAAAGTGTCCACCAAACAAGTGGCTTCAAAGAGAGTGAGTGTCCAATTAGAAGCTGTGTTGAACCTTTCTACCATGCACACTTGATGAGCACCTTAGTGCAGAGTATCCAATTTTCCTCTTTTGCCCCAACAGTTCCTAGTAAGTGCACCAAGGCTCGGGAGTTGTTTTGCACAGTCAGGACACACCTGTCAGACCTCAAAACCAAGTTCCCTGTGGAGCAGTACTACAGGTACAGTACAGCCGGGTTGGGCTCAGTTTGGTTTCAATCCCAGTTCCCAGATGGTTATGTGAGGCAAACCATCTGGCACGTCAGGTTATTCACATCCCAGGATCAGAGCTTTCCAGAAAATACATCTCTTTCCACGCAGCTTTTAGTCCCAAATTCAACAACATATCTTTATCAACTTGTATTACAATTACGGCTAGTTTACATTGTTGGCCTGTTCATGTGTTGACTGTTGTTGTTGTTGGATTATCCTGCAGGTTCCATGAACACTGGCGGTTCGTGCTGCAGCGCCTGGTCTTCCTGGCAGCCTTCGTGGTCTACCTGGAGAGTGAAGCCCTGGTCACTCGAGAGGAGGTGGCCCAAATACTAGATAGTAAGCATCTCATTTTTGTTTATTTATTCACACAAAGAAAGTGAAAGCTGACAAACATTGGCTAAAACAGCGCAACTAAAAAGACTAAGTGTGTGCATGTGAGGCTGGGAGCCCAATTAATAATAATAAACAATAAGACAGACGGAAGCACCTTTTTGGAGTTAAGATCTCTCTCTTTCTCTCTCTCTCTCTCTCTCTCTCTCTCTCTCTCTCTCTCTCTCAAATGCAATTCCTTGCGTTTTGCCTACTTGACCTGTCTGTTACCCCGTAGTAACTTAGTAACTCCCCTCCTTTCCTTACCCCTCAGTTGAAGTGGTCAGGGAGAAAGGATTCCACCTGGATGTTGAAGATTACCTTGCTGGTGTGCTTATAATGGCCAGTGAACTGGTGAGAGAGAACTCAGTCACTTCAGTCTCCATTGACACTTGTTTTTCTTTACATTTGTTTAGCCAGGGGAGCCCATTGAGTCCATGGTCTCATTTACAATGGTGCCGTGGTTACATACATCACACCGTATCCTGTGTGACCAGGGCTCCATTGTAAATGAGACACCGGTGCTTGACTTGGGCAGAGTACTGGCACCTCACGCTCGAAACGTCTTCTAGAAGCTCAACAGTATTGTGGAGCAACGGCACCTAAACATAAACAGTACCTATAAACGGCCTATTTTAGTCCGAGCCGAGCGCTGATTGAAACCGCTGTAAGATGACAGGCAGACGTGATTCCCATCCTGCACGCGTGACTGGACCTGATCTCTCCCGCCCCTCGTCCTCTCCGCAGTCTCGCCTGGCGGTCAACAGCGTGACGGCGGGGGACTACACCCGGCCGCTCCGCATCTCCAACTTCATCAACGAGCTGGACTCGGGCTTCCGCCTGCTCAACCTGAAGAACGACCCGCTGAGGAAGCGCTACGACGGCCTGAAGTACGACGTGAAGAAGATAGAGGAGGTGGTCTACGACCTGTCCATCCGGGGGCTGACCAAGGAGGAGCAGCAGGCCTGAGGAGGAGGAGGGAGGAGGAGGGAGGAGGAGGGAGGAGGAGGAGGGAGAGGAGGAGGAGGAGGGAGGAGGAGGAGGAGGAGGGGGAGGAGGGAGGAGGAGGAAAGGGGCAGCTGGAACAGAGGAGACCTCACCTGGACCAGAGGCCTGACACCCCAGAAGCCTACCACAGACTTGACTGTGTGTGTGTGTGTGTGTGTGTGTGTGTGTGTGTGTGTGTGAGAGAGAGTGTGTGAGTGTGTGTGTGAGTGATTGAGAGAAAGTGACAGTCTGTCCATTGGGTTGTAAAGCGCAGCAGCTGGGTAGTTTTGAAGGGGAGGGGGAAAATGCACCTGCATCCAACATCAAAGCGCTTCTCCTGTCACGTCTCACTGAATGTGGCTTGTGCTGTAATGTTGGGCGATGTCATCATTTGTGTGTTGAGTTTCCATGTTTATTTCACCCAAGGGGAAAGGCCATTGTTTAGACCTCTGCCCAAAATGTTGATTTTCATACATCCTTATGGCCACCTCCATGCCTGTGTTTCTAGTAGACCATACTAGTTTAGACCATACTAGTTTAGACCATACTAGTGTAGTTCAACTGTAATACTTAGAGCCACTATGTTGTGGAACTCTATTTGTTTCCATTAATGAGTGAAGTTGTGAGGCTCCCAAAACGATTCCAGTTGATTTCAGGAGCCTTTGTTGGATTGGTTGCTTAATAATAAAATAAAAAAAGGTCATTTGTTCAAAATAAATATTTCTACTTTGCACCACATTTTTGTCTTTTAATTGATTTACCTGATTTGCTTGCCAGAAATAAAAAGGTAAAAGAAAAGAAATGTTTATTTAACAGCTTTTTAATTTAATCCACAATATATTACATAAGGAAATATTACATTTTAAGTCTTTAAAATATGGAGGACAAAACTGTTGTACAGCTCAGCAGGTCTACATTGAAAGGGCTTTTCTCAAACATACATGGTGCCTTCTCTTATACTGTGGTATCTGGAACACTATGGAAGCTGAGAGAATTCTAACAGTGTTGACGCCTTTGGAAGGACAGCAGTAACAGAGGCAGTATCTGAACACCATTTAACTCCCAACACAGTGATTAGCTACATGTGCTCCTTCACTAACAATCAGACTGCATGAGTTGTTTAGGTTTGGATGATAGGTAGACAACTGTTTTGCCTTCACCTGCTGCATTCAGCTGAGCAATTATGGTTTTCTAACAAAGAGGTTCGTAAATAAACAATTGAAGAACTGAGTAAAGCTTTTCATAAATTGCAGATAACCTTGGAGAAGTCCTGACACCATGAAACAAGTATACCATTGAAATATTATAAAGTGCGTCCAACAGAAAGAAGAGCCTTCAGACCAACGACAAACACAGTCCAGGGAAACCACACGAGATAAGGGCACAGGTAGATCATGAGACAGTCATGATGGTCCAATCTACCCCTCTCTCTGGTGTGTGCATTTCTCCTCTCCCTCACATGGATTTCATTGGATTTGCAAATTCTTGCTTTAAAAGCCTGTGCTAAAACCAGAACTATGCTTGTAAATCAGCGTAGGGGAGTGGATAAGCACACGTCAGTGAAAAGGGTTGCAGTAACTGGTCCTGGACCAGGTCTACTAGAAGCAGTCCTTGACTTGGGCAGGAGCTCACTGGCCCAACTCCTTTCCTACTGCTTGAGTTCCTGCCCACCATAGCGGATATCAGATCAACAGTAGGCTACTGAGAAACTCCTGCAACCACACATGAACAGTATCGGTGGGTACCGGCACTTATTAACACGCAGTTTTGCCTGCAACGTGCAGATCAGCTGACGTGCCATACCGCCACCCACAGCCAGGGGGCAGCATGGTGCCGTTTCCCACTTTTCAATGCTACTGTGACAGACGCTCATTCAGGGGTAAGATAACTAACATAAAAGGCACAACATTTTGTAGTTTTCCAATAAAATGAGTCAGGAGTGTGTGGACTACATTACAGAATTACAGTTGGTTCCGGTAACGTGGGACTGGTTACACCTGTTGGGACGGGTTCTGTTGAAAGCGTGTTAATTTGTGTCAGGAAGGGAAACGGCCCCATAGCAGCTGACAACACTGTTAGGTCTAGAAGTCCTCTCTCATAAAGTGACCTAAAAATGAAGAAAACAAACTCTTCTTTTTCGCAGTTAATAACGTCAGGCGTCATCTTCAGCAACAAAATTATTATTTTTGAAAATGGCAGAGATTATTGCTGCATTGTGAGTTGACCCAAGCACAGTGATACACGTTATCAGGTCCACCCTATCGGCTCACCTGCCTGTCTGCGTCTCTCCTGGGAGTGTCCCATGCTACCAACGTAAAGGAAGGCCAGAGGTCAGCCACTGACCTCGGTCAGAAACCTCTCTCTTTGGAACTCCACTGTGGTCCAAGTCGCCAGTATGCTGTACATAACAGTAGTTTTTCACTCAGTTGTGCATTTTTAACTACAGTTTCTCCCTTTTTTGCAATCATGTCAATTCATGCTTTTCAACACAGACACCGTTTCAGTTCAATGAAAACACAGTCTTACAATCAAGGGCGTCAGTTTTCCCAAACAAAATCTCTTTTTTTGGGGGGGGGCAGAGGGGGGGGGTCATCAGTGTCTGGTAGTTTGCAGGTTGACACGAAAAATAACCCGACATACTCCTCATACAGTATGGCGCACTTACAGTCGTGTAGAAAAAAAAGTGCTCTTTTTCGTGTGAGCGCGGGCCGCTCGAGGACTCGCTATTCGCTGGGCCGTGTTCTCAGTGCGGTGGTCCTGTCCGTCTATGTACACTGGGGTCTCCAGGCCCACTCAGGCAGGGGACAGGACAGCTTCCCCCGGGGTCCTGACCCTCAGGACCGACTCTGGTTGGTGTTGATCATGATGTTGGGCAGAGCGTTGCGCCTCTTCCTCCAGGGTCCCAGGTCACGCGAGTACCTCTTGATCTGGCGGAACCACTGCTGCGTGCGCGACTTGTCCGACGCCCGGAACACGAAGGCCTCCCGGCGGATGTCCAGCAGCTCAAACGTGTCCTCGCAGTCCGGCTCCGCCGACACCACGCAGTTGGCCAGGCGGATGGGCTCTCGCAGCACCGCCAACTTCCCGCTGCTCTTGTCTTTGATCAGCACCAACACGCCGTCGCGCACGCTCTCCCTGGGGGGCTCCTGCTGCTCCCGCTCCCCCCGGGCGCCGCCGGCGTCGTTCTGCGGCCCCCCCGGACCCCCGTCCCCGGGCCTCTGCGTCCGCACCATGAGCAGGCTCTGCACGTTCTGGAACTTGAGCGCCTTGCTGCCCTTCTTCACCCACTGCCCGTCGGTGGGCTGGGACAGCTGCAGGGGGCCCTCCATGACGAAGCGCGTGCTCTCCCTGGCCCAGCCCACCGTCTTCAGCGACACCTCCCTCATCTCGATGTTGATGACCTCGCGGTTCTTGCGGCTGTCGCGCCGGAAGGAGCGCAGCGACCAGGTGACGGCGCCCTCCTGACGCGTCTTCATGTTGATGTGCTCCAGGTGGGACTCCACGCGGCTCTTGGCCTCGCGCAGGCGCCCGTGGTCCGGGTGGCACTCGGTGGTGGCCTGGCTGATACGGCAGAGCAGCAGCGGGTATTTGGTGACGCGCTGGAGCGGCGCCATGAGGAAGGAGCGCAGGTTCATGCGACGCAACGCCGTGTTGTCATTCTGAGACACGTCCAGGAAGATCCTGAGAGAGAGAAGAGAGAGAGAAGAGAGAGAGAGAGAGAGAGAGAGAGAGAGAGAAGAGAGAGAGAGAAGAGAGAGAGAGAAGAGAGAGAAAGAGAGAGAGAGAGAGAGAGAGAGAAGAGAGAGAGAGAGAAAGAGAGAGAGAGAGAAGAGAGAGAGAGAGAAGAGAGAGAGAGAGAAAGAAAGAAGAGAGAGAAGAGAGAGAGAAAGAGAGAAAGAGAGAGAGAGAAGAGAGAGAGAGAGGGAAAGAGGGGGACAGAATGATGAAGAGAGGCAGAGTCAGAGAGAAAGAGACAGAGGGAGTGAGTGAGTAGAGAGAGAGAGAGAGAAGAGAGAGAGAGAAAGAGGGGGACAGAGTGATGGAGAGAGGCAGAGTGAGAGAGAAAGAGACAGAGGGAGAGAGAGAGAGAGGGAGTGAGAGAGGGAGAGAGTGAGAGAGAGAGAGAGAGAGAGGGAGTGAGAGAGAGGGAGAGAGAGAGAGAAGAGAGAGAGAAAGAGAGAGAGAGAAGAGAGAGAGAGAAAGAGAGGGAGTGAGGGAGTGAGAGAGAGAGATTATAAACTAATCAATCAAGATGGTGTACCAGTGTCCTGGAAAGTAAAAGTAGAAAGAAGAAGAAGTAGAAACTAATTCCAAAGCTGAGAGAATCTGAGTCACTGAGTGAGAAATCACTGATCTAAGATGAGTACTGACTTCAGTTCTATTCCCAGACTGGCTCAGTTATGAATTAGTGATGATGCCCCCTCTCTCCCATTAAGAATAATACCATGAGAGTGACAACTCTTCTTCAGAGCTTCAGACTAGCAGCTCTACTAAGTACATGAGGACACCAATAAGCAGAAATATCTCTATAAGACCCATTCCTTTTCCTTTTAGTAAAAAAATATGGAAAATACACCCTGTCTTTAACATAACAATGTGAAATAAGTGAAATAGCTTTTATTATTATTATCATTATTTTTTTTTACAGGCATAGGATACAAGACAGTTAATGCCAGTTAATCAAGGGTCAGGCAGCACATATTCAGTCTGAACTGAGATATAACGAAGATGTTTGAGGTAATATATCCAGTCTAAACTACTGACGGTAGATGTTTGAGGTAATATATCCAGTCTAAACGACTGACGGTAGATGTTTGAGGTAATATATCCAGTCTAAACTACTAACGGTAGATGTTTGAGGTAATATATCCAGTCTAAACTACTGACGGTAGATGTTTGAGGTAATATATCCAGTCTAAACTACTGACGGTAGATGTTTGAGGTTATATATCTAGTCTAAACTACTGACGGTAGATGTTTGAGGTTATATATCCAGTCTAAACTACTGACGGTAGATGTTTGAGGTTATATATCTAGTCTAAACTACTGACGGTAGATGTTTGAGGTAATATATCCAGTCTAAACTACTGATGGTAGATGTTTGAGGTAATATTTCCAGTCTAAACTACTAACGGAAGATGTTTGAGGTAATATTTCCAGTCTAAACTACTAACGGTAGATGTTTGAGGTAATATTTCCAGTCTAAACTACTGACGGTAGATGTTTGAGGTAATATATCCAGTCTAAACTACTGACGGTAGATGTTTGAGGTAATATATCCAGTCTGCCGGCCTGTCTACCTGAGCAGCTCCTTGTCCTTCTCCAGAGCGTTGAGCATGTTGACCGAGGTGGACTGCTGAAGGCAGTAGGTCTGGAAGGCCGGTAGCATGTTGACGAACTCCAGGAAGATCTCCCCGATGCACACGGTGAGAAGGTCCTCATCGCCCTGCGTGAACACAGAGCTAGTAAGTTATCTACTGAGTGACACCACAATGTCATGCACAATCAAACAACTGATGTGTGTGTGTGTGTGTGTGTGTGTGTGTGTGTGTGTGTGTGTGTGTGCGCGTGCGTGCTCGCGTCACCTGGTCGAAGGCCTGGTCGATGCTGTCCTGCAGGTGTTCAGTGAAGCGCTCGTTGAGGTCGATGAGCTCCTGAACGTTTCCGAACACCACGGCCAGCTGCTCTGTGCTCAGCAGGCCTGCGCTCTGCATGGGGCAGTAGAACTCCTCCTTGATGATGCGCAGGTCCTCCCTGTAGCTGGACTCCGTGTTCAGGAACTCCAAGATGGCCTCCTTGCGCTCGGTGCGCAGCTTGGAGCAGCGCTCGCACATGCCCTCCCGGTCCCGCTGACCGCAGTCCGGACACGGCCGCCGGGCCTCCCATGCTCGGAGGGAGGCCGAGGGTCTCTTCCAGCCCCGGGCCAGGCCCGGTCCGATGCCGCTGTCCACGCGCTCCACCTCCGCCCCCCCGGCGCCGCCGCCGCCGCCTCGGTGCTGGACCCTGCGTGACTCGTCGTCATCGTCTCGCTCGTCGCTGAGGCCCACCACGCCGCTGTCCACGCTCAGGCTGCTCACGGTGCTCCAGCGATGCTGACCGCCCCTGCGCGCCCCGGGACCCCCCCCCCCCTGCTCGCTCCTCGCCCCCGGGCTCGGAGCGGCCGCGCAACGCTGCCGGGGCTGTGGGAGACACACACACACACACACACACACACACACTGTTAGACTGAGGGTTCTGTGGGAGAGGGAGGCACACCTTGAGATCACAAATGTGTTTAAAACACGAGACAACATCAGGGACCAGGGTTCGCGCCCCGGTCTGAGTATGGCCGGATCCCAGAGAGAGTGGGGTGGGGCGGCTGTGGTTCAGGAGGTAGAGCGGGTCGTCCAATGATCGCAGGGTCGACGGTTCGAATCCCGAATCAAGCAGCCGGCTCTCTCTTCCGGATCGCGGGGTTGTGCAACGAATCTTCCACAGTAACAAGGGACAATTGGACAATAGGTTGGCTACCAAATTAATAAAAAATCGGAAATAGATTTAATTAACACAACCTGTTAAAAAGAAAGACTTTGTGTCCCTCTTGAATACCTGCATATCTGTTATTGACTAGGCCACTATGATTATCCCCTCGACCCTCTATGACCCCCCACGTTGACCTTTGTCTCTGGCCATCAAAAGTATGTCAATAGTGCATTAAGGTCAATACCACCATATATTGACTAACATATGTCCTGTGTCAGTCAGAACAAGACCAGACCT